>NC_057720.1:18545190-18600620 GCF_004010195.1 Chiloscyllium plagiosum
CCAAGGACATGCAGGTCCTTGGCCTCCTCCATCGCCAGACCATGGCAACACGACGCCTGGAGGAAGAGCGCCTCATCTTCCGCCTAGGAACCCTCCAACCACAAGGGATGAATGCAGATTTCTCCAGCTTCCTCATTTTCCCTCCCCCCTACCTTTTCTCAGTCCCAACCCTCAGACTCAGCACCACCTTCTTGACATGCAATCATCTTCCTGATCTCTCCGCTCCCCCCCCATCTCCGGCCTATCACCCTCACCTTAACCTCCTTCCACCTATTGCATTCCCAACGCTCCTCCCTACCGTTTATCTTAGCCTGCTTGGCACACCTCCTCATTCCTGAAGAAGGGCTTATGCCCGAAACGTCGATTCTCCTGTTCCTTTGATGCTGCCTGACCTGCTGCGCTTTTCCAGCAACACATTTTTCCGCTCTGATCTCCAGCATCTGCAGTCCTCACTTTCTCCAAATTAAAACTAGTAGTCAGTCTTAGAATAAATGATCAATAATTTCGGACTGAGATGAAAGATTTTTTTAAAGGGAGGATTATGAATCTTGGGAATTCTGCACCCTAAACAGTTGTGGATATTCAAGGTGGAGATTGTTCAAGATTAGGATATTAAGGAAATTGAAAAATATTGTTAAAATAAGAAGGCAGAGTTGAACTAAGCTGTGGTCTTATTTAATTATGTAGCAGACACAGAATGTTCTTGTCCAACTTCCTTTCTTTGTTATGATGAGTATTTCAGTGGACACACCACCTTATTTCAATGCTCTGGCCTCTAATTTGTCCCTACCCAAACTTGCACCAAGTACTTTTTAACCTCTTTCCCCTTGTGCTTCAGGTCCACATTGACTCTGGTTAAACAGTCCATAAGTTTTAAAATTCTGTAGAATCATAGAGTCCATACCATTTGGAAACAGGCTATTTGGTCCAACAAATCACATTGACCCACCAAAGAGTATCCCACCCAGACCCAAGCCCTTACCCTATATTTTTCATGGCCAACACACCTAACCTACACATCCCTGGACACCACAGGGCAATTTAGCATGGATGATCCACCTAACTTGCAAATCTTTGTACTGCGGATGAAAATTGGAGCACCAGAGGAAACCCACACAGACATGGGGAGAATGTGCAAACTCTGCACAGTCACCCGAGGGTGAAATTGAACCTGGCTCCCTGGCGCTGTGAGGCAGCTATGCTAACCATTAAACCATTGCCATCTAGGTTACTCTGAAATTTTTAATTTTCTTATCACCCTAAGCCCTATAATCCTGCACTTCATTGATTCTGGCCACTTAATCATTTTGCATTTTATTGCTCTGCTCTTGATGAATGGGCCTTCATCTGCCAACTCATTGCTTCACTACCTTACTTTACTTTGAAGTTTCTGAAAGCCTACCTCCTGTGAAACCTGAATATTTTCCTTCATTAAAGTTAACATATCAAATTGTTGTTGTGAGTAAGAAAATATAGTCTGTGTTTTTGGAATTTACATTGTTCACAATGTCAAACTTTTCAGATGGTAAAGGCATAGATCATGTTTTTAGTATGTGGAGGAGAGTTGAAGAGAGAAGTGATATTTTGGAAGGGAAAGATCTAGAAGGAATGGTCCAACATAACAGATTAAATAAAATCCCAATGCATAGCAATCCCTTCATATCCTTAAATAAAACTCATTGAATTTCCAGTGGGTAGTCTCATGACGATAATTATTTCTCAATTAATTAATCAGAAGTTACAATTATATCAAAAGATGACCAATTTGCTCCCGATCCCTTCTGACGTGCCAATTGGTTATAGATTTTTTTAATCAACCTGTTCAGATGTGTTATGACACACCTCTGCAGCTGATGGGAATTTGGGCGTTCTGGCAAATTGTTTTATATCTGTAATTAACTGCATTCCTCAATGTGAACAGTCAACAAGAAAACCGTAACAGCTGAAAACTTAATTATTTACTTATTGTATGCAATAATTTCTCAGGTGCACTAGATGGCAAACAGTGTCTACCTGATGTCTCTTGAGTTCATGTGACCTTTGATTCAGACAGGTCCATTAAGACTAGAAAGTGATTAATTGTCTCTTTTAGTTTGTGCATTGCTGGATTGATCCTGCTCTGAAGGATGAATTAGGAGAGCAAATATTGAGCTCTTACTGCCCAGTTATGTATGTACTGTCCTAGAAGGACTAGAAATCCTCTAGTCCAATGAAAAATGAGCATATGGTTCGTTATTCTGCTTCATACAGTTTTACCCTCTTTCCAAACCTTGCTAAATATTCATGACTTCATTGCAGTTTCTGGAATTGTTGTAAGCTCTTAGTAATTAAATGTGTTTTTATTGATTGCCTAAGTAACCCCATTTCCCCTCCCTATTTGTAGTAAATTGTTATTATCGAATACTTGGTTGTCCACTTCATCCAAAGGTGACTAAAAACCTAATTGTTTTCTTAGTGCTTCAGAATGGAGGTGTTATGCTTCCATTCTACTTCGATCTGAATGACTGATAAATTCAACGTATGATCTATCGTCTCTGATACATGGTGCTTGAAGTGTTAGAAGATAGGTTATTTGGAGGCGTTTGACCTCTTTCCAAGGCCTCGACTTCACTTTTGCACTCTCCTGTTCATTTATTGTGTTTCATCCCAAGTTAGCCTATGAAATTTTGGTCAGGGTTGCATGGCGGGTAAGACCATAAGACCTCAGAGTAGAAGTAAGACAATCAGTCCATCAATTAGGAGAAAGTGAGGACTGCAGATGCTGGAGAGTCAGTCGAAAAGAGTGGTGCTGGAAAAGCACAGCAGGTCAAGCAGCATCTGAGGAGCAGGAGAGGCTGACTTGCTGTGCTTTTCCAGCATCATACTTTTTGTCTCATTCGGTCCATCGAGCCTGCTGTGCCATTCAATGAGATCATGTCTCTGATCTGGTAATACTCAACTCCACTTATATGCCTTTTGTTTTTGGGGGTGGTGGTCAGAGAGAGAGAGAAGATGTGCAGTCTGCACTTGCTTGGAGTTTTAGGATTCTGTGCAGAGAAAGTTATATCTAGAACAACCTGAAAGGCAGATGGGGGTCAGGTTGTGGTAGTGACCCAAGTAGAGTGATCTACAGGTCTTGGCAAAAATTCTTCCAACCTCCCCTGCTGGTTTCATCCGTCCACCGGTTAGGTTAGTCTAGTCAGAAACCGTTTCCCCTCGCAAAGCGTCTCTACATTCTTTCCTGCTTATAGTTGGCCAAACTGTGGTCCAGTGGTCAGGGGTTTGATATCAGTCGGAAGTCAGGCTGTACTGCTTGGCGGCCTTTTCATGGTCATAATGCAGCTACGTATCTGGCCATAAGTGGCTGAAGCTAAAAAAAATCAAATCAGTGGCAGTCATGTGTTTATTGGGAGAGTGAAGTATCTGCAATATTGCAGTCCTGGAGATAAAGGAGACTGATCCACGATACTTGAAATATTACAGAATGCCAGCAAGATGAATACTGAATATAGATTTCATAGTATTGGTGTGCAGTGCAGGACAGAAAACATTATTCAGGTATTGAGAGCTTAAGGAACCTTGTCAAGCTTAAAAGATGTCGAGCAAGATTTCTCCACAGGTTGCAGCTCACACCAGGAAGGAAGAAAATAAGGCAGCAGCTTCTAAACTGAAGTAAAGCATTATTTTTAATCCCATTGATAAAATGTGATCTAGATGTTTCATGGAGTTGAGGAATTTGAAGAGAGAAAATCAACAGCCACAGTTTTTCCCAGATCTTTAACAGCACTAACAAAGGTAGAAGAGCCTCCACCACTTCCTCTGGCAGCTTATTCCATACACGTACCACCCTCTGTTGGAAAAAGTTGCCCCGAGGGTCTCTTTTACATCTTTCCCCTCTCACCCTAAACCTATGCCCTCTAGTTCTGGACTCCACAAACCCCAGGGAAAAGACTTTGTCTATTTATCCTATCCATGCCCCTCATAATTTTGTAAACCTCTATAAGGTCACCCCTCAGCCTCCAACGCTCCAGGGAAAACAGCCCCAGCCTGTTCAGCCTCTCCTTATAGCTAAAATCCTCCAACCCTGGCAACATCCTTGTAAATCTTTTCTGAACTTAAAATATAAATATGAAGTATTTTTCATAGCTCGGTTCTTGTTGTAGTCACCCTCAGAAGACCATTCCACCCAGACCCACCCTATCCCTGTAACCCTGCATGTTTTTGGACACTGTGGGCAATTTAGCTTGACAAATCCACCTAACCTGCATATTTTTGGGAGGAAACCAAAGCATCTGGAGACGACACAGGAAGAGCGTGCAAACTCCGTACAGACTGGCCTAAAGGTGGAATTGAAGCTGGGTCTCTGGAGCTGTTAGGCAGCAGTGCTAACCATTGACCCACTTTGCCGACTAATTACATTGCTGTTTGAAGAATCTTGCTGAGCATAAGTTGGCAGCTGCTTTAATCTGTGCAATGACAGAATATTTCAAACTGGATTTGAATGCCTTGGAATGAGAGTGCAATATAAGTGGAAGTTATTTCTTTTAAATATTTTCCTTGTATTAAGTTAATCTCTATCATTTGATCATTTTAAAATTTGCAAATTGACTTTTGATTCAATCAGAAGTTCATATAAAATTATGTACCCATGTTCTGAGTTAATTATTTATGGTTCCTCTGAAATTAATAAAACCAGTTGTAAAATTTCTTTTTCTAAATAGTTTGAATCCTCCTTTTTATAGTGTGTACGTCATCTTTATGACAAGCATTGATACTTTGTTCCACTACGGACAACTGGATGGATAACTTATTAGCTTTGAGAAAGAGGTTAATGAGGACTGAGAAAACCTCACAAAGCTCAAGAACAGACTTTAGCAGGTTAGAATTTTAATAACAACTATTATTATAGCTTCAATTATCATAGAATCATACAGTTACAGCACAAAAGCAGGAAGTCCCCACTTGATTGTTAGTGCATTCCAGTAAATTAGTATTGGATGTTTGGAGGAGTGATCAATGCTCCTGAACTATTTTTAATTCACTCATGGAATGTGGATGTTGCTGGCTAGTCAGCGTTTATTGCCCATTCATAGCTGGTATTCTTAATGTGCAAGCAGGACTTTGCTCAAGGTTGTGCTGTGGTCACACTTACCAATACTGTCATGAACAGATGCATCTGCAGGCAGTAGATTGGTAAGGATGAAGTCAAGTATGTTTTTCCCTTTTGTTGGTTTCCTTGCCACCTACTGCACACCCAGTCTGGTACCTATGTCTTTTAGATCCTGAACAGCTTGATCAGTAGTGCTGCTGCCTCTTTTGGTGATGGATGTTGAAATGCCCTACCCAGAGTACATTCTGTACTCTTGATTTGGACCCTTGTCTGTACCCTTGCCACCCTTAGTGCTTCCTCCAAATGTTGTTCAACATGGAGGAGTAATGTTTCATCAGCCAAGAGGCAGTGGTATTTGATAATCAGCTGAAAGTTTCCTTACCTCTGCCATGAAACTTCATGGGATCCAGAGTTGAAGTTGAGGACTTTCAATTTCTTCTCAACTCTGTACCACTGTGCTGCCATGTTGACTCTGTCATGTCTGTGGGACAGGGCATTCCAGCATGGTGATGGTGGTGTCTGGGATTTTGTCTGTAAGGCATGATTCTGTGAGTATGACTGTCATTTTTGTATTTAACAAACAGTGAGGGTCTCATGCTGATTTTTGTGGTACACTACTGAACACTAGTATACAATCACATGAACAGCCTTCCAGCACTACCCTTTGAGTGCTATTACTAAGCCAGTTTCTGATCCATCTCACTAAGTTTCCCTCAATTCCATGTTTTAAAACTTCGTAATCCATCTCCCATGTGGCTCCTTGTCACAAGGTTTGCTAAAATCCATATAAACTGCATCAACTGAACTTCCCTTACAATTGGTCACACATTTTCAAAAATTCTAACAAATTTATTAGGCATGCCCTTCCTCTGACAAAGCCATAATGACTATCTCTAACTAATCCAAGTTTTTCCAAATGGATATTACTTCTCTCCTTCAGAATTCTCTCTAATCGTTTCCCTAACACTGATGTGAGACTCACTGGTCTGTAATTTCCCAGTTCATCTCTACATCTTTCTTGAAAATTGAAACCATATTAGCCATCTTCCAGTCTTGTGGAACTTCTCCTGTCACTAGAGATGAATTAAAAATTTGTGTCAGAGTCCCTGCAATGTCCTGCCTCACCTCTCTCAGCAGCCTGGGATATAGTTCATCTGAGCCAGGGAATTTGTTTGTTTTTAAGCCCGTCAGAGCATCCAATGGCTCCCCATTTCCTATATCAAACTGTGCAAGTTCCTCACAGTTTTTTTGTACCTACATTCTGTACCTACATTCTCCTTTTCCAGAGCATAGACTGAAGAGAAGTATTCATTTATATCCTTCCAATATCCTGTGGCTTCATACACCATTGCCTCTTTCCTACTCTTTCCTCCCTAATCCTGTTCACAAGTCCCTTCTCATGTCCCATTTTTGCTCTTCAAATTGTTATCTTGTATTCTCCCTTGCATTTCTTGTATTCCTCTAGGGCCACGGCTGAATTGCCCCTTTTGGATTCTTCTTTTTTATCCACTCCTGAATTGTCCTAGACATCCAAGGTTCCCTAACTTGTTGCTCCTGTAATTCCCTCCAAAGGGTGCATGTTGGGCCTGTACTCTCCCCAGCTCCTTTGTTGAATGCTTCCTTCTTATGTGCAAGGAGCTGTTCCAAATCAACTTTGACCAGATCCTGTTTTTTTAATAATAAAATCTGCCTTCCCTGAATCCAAAGCTATCTTTTGAAGACCCTCTTTTCTCCTTGTCCGTAACAAATTTAAACAGTACTGTGTTGTGGTTGCTACTGCAAAAATATTCCCACACTGCCATGTTGAACACTTCATTCCCCAGAATCAGAGTCAGCACTGTGCCATCCCTAGTTGGGTCTTCTACATATTGATACAAAAAACTCACTTGGATACATTGAAGACATTAGACCCCTCTAAGCATTTAACACTGATTATCCTAATTTATATTGGGAAAATTTGAAATTCCCTTGGTTAGATTGCTGATTTTTCTGATGCCTTTTCTAGTGCTTAAGTTGTTGCTGGGTGGTCAGTCCAGTTTCGTTTTTCCGTTGAGACTTTGTAACACTTAATACAACTGATTGACTTTCTAGGCCAATTCAGAAGTAAGTTGAGTGTCAACCACATGGCTATGGCTTTACAGTCACATGTAGGCCAGACCCGGTAAGGATGGCATCAGTGAGCCCGATTGGATTTTTCAACAATTGACAATTGATTTGTGATGATCATTAGGTTTCTTAGCCCTATCAATTCTTCACTCTCAAATATAAGTTCACCTCTCACTGTGAAATCTGCCTCCACCAGTCTCCCAGATAGTGCATTCCAAATCCTAACAGCTCTCAGGGTGGCACCGTTGGCTCAGTGGTTTGCACTGCTGCCTCGTAGTACCAGTGAGCTGGGTTCGATTCCAGCTTCGGGTGACTGCCCCCCCCATGTCTATGAGGGTTTTGTCCCACCGTCCAAAGATGTACAAACTAGGCGGATTGGTCAAGCTAAATTGTCCCATAGTGTCTAGGAATGTGTAGGTTAGGAACGTTAGCAATGGTAAATGCAGGGTTACAGGGATAGAGGTAGGGGGCTAGTTTTGTGTGGGATGCTCTTCAGAGGGTCAGTGCAGACCTGATGGCTGAACAGTCTCTTTCCAAGCTTATAGGGATTCTATGAATAAAGAAGTTTCTCTTCTCACTCTTAGCTCTCTTTCTGACAATCTTGAAATTGTGACAACTAGTTATTTACATACCAGCTAGTTTAAACAGTCCTTCTTTACATGTCAAAATTGTTCATAATTCTGAACTCCTCAATAATGTTATCTCTTAATCTTGTCTGCTCCAATGAGAATAAGCCCAAATTTCTCTCATCTTCCCTTGTATCTAAAACCCCTTATCCCAGGTATATTCTAGTAAATCTCCTTTGAACAATCTCAAGGGCTTTAACATCCTTGCTTAAATAAGATGCCCAGAACTGGACACAATATTCCAAATGTAGTCTGACCAATGATTTGCAGAAGTGTTGCATCACTTCCTTGCTTTTATAATTAGAGGCATAGAATATAAACTCAAGAGTTTTATAAGCCTCCTTAACTGTTTCAACTAGCCTGGCCACCATCAGATAATTATGCATGTGAAACCCAAGATCTCTCTGCTCCTGTGCTCCCCTTGAAGTTGTAACATTGAACCTGTATTGTTTCTTCTACCAAAATGCATCATCTCTCTCTCTCTCTCTCTCTCTCTCTCTCTCTCTCAAGATGGTCGAGTAGGATTCCTGAGCCAGAGCTCATTCACTCTTCCTTTTTCTCTTTTTTTTTATTGTGCTTCTTTTTCCCTTCTTTTTGCCCATCTCTTATCCTTGAGCCTCGTCAAGTCATCGCAGATACCTGGCCTCAAGTGCTTTGAGGTGAAGCCAGTGTGGACTCATGGCTTCAACATGGACTCCCAGCCTCAAGGTAAAGCCAGCACAGACTTCCGGTCTTCAGGTGAATCCAGAGTGGACTCCCAGCATTCCTAGGCTAGAGAGCCTCGAGATGAATCCTGGCGTGGTCTGGAAGCGTATGTTGGTGCAGACTGGGTTGGAAGAACTGTTATTCTGAACTTTTTAATTTCTTTATTTTTCCAATTTAATCCTATGATTTTGTACTTTTGTGCCTAAGTTGGTGTGAAGGTCTGTAAAGCTGGACCTTTTATTTCTTTATTTTTCTCATTCTTTTCCACAGAATTTGTACTTCAGAATCTGCACCTTTTGTACCTAAGATGACCCCATAATTAGCAACTTGTAAACTTTTCACTATACTCATGTGAGTACATTTGACAATAAAGCAAATTCTAATTCACATTTCTCTACGTTGAAATTTATCTTCGAGGTGTCTGCCCACTTGGCCAACTTGTCAATGTCACTCTGAAGTCATTCAGCATTATCTTCATAATTCACAATTCTCCCTTGCCTAATATCTGTAAGTTTATAGATCGCATGATACAGAAATAGGTTATTTGGGTTTTGAGTCTGTTCTGCCATTCAGTATGATCATGGCTAATCTGATTGTGATTTCAGTCCACTTTCTAGACTACCAGCCAAATGCTTTGTTCGCTGAGAAACATGACTGAGATTACAGTCATGCTAGGCTGATAGGTGGCAAGTAACATTCAAACCATGCAATGCCAAGCAATGGCCATCCCCCATGACAGTCAGTGGCAGTTCCATTGCTGAATTCTTACATGCTGGATGGCTATCATTCACCAGAGCCTAAATTGGACCAGCTATGTAAATACTGTGTCTATGAGTGCAGGTCAGAAGTTATGAATTATATGGCAAGTAACTCACTTGCTAATTTTCCCAAAATCTGTCCACTATCTACACATCAGGATTAGGACAATAAGAAGTAGGGAACAGAATGAGGCCTTTCGGCCTCTTGAGACTGCTCTGACACTCCACTTCCTTATGTTTTTCCCGAAATCCTCAATTCCCGTACTGATCAAGTATCTATCTATCTCTGCCTTAAATATACGCAAGGACTCTGCCCCAGTGGTTCTCTGTAGCAAGGAGTTCCGAAGGCATTCGACTCTCTGAGAGAAGAAATGTTTCCTCATCTCAGTCTTAAATTGGCACCCCTTAGTTCTGAAACAATGCTGTCTAGTCATAGACTTTCTTATGCAGCTGAGCATCCCCTCCGCATTTCCTCTGTCCATCCCTGAAGAGTCCTAGATGGTTCAGTGAGATCACCTCTTATCCTTCTCTATTCCAATGAGTAAAATCCCAACCATTTTAACCTTTGCTTGTAAGACAACCTCTCCCTACCAATGTATGAATCGCTGAACTGTCTTCAACAAATAATACCATGGTGTCCCACAGGGTTCAGTGTTGGGGCCGCAGCTGTTCACGTTATATATTAATGATCTGGATGAAGGGACTGGGGGCATTCTAGTGAAGTTTGCCGATGATACGAAGATAGGTGGACAGACAGGTAGTACTGAGGAAGTGGGGAGGCTGCAGAAGGATCTCGACAGTTTGGGAGAGTGGTCCAGGAAATAGCTGATGAAGTTCAATGTGAGCAAATGCGAGATCTTGCACTTTGGAAAAAAGAATACAAGCATGGACTACTTTATAAACGGTGAGAAAATTCATAAAGCCAAAGTACAAAGGGATCTGGGAGTGCTAGTCGAGGATTCTCTAAAGGTAAACATGCAAGTTGAATCCGTGATTAACAAAGCAAATGCAATGTTGTCATTTATCTCAAGAGGGTTGGAATATAAAAGCAGCGATTTGCTACTGAGACTTTATAAAGCTCTGGTTAGGCCCGATTTGGAGTACTGTGTCCAGTTTTGGTCCCCACACCTCAGGAGGGACACACTGGCACTGGAGCGTCTCCAGCGGAGATTCACACGGATGATCCCTGGAATGGTAGGTCTAACATACGAGGAACGGCTGAGGATCTTGGGATTGTACTCATTGGAGTTTAGAAGGTTAAGGGGAGATCTAATAGAAACTTACAAGATAATGCATGGCTTGGAAAGGGTGGACGCTAAGAAATTGTTTCTGTTAGGCGGGGAGACTGGGACCCATGGGCACAGCCTTAAAATTAGACGGGGTAAATTCAGAACAGAAATGCGGAGACGTTTCTTCAGCCAGAGAGTGATGGGCCTGTGGAATTCATTGCAGTGGAGGCCGGGACGCTAAATGTCTTCAAGGCAGAGATTGATAAATTCTTGATGTCACTAGGAATTAAGGGCTACGGGGAGAATGCGGGTAAGTGGAGTTGAAATGCCCATCAGCCATGATTAAGTGGCGGAGTGGACTCGATGGGCCGAATGGCCTTACTTCCACTCCTATGTCTTATGTGAATTAAAACTGCTCACAACACCCAAGATGTGCTCTCGTCACTTTCTACAGTTGCTGAACAACTTCGTACGATCCCATTGAAATATGAGCTAACATCCATGAAGGTTTCTGATTACCCACTGCACCTGTGTGTCGCTTTGTGTTTTGTGCACAGGTACCCCAAGTCTCTTTTAAACAACTTCTCATTTATATAGTACTTTTTTTTTGTCCTACCTTCCAAAATGAGCAACCTAACATTTTCCCATAACGTTTTTAATTTGTGAACGTTTTGCCCACTTACTTAACCTATCGTTGTCTCTTTCTCAACAGTTTGAATCCCTCTTGCAACTTGCTTTTCCATCCTTTTCATTTGTCATCTGAAAGTTTGTCTACTTTAAATGACTTAGAGGAAGGAAGTAAATTTATATTTATTGTGGAAAACCGGCGGTGGTCGAGTACTAGTCCCTGTGGAATCTCATTGGTTTTAAATCACCAACCTGAAGGATGTTGTGAAATTTGAAAGGGTGCAGAAAATATTTACAAAAATGTTGCCAGGGTTGGATGGTTTGAGCTAGAGAGGAAGGCTGAATAGGCTAGGGCAGTTTTCCCTGGAGCATCAGAGGCTGAGAGGTGATCTTATAGAGGTTTGTAAAATCATGAGGGGCATGGATAGGATAAATAGACAAGGACTTTTTTTTCTGGGGTGGGGGAGTCAAAAACAAGAGGGCATAGGTTTACGGTGTGAGGTGAAAGATCTAAAACGGACCCAAAGGGCAACATTTTCACCGAGGATGGTGCGTGTATGGAATGAGCTGCCAGAGGGAGCGATGGAGGCTGGTAGAACTACAACATTTAAATTGGGGTAAATGAATAGGAAGGGTTTGGAGAGATATGGGCCAAATTCTGGCAAATGGAATTAGATAAGGTTAGAATATCTGGTTGGCACGGACGAGTTGGACTGAAATGTCTGTCCTCTGCATCTCTTATGACTCTATGAAAAAGAATCCTCTCTGCCCACTTGCTATTTCTTGTCTATCAGTGAATTCTCTGTTCATGCCAATATAGTATCTCCAACACCATGGGCTCTTATGACTTGACCTTTTGTGAGGTACCTTGTTGAATGCCTTTCGGAAATCCAAATACTACACATTTACTGGTTCTCTTTAATCCATCTTGGTTGAGACTTACTCAAACACTAATAAATTAGCCAGACACACTTTTCGTTTGAAGCCATGCTGACTCTGCTTGGTTAGATTATGATTTCTCAAATATATGTTACTACTTCCTTAATAATTGATTACATCAATTTTCCAACAATAGATGTTAGGTTAATTGGCTTATTGTTACTCAGTTTTTGCTTGTATTCTGGAGAAGCACCCTTCAATGCTTCCTTATTCCTGATGAAGGGCTTTTGTCCAAAACGTCGAATTTTCTGCTCCTCGGATGCTGCCTGACCTGCTGTGCTTTTTCAGCGCCTCTCTAATCTATATCGTAGCAAAGATGCGCGGGAAGCCGGAGGACTGGGAAACTTTTAAAGAGCAACAGAAGATAACTAAAAAGGCAATACGGTGAGGAAAAAATGAGGTATGAAGGCAAACTGGCCAAAAATATAAACGAGGATAGTAAAAGTTTTTTTAGGTGTGTGAAAAGAAAAAATGGTTAAGACTAAAATTGGGCCCTTGAAGACAGCAGTGGGTGAATTTATTATGGGGAACAAAGAAATGGCTGAAGAGTTGAATAGGTACTTTGGATCTGTCTTCACTGGGGAAGACACAAGCAATCTCCCAGATGCAATAGTGGCTGAAGGCCTAGGGTAATGGATGAACTGAAGGGAATTTATATTAGGCAGGAAATGGTGTTGGATAGACTGTTAGGTCTGAAGGCTGATAAGTCCCCGAGACCTGATGGTCTGCATCCCAGGGCACTTAAGGAAGTGGCTCTAGAAATTGTGGGTACATTGGTAATCATTTTCCATTGTTCTCTAGATTCAGGATCAGTTCCTGCGGATTTGGAGGGTGGCTAATGTTGTCCAACTTTTCAAGAAAGGAGGGAGAGAGAAAACAAGGAATTATAGACTGGTTAGCCTGACGTCAGTGGTGGGAGAGGTGCTGGAGTCCATTATAAAAGTTGAAATTACGACTCATTTGGATAGCAGTAACAGGATAGGTCGGAGTCAGCATGGATTTACAAAGGGGAAATTGTGCTTGACTAATCTTCTGGAATTTTTTAAGGATGTAACTATAAAGATGGACAAGGGAGAGCCAGTGGATGTAGTGTACCTGGACTGTCAGAAAGCCTTTGATAAAGTCCCACATAGGAGATTAGTGAGCAAAATTGCGGCACGTGATATTGGGGGCAAAATACTGACTTGGATTGAGAATTGGCTCGCTGACGTGAAGCAAAGAGTAGTGATAAACGGGTCCCTTTCGGAATGGCAGGCAGTGACCAGTGGAGTACCACAAGGTTCAGTGCTGGGATCGCACTGTTTACAATATACATTAATGATATAGATGAAGGTATTAAAAGTAATATGAGCAAATTTGCTGAAGACACAAACCTGGGTGGCAGGGTGAAATGTGAGGAGGATGTTCTGAGAATACAGGGAGACTTGAGCAGGCAAGGTGAGTAGTGGACGGATCTGTGGCAGATGCAGTTTAATGTGGACAAATGTGTGGTTATCCACTTTGGTGGCAAGAACAGGAAGGCAGATTACTATCTATAGAACATAGAAGAATACAGTGCAGTACAGGCCCTTCGGCCCTCGATGTTGCGCCGATCCAAGCCCACCTGACCTACACTCGCCCACTATCCTCCATATGCCTATCCAATGCCCGCTTAAATGCCCATAATGAGGGAGAGTCCACCACTGCTACTGGCAGGGCATTCCATGAACTCACGACTCGCTGAGTAAAGAACCTACCCCTAACATCTGTCCTATACCTACCTCCCCTTAATTTAAAGCTATGCCCCCTTGTATCTAGTATCTAAATGGAGTCAAGTTAGGTAAAGGGGCAGTACAACAAGTTCCAAGCTTTCTTGTACACCTGTCAATGAGAGCAAGTGTGCAGGTACAGCAGGCAGTGAAGAAAGCTAATGGCATGCTGGCCTTCAAAACAAGAGGAATTGAGTATAGGAGCAAAGAGATCCTTCTGCAGCTGTACACGGCCCTTGTGAGACCGCACCTGGAGTATTGTGTGCTGTTTTGGTCTCCAAATTTGAGGAAGGACATTCTGGCTATTGAGGGAGTACGGCATAGGTTCATGAGGACAATTCCCAGAATGGCAGGACTATCATATGTTGAAAGGTTGGAGCGACTGGGCTTGTATACATTTGAATTTAGAAGGATGAGAGGGGATCTGATTGACATGCATAAGATTATTAAAGGATTGGACACTCTGGAGGCAGGAAGCATGTTTCTGCTGATAGGTGTGTCCAGAACCAGAGGGGACAGTTTAAAACTAAGGGGTGGGCCATTTAGAACAGAGTTGAGGAGAAACTTCTTCACCCAGAGAGTGATGGATATATGGAATGCTCTGCCCCAGAAGGTAATGGAGGCCAAGTCTCTGGATAATTTCAAGAAAGAGATGGATAGAGCTCTTAAAGATAGTGGAATCAAGGGATATGGGGATAAGGCAGGAACTGGATACTGATTGTGGATGATCAGCCATGATCATACTGAATGGTGGTACTGGCTCGAAGGGCTGCACGACCTACTCCTGCACCTATTGTCTATTATCTTCCATTGATTGTGATGGATTATTCCACACTTGTCTGGATGTATGCACCTCCAACAATACTGAAGGTCAACATGATCCAAAAGATGCGTCCCATTTAATTTGCATCCCACCTACCACTTAGAACATTCATTTCCTCCATCATTGACATACATGGCAGCTTTGTGTTCCATCTACATGTTTCACTGTGGTCACTTCATCTTCAACAACACCTTTCAAGCCCATATCTTCTACCCCAGCCAAAGCATCCACATCTTGTGAACAAATTTTAAATATTAGGCCAAGGACCAACCTTGGTTTGGCAAGGGAGCAAAGGATGCATATCTAAAATGATATGCAAATTTGGTGCAGTTACAATAGAGACACGGGCAGATTGGGAGGCAAATTTTGAAAAGATGTGTAAGTAATAGGGTTGTTGTTGTGGGTGACTTTAACTTCACTAGATGGGGGCATGAAAAAGCTTTCGTGAGTAGGATTAAGGAAAACCCTGAAGTGTTCTATACTTATGCGAGGAACAAGAGGATAGCCAGGGTGAGAGTAGGGCTGATCAGGGATAGTGGAGGGAACTTGTTCCTGGAGTTGGAGAAGGTAGGGAAGGTCCTTAATGAATACTTTGCTTGAGTATTCATTACTGAGTTTCTGAGGACAGCACAAAACAGGCTGACATGCTCGAACTGGTTGATGTTAAGAATGAGCAAGTGCTGAAAACTTTGAAAAACAGGATAATTAAGTCCATGGGCCAGATGGCATATACCCAAGGTTACTAAGGAAGTGAGGGAAGAGATTGCTGCACCTTTTGGCGATGATCCATGCGACCTCACTGTCCACTGGAGTAGTGCCAGATGATTGGAGGGTGGGAACTGTTATTCCCTTCTTCAAAAAAGAGAATAAGGATAATCCTGGGAATTACAGATCAGTCAGTCTCACATCTGTGGTGGGCAAATTATTGGAGACAATTCTGGGAGACAATTCTGAGAGACAAGATTTATGATTACTTGGAAAACCATAGTTTGATTGGAGATAGTCAGCATGACTTTGTGAGGGGTACGTCATTTTGGTTAGGGTTTCTGGATGTGTTTTGTCTGTTTGTTTGGGTTTGTTGCTGAGCAATTGGTGTCCAGAAACCCTAGCCGCTCTCCCCTACATCAAAGACATTTCAGAAATGACTGCCAGACTACTCAGACCCCTTGGCATCATGGTAGCCCACAAGCCCACCAACACACTAAAACAGCAGCTAATGAACTTGAAAGATCATATACAGACAACAAGCAAAACTAACGTCATTTACAAAATACTGTGCAAGGATTGTATCAAACACTACATTGGACAAACAGGCAGAAAACTAGCTACCAGGATACATGAACATCAACTAGCCACAAAACGACATGACCCTCTCTCACTAGTATCCTTACATACAGATAAGGAAGGACACCACTTTGACTGGGACAACACATCCATCCTAGGACAAGCCAAACAGAGACACACATGAGAATTCCTTGAAGCATGGCATTCCAACCAGAACTCTATCAACAAACACATCGAATTAGACCTCATCTACCACCCCCTGAGAAAAGGAACCGGAAATGATGTAATCACAGGAATCACCAGCCCAAAGAAACCCAAACATAAATAGAAAGCAGGAATCATGTACACTGCTTTGCCTGAGGCCCACTGATGATGTTACCTAGTAGGATGATGAAACATCTGGAAATGAACCTCCCAGCTCAGCGAGCAAACCTACATCCAGAACCTCAACCTGAGCTACAAATCTCAAAACTCAATGATCAGTTCTTCAGTTTTGCCTTCTGTTTTTTAACTTGTCATTGTTAGATATCCGTCCTACTACGGTGGAACCAAACTGAGTATACAAAAACAACAAGGTTTCAGAACATGAGAGGGCGTTGGAGTCGTCACAAATAATCAAGTGGGCTGAATTTGTTTCTGGATCATATGTTCTAGAATGTGCTATCTTATTTGCAGTAAAAAAATCAAGACAGTAGGGAATTGATTCATAGGAGTAATGACACCTTGAAGAAGTGCAGTTCAGATCATGGCACTAATCAGCTTTGACACTGCAAAGGAGTGAACAATATGGTGTAAAAGTGCAGTTGTTATAGGAAATTCCATGGAAGGGGGAACAGATGGGTCTTTTTGTAACTGTCATTGTGAAACTAGCCTTGCATGTTAACCCTTGCACCAACTCTGATGTTCGCTATCCTGGCACCAAGGAGGCATTGAGGAAGACCATTCTTTATACAGTGAGTGGTATCTGCCTGTGGGTGGCACGGTGGCACAGTGGTTAGCACTGCTGCCTCGCAGCGCCAGAGACCCGGGTTCAATTCCCGCCTCAGGCTACTCTCTGTGTGGAGTTTGCACATCCTCCCTGTGTCTGCGTGGGTTTCCTCTGGGTGCTCCGGTTTCCTCCCACAATCCAAAAATGTGCAGATTAGGTGAATTGGCCATGCTAAATTGCCCGTAGTGTTAGGTGAAGGGGTAAATGTAGGGGAATGGGTCTGTGGTACGCTTCGGCGAGTCGGTGTTGACTTGTTGGGCCGAAGGGCCTGTTTCCACACTGTAAGTAACGTAAGTAATCTAATCTGCACCAGAATCTACTGACTGTCAGTATGCTGGACTTTCATGTCCTTGACTATACCTTCTACCACATTTTTGTTATTCTGCCTCTAAAACATAGGTCACAATATCACTATGCTGGTATATTGTCTTCACCATCTTCCTAATGCTCCTCTTTTGAAACTCTTTGGAAGCTGTTTGGAATGTTATGATGTTATAATTTGTTCTTACTTTGCCACTTAGGAATAACATGAAAATGTCTTTTGACATGATGTTGAAGTGAAAATACCCTTCCACATTTCAGTGCTACATAAATAAAAATTATTATTTTATTTCAAACCTGGATGTACAATTAAACTTAGGATGGTTTTATTTTTCTCTCCAGTGTCCGTTTAGGTGACCAGTCTGATGACTGTTCTCAGCAGGGTTATTCCCCTGCTTTGACCACGGAAGATCTCTCTCAGTCTGATCCAATGGTTCCTGCAATGAATAATCGTCATGTGACTATGGCTGAAAGAATGACGCCACAGAAATGTGTTTTCAGCAACATAAGTCCAACCAGCAGTTTTGGAGGCAGGGTAAATTTTTTGCACTCAAATGACCTTTGTTTCTTGGATATTTTTAAATCTGCAATAGTAAATTGTTACTGCTTTTGACTGTTGAGAGCTCTGTTTTCTCTCTCTCTCTCGCTCTTGGTCTCTCTTTTGCTTCCCTCTCTCCCACTCTTCCCGTCTTCTCCTTCTCTCCTCTCCTTGAGTGTATGCTGCCAATCTGCTATTTGAAAGTAAATGTATAACTGTCCCTGCAAATTAAAATGTCAGGAAATTCTTCTTTTTTCTAACTTTATACATTAAAGATTACTTTGTGTTCTCTAATGCCTTTCAGTACTTAGGCTGATTTCATACTCTGTCATGCAGATGAGAAGTCCCTTCTGCTGCTGATTTCCATTTGGTTTAAAGCATAACATTTCTCATGTTTGGTGAGGTATTGGAGAACTTTACTTCATCAAAAGTGATTGACTTCAGAATAGGGCAGGTGGTCAGGAAAAAGCCATGAATAATATCACATTTCAACATGTTTTGTATTTTTAGACATCTCAGGTGCCAAGCACATTTGCTATTGAGCAAGAAAATGAACAATTATGGAAAAAGCTCAGTACACTTAGAGAGGACAATGCCCGTTTGGTGTCCCAGAATCACAGTTTGGTACGCGAGATTGAAAGTATACAAGCGGAGCTGACTCAGTCAAAAGTTAAAGTGAGTATTCCAGATGTATATGCATTACATGCATAACAGCTGGGTTCGTATTCAGATAATCTTAAAAACCTTTACTTGCATTATTATAAGGACTACATTTCAGATGTTGCAGTTCATGGCTTAATGGAGGAGGAGAAGCAAATGAACTGAGAAATAATGTGGAAATGGAATATTGAAATATATTTTCATAATTTATATAGATCTCAAATATAGGAACTCAAATTCAAAAGCACTGGTAATCCAGAATTTTTCTTGAGCACACATAAACCTCCAAGATTGGCCATGTTATTAATAACAAGAAATATGACAAAATCTGTCAAGCTTCTCATGTTTTTCAAGGCACAACTTAAAGGTCTTTGTCAAGTACAAATTTCTGTAACATTAAAGCAGGTGAAGGAGTGTGGGTAGAAGAAAGTGCAAACAGAGGTATGTTTCAAGGAGGTTTTTGAGGATGGGCAGAGATGTGTTTCACGCACAGTAATTAGTCAGTTGATACAGGTTCTAACCAAATGTTTTCTTCTGTTAAAGAGCTCAAAACTTTGGAATCATGGAAAATACGATTGTATTCTTCAAAAGTAAATAGACGTCTGTAAATCATTTTGGAATCTCCTGAGCTTTTGTTAAAAAATCCTGTATTCTTTTTGAGATACATTTGTGATATTTGCCTCCAGTATTCCTTGTAAGCTATGGCTCAGTTGGTAACAGTCTCATCTGAATCACAAGGTTCAAGTCCTATTCCAGGATTTGCCTGAGATGTTTCTCAGTTTTCTTCAAAATCTGAACAGCATTCTTGAAGTTGAGGAGTAATTTGGAAATGAGAAACACTCAGTGAAGTGTTAATTGCTTCCACCTGCCATTCCAACATTATTATAAATTATCTAAAATTGCTCATGTAAAATGACTAAAATCAGATGTGTTACCAGCTGCAATATCTAAATATGAAATCACATTTTTGCCCTTTAAGGAAGTGCACCACATTGGAGGAGGTAAAAATCTAATTAATTGTTGTGATGAAACACTAGGACACTTATAAGTATATTTGCATTTGAACGAAAGCCAAAATGCTTCTGACAGTATAATAGGGATGACACTTCAAAATTACATGTTCAACTGTTATGTTCTTTTGGAACATACTGAAGTGGTGAAGGCACAGTCGAAGAGCTTGTTCCATTCCAATAAATGCAATCATGTGATATGGGGGTTTAAATGTTCCTAAGTCCCACTGTCAGGATGTCTCAAAATAGTGAATTCTTGTGGCCCCTTTGAAGAAAGGTGTACAATCTAGATACATCATCTTTGAAGTTTGAATTACAACTTCATCTCAGTCCAAAATGGCTTACACAGTATTCTTAGACTGCGACCCTTCACTCTGGACTTTCCCTCCTTACCATGTCTTATCCTGTTAGAATTTTACAGGTGTCTATGAAATCTCCCCATGTTGTTCTTCTAATATCTAGTGTATTTAACAAACCAGTCCTGTCTGTCTTCGTACATCAGTCCTGCCACCTCAGGAATCTATCTGGTAAACCCTTGTTGCACTCCCTCTATTGCCAAACATTCATTCTTGGATAGGGAGACCAAAATTGTATGCAAACTCCAGGTGTAGTTATGCCAAAGCCCTGCACAATAGCAGGAAGACATCCCCTACTCCTGTGCTGTAAATCTCTTACTATGAAGATCAATGTAAGTTTGACTTCACTTCCCGCTGCACCTGCATGCTTACTTTCAGTGACTGATTAACAAAGGTCTCGTTGCACTTCCCCTTGCCCATTTTCTATCACAGTTCAGACAACTTGTCTTCCTCTTTTAGCTACCAAAGTGGATAACCTCACATTTATCCACATAATTCATCCGCCATGCATTGGCTCACTCACTCAGCTTATGCAAATCACACTAAAGTAAAACATAAATTGCTGGAGAAGCTCAGCAGGTCTGGCAGCATTTGTGGAGAGAAAGCAGAGTTAACATTTTGAGTCCAGTGATCAGTCTTCAGAACTGGAACCAGCTATTAGTAAAGGACTCCAGGGCAACTCCCTCCTGACTGTGTATCCCACTCTTCCACCACCTCTGCTGAGTATGTTCTGCTATTGGGACAAGACATAACCAGGGATGTTGATGATTGTATCTGTGACATTCTGTAAGGTATTGTTGGAGGAAAATGATTAAATAAATCACTTGACACCCAGAGTCTACTTCCAGCATCAAGGAGTTTATTGAAGTTACACTGGTGTGACAGCAACTCTGGGAGTCCAGAAACCTTTTTCACTGCAAGTGGAAAGACCAACTTTTTAAAGTTTGTTTTCAGCCTGCCTTTGACCAATACAAACCAATCATATTACTAATTGATTACATAAGCATCTACTCAGGTTATTCATGTGACTGCATGGTCAGTGATTAGCAGCCTTATGGATGACCTTCAGTCTTCCATGATCTCATGATGTTTACCACACACTTGGCCTTTTACAATGTATATTATTAAACCACATTCCAATGCTTATAACTTCTGCACCTGTAATTCAGTCTTCTCTGTAAACAGTCAGAAAGTGTTGTGCTAGAAAAGCACAGCAGGTCAGGCAGCATCAAAGGAGCAGGAGAAACTATATTTCAGGCATTAGCCCTTCATCAGGAATGCTGCCTGACCTGTAGTGCTTTTCCAGTGCCACAATTTTCGATCCAACAGTAGTACATTCGCCAACTTTAAGGGCATTTAAATGATCGTTGGATAAACATGGATGATAATGGAATAGTATAGGTTAGATGGGCTTTGGATTGGTTTCACAAGTTGACGCAACATCGAGGGCCAAAGGGCCTGTACTGTGCTGTAATGTTCTATGGCTGTGATCTCCAGCTTCGGCAGTCCTCGCTTTCTCCTCCTGCCTGTAAACAATATGGTTGCCTTTTCTTACTGTCTAAGCCTGTCTGTCCAGAGTTATTTAGTGGAATGTTTTAATATTTTTAAAGAGAAATTATATTTCAAAATCTATAACTATGTTTATCTGTATTATGTACTTAACAAAAGTAACTATTTGTGATGGATCTCAGATCTGAAATCAGCGAGGTATGGAATTCTTCTGTCAGCATTCTCAAGCATGTCTTTATCCAGCTGTTTCTGTATGAATAACTGCAAACTGCAGCTGCAGCTTGCAACAAGACCTTTTATCTACTATCTTACTCTTATTACCTTGGATGTATTCTGTCTACTAAGCTACAATCGTCCTAACGTATGGCTAACTTTATTAGTACACTAAACAAACTACTGCTTCAGCTAAAAAGAAGTCTTCACCACCATCTTATGTCAACTAAAACTCATGGGCAGCCATTTTTAGACCACCTTTAGCCGGGGCATCCCCAACAGTATAATTCTATGAGTTTGGCTATGTCAGGCTGTTACTTGACTAGTCAGGGAGTCCGTTCTCCCAATCTTCACACTAGCAGCCCGATATTAATAAGGAGGACTTTGTAGGGTTGACAGGGCTGTTTCTCCCTATACCTTTTGATGCATTTTGCCCTAAGAATTGTATCTAACTCCTTTTTGTAACATTGAATGTTTTGATCTCAGCTGCTTTCAGTGGCAGAGAATTTAACAGGCTTACCGGAACTCTATCAACAAACACATTGAGTTAGACCCCATCTGCCACCCCCTGAGAAAAAAAATCAGGAAATGACATCACCACAGGAAATTATGTCATATTAGGAAATGACATCACCAACACAAAGAAACCTAAACATATAAATGGAAAGCAGGAATTACCAGCAGTGCTTCGCCTGGAGGCCCACCTGAAGATGTTACCTAATAGGGTCTGGAAATGAACCTTTCAGCTCCGCAAGCAAGCCTACATCCAGAACCTCAACCTGAGCTACAAATCTTCTCAAAACTCACTGGCTGAAATAAATTCTCCTCATGTCAAACCCAAATGGCCTCACCATTATCCTTCTACTGTGACTCCTGGTTCAATACTCCCAGGTTGTCTGGAATATCTGAAAGATTGGATTTGTTTTTCCAGGATATATATTATATATATATATATATATATATATAGAGAGAGAGAGAGAGAGTTTTCGTAATTGGTTTAGATTATTAATTTGATAGCTTTAACACAATTGTGATTATATTGAGTGCCCATTTATTCGGGAAATTATATTGGAAAAGGATACTTTTTGAGATGGGAGAAAATTTTCAAAAGTAGACAGTGCAAGTATTCAAAACATTTTAGTTGTATTCATGTATGTCAAAAATGAACCTCAAATTTCTTTCTTGTTTTAACTCTCAGTTTTGTCATCTTGAACCATCTATTAATGAAAAGGCACTCCATATTTCTCAGCTAAATGAAGATATCTTGGGTTTGGAGGCAGAAGTAGAGGCTCAAGAGAAAGTTCTCAGGTAATTTGCAGAGCAGAGATTCGCTTTTTATTTCAGTTTTCACATGTTTTGGTTCTGCCCTCAACATTCCCTCGGTTACAGGAGAGCTGGTGTTCTGGAGGAGTGTTGTGGCTAAATCACCACAAAGTACCTTTAATTTGGCTACTTATTGAGAAATCTCACAGGCTATCAAGTATTGAAACAGTGATTTTAAACTTTATTGCATGTAGCAACCAAAATAAGACTTCTCAAGTAAGCAAATTAAGCCTCACAACTCAACTTGACTATTAGCCAATTAATGGTGGAATTTACCTACAATTCTAACCAAAAGCATCTGTTTTTGAAAGTGGACAAGTTTCAATTCTTGTACAGTTTGTTATTCAAAGTTCTGTTAATGAAGGGTTCTGGTGTTGGATTATTATACAGATTTTCGTCCTTCTGGTCTATGATGTGATTTTATTGATGAATCTTTCGATTTCTTTCATCCAAAATTTGTTGACTGTTTTGCAATCTCTGAGACTGCAGCTTTATCCCTGATTAGAAGTAACTTCTTTGTTCCTTGTTACATTTGGCTTTAACTGTCTAAGACACAGCTTTCCTGTGATTAACTCCTTAATTTCTGGCAGTCAGTTATCCTTGTGGCAACAAAGCAGCCAGTTATCAAGCAGACATCAAAACAGTTTTGTTCATGTATTTTCAACTTGCTCTATTCCCAGACATGGCTAATTGCTTTCAGTTCCTATATAAGTTTGTCCTTGTCCTTTAATGTTTATTCTAGACAGTTATTGCTGCTTTTTTCCATACTTAACACTTTATCTTTGTTGATCCTTTCAATCCATGAATAGTTATTTAAGTCCTGGTGTTGCCTGAGTCAAAAGATTATAAGTTCAAAGCTTAAGAACAAAGTGAAGGATCCTCGCATTGATGAATGTGCATAACTTCAAATGAGACATTAAGTGAAGATTCATTGACTTATTCACGTGAATGATACACTTCCACTAATTAAAATGGAACACTAGGTTCTTTTGCTATCCTGGTCAATATTCTTCCCTGAAACAAAACCGGTTTATCTGGTCATTCATTTACAGTTTGAGAACTTTGCCGTGAATAATTAGACTGCTGTTAATAAATCACAGAATCTCTACAGTGTGGAAGCAAGCCAGTCGGTCCATTGAGTCCACACCAACCCCTCAAACAGCAGCCCACCCCGCCCTACCCTATTCTTGCAATCCACCTAGCCTTTAACCTCTGAGCAATATGGGCAATTCAGCATGGCTAATCCATCTACCTGCACGTCTTTGGACTGTGGGAAGAAACCCACGCAGACGCAAGGATAATTGGCAAACTCCACACAGACAGTCGCCTGAGGCTGGAATCGAAACCCGGTGCTTGTTGCTGTGAAGCAGTTGTGCTAACCACTGAGCCACCCTAATAGTCATTATCTATAGACTATTAATCCAGACAGCCAGGTAATGCCCTGGGGACCCAGGTTTGAATTCTGGCAATATTCCAGAGTAGTGGGTTGATTAGTTTGTGAGTTTGAGTTTTGCACGTATATTGATTAACTGGAAACATGGGTGATTTAGGAGTGTTGGCTAACAGATGAAAAGGACCATTGGTGATTTAGAACATAGAACAATACAGCACTGAACAGGCCCTTCGGCCCACAATGTTGTACCGAACTTCTAACCTAGATTAAGTACCCATCCATGTACCTATCCAAATGCCGCTTAAAGGTCGCCAATGATTCCGACTCTACCACTCCCACGGGCAGCGCATTCCATGCACCCACCACTCTCTGGGTAAAGAACCCACCCCTGACATCTCCCCTATACCTTCCACCCTTCACCTTAAATTTATGTCCCCTTGTAACACTCTGTTGTACCCGGGGAAAAAGTTTCTGACTGTCTACTCTATCTATTCCTCTGATCATCTTATAAACCTCTATCAAGTCACCCCTCATCCTTCGCCGTTCCAACGAGAAAAGGCCGAGAACTCTCAACCTATCCTCGTACGACTTCCTCTCCATTCCAGGCAACATCCTGGTAAATCTTCTCTGCACCCTCTCCAAAGCTTCCACATCTTTCCTAAAGTGAGGCAACCAGAACTGCACACAGTACTCCAACTGTGGCCTAACCAAAGTCCTGTACAGCTGCAACATCACTTCACGACTCTTGAATTCAATCCCTCTGCTAATGAACGATAATACTCCATAGGCCTTCTTACAAACTCTATCCACCTGAGTGGCAACCTTCAAAGATCTATGTACATAGACCCCAAGATCCCTCTGTTCCTCCACCTGACTAAGAACCCTACCATTAACCCTGTATTCCGCATTCTTATTTGTTCTTCCAAAATGGACAACCTCACACTTGGCAGGGTTGAACTCCATCTGCCACTCCTCAGCCCAGCTCTGCATCATATCTTTAGTGGTAGGAGAAAAAAATGTTCAGTTATGTGTAAGAGCACTTCGAGATGTAAAAAGAAAACTAAAGACAAATAACACACGTCTGGAGCAGGGCTATTGTGGCTTAGTGGTATCATCCCTACCTTTTAGCTAGGAGGCCAAACTTACAAGGTCCACCTTCTCCGGCGACGTGTCATAACATACCTGGACTGTTTTATTGAGAAATAAAACCTTGAGTAGATTGTGAAGAGTTTACCAAGTGGTATTATCCCTAGACTGTATTTCCAGGGAATTAGGTAGTATTCTGGGGAGATGGATTTGAATCCTGTCAGTCATCCAGAGTGGAGAATGGTGGATTGATTTGTTCATGACCAGGGCTCTTGTGACACAGTAATAGCATCCCTACCTTTGGGCCAGACTGCCTGGATTCATAACACGTAAGTTGATTAAAAATATCATACAACCTAGAGCAGGGTGTGTCATACAGGAAAAAAGGACCAGGAATCCCCATCCATTCCTACCTACCCACTCATAGCTAATAATCAACTGTAGTATCTGCTTAACTGACCAAGCAGAGCTCATCTGTAATCAACTGGTGATGTGGAGATGCCGGTGTTGGACTGGAGTGGACAAGATTAGAAGTCACACAACACCAGGTTATAGTCCACTAGGTTTATTTGAAATCACAAGCTTTCGCCAGGTGAGAGGGCAGCGCTTCAAAAGCTTGTGATTTCAAATAAACCTGTTGGACAATAACCTAGTGTCATGTGACTTCTAACCTATAATCAGCTGTCTCTTTTATGCACTGCCAAAAAGTGAACTCTGCTTACCTACTCAGCCAGTGTTAAATGCTTTAAAGTTCATTTATGAGACCGCTGGTAAGGCCAGCAATGCAATCCCTAATTACCCATAGGAAGATGGTAGTGACCTAACTTCTTGAACCACTGCAGTCCAGACTCCTGTTGAATACCTTGCTGTGATTGCACTTGAGAAGTTAACATTTCATTGTGTAATATCTAGTCACATCTGCAGGATGTGATGAAGTACTACTTAAATGCAAATTCATTTTTTAAGTAAATTAAGAAAATAATTTCCAAAAATGTGACTGCAATAATGTTAATCTTGCTTTGAAAACTATTTTGTTCTGTTTGTGACATGTGTGCTATTTATATAAATAGGGCTGGGTGTACACAGGTTGGAGGGTGCTGATTCAGTCATTACTTGTCCACATCACACTAGGGCCTAGGGGTTTTATGGAAAAGGGGTATTGTGGGCCAGAGGATCTGGGTTCATGCCCCACTTTCCCTGGAGGTGTGTCATAACATTTACAAACAGGTTGATTAAAAACATTTTTTTAAAGTCTCAGTTGGGCCTTACAGAACAGTTCAAGAGACTGTTGTCTCTGGGATAGAATATCCAGTTCAAATCCCAGCAGCCCGGTGGCAGTCATGATGTGTTGGAATAAGTTGATTATTTTTTCACTGGTGCTGTTTAGGCTTGCTTGTTATGTACATATTGGAAAGCCAGCACAAGTCTGTTGATAAAATGACACTTACTGACATTGGTGGTTTGTAACAGATTAGGAGCAGGAATAGGCCATTTGGCCCTTTTGAGCCTGTCCATCATTCAGTATTTTCATGGATGAATGTCCAACTCAATACGTAGTTCCCACTTTCTGATCTTTATGGAGTCATAGAGTCATACAGCACGGAAACAGATCCTTCAGTCCAACTGGTCCATGCCGATCTTAAACCGAACGTCTTACTTGACTGCATTTGGCCCATATCCCTTTAAAGGGTTCCTATTCATGCACTTATTCAAATATCTTTTAAATCTTTTTAAATGTTGTAAATGTACTCACCTCTACCACTTCGTCCAGGAACTCATTCCATAAATGCACCCACTCTGTGTGGGGGGAAAAGGTTGCTCCCCAGGTCCCATTTAAATCTTTCCTCTGTCACCTTAAACTGATGCCCACAAGTTTTGGCCTCCCTTACCCTTGGAAAAAGACCTTGGCAATTCATCTTATTTGTGCCCCTCGTGATTTTATGAACCTCCATAGGGTCACACCTCAGCCTCCGATGCTCCAGGAACAAAAACCTATCCAGCCTCTCCTTATAAGTCAAACTCTCCACCCCTGGAATTGTATCGAAGTCCTTCCTTTTTGAAAATATTCAATGTTTTGGCCTCAAACAGTACCTATTGCAGAGTTCAACAGGTTCACCATTCACAGTGAAGAAATTTCTCCTCATCTCAGTCCGAAATGGTCTGTCATGTATCCTTAAGTTATGACTCCTAGTTCAGGACTCTACATCATCGGAAATATTCTTCCTGCATCAACCCTGTTTAATCCTGTTAGAATTTTGGTGGTGTCTGTGAGCTTTAAAGCTGGGAGCTAAACATTTGTAATGTCTCAATTTGTGATTAAATCTAAAGCTGAAAAGATATTGAGTTCTAGTCTCTTCATAAACTGACTGCAAGAAGTTTAGCAAAAGGTCTATTTTTAGAATTTTAATTTAAGATCATTTCTTTTTGTTGTGAGCATTTGTGATAAAGCCATTGAATTTGCCAGTTCTCATTTGTAAAACTCCATAAACATTTACGTATAAAAACTGTTTTTTTTTCTTTCTCACTAAGAGTTGCAGAGGAAAAATTAGAAGAAAGTCAATGGGTGGTGGCTGAGAAGGAAAAACTCTTGGAAAAGTTATCTGATGAATGCAAAAGAGTAAAGAATGAACTCTACGAACAAAGTCGACGAAGAAAAAGGTACTGATCAACAGTGAAATGATCTTTTTGTCAGAATAACATTTTATTAAGTTAAAGACAATTCATGCCTAATGGCAGTTGCTGTTATATAGCAGCTCTTTAGAAGCTTGCCTTAGTGATGTTCTTTTTCAGGTTGTCCTTTGCAATTCAACAACTGGAGAGGCTGGTTCACACTGCCCAAATTTCCATTGGTATAATGCTGCATCAATTAAAATTTTACTTTTATGTGGAATAAAAGTAGAAAAAAGAATTCTGCAACTTTGGGGAAATCCAGTACCTGAGTATTGTACTGACACACATTTTGATTAAATTTTGATTCTTGAATTTTGATAGTTGTGGAAAATAGGCATAATGTGGTTTATTGAAATCTGGAACAGTTTCAATTAGGAAAGGTTCCAGTCTGAAAATGAGGGATGATACATCAGGGTATCCATTTGAGATTAGTAATTGAGGGTGAAGTTGAAAGGAACAAGTGATTTGATGGGAAATGGAGTGTTGGTGCATATAAAGAAATTAGAAAGTCTTATTTTTCTCATTATCAACCTTTTTCCAGCTGTATCAAGCCACAAAATGTTGGGCTTGACTTTTATGGCGGATGAAACCAAAAGTTTGTTGTTTTATGTATAAAACATTTTCTTGATGAGAAAAGTAGTTTGATGTTTTGGGGTTTTAGTTACTTTAGTTCAGAATTCAGGAGGCTTGGAAAAGAAACCTGACCTTCCATTTAATATTTAATTGGGGAACTCACTGGGCATAATTTGGAAATCTAGATTTTTATAACACCTGGAATGCCAGAATCAAGTCAAACAATTTCCACCTCATGTTGGAGAGGGAACCACTATTATTAAAAACGGAGAACAAGTGTTACCAATGAGATCAAGTTGCTGAGATTGTGTGTGGAGGATCTTGGGTGGGTTTACATATTGCTTGAAACTTGCTTTAGCGTAGTGATAAATTTGAATGTGAATTTTTGACAAAAACAAATTTGACAAGCTGTGATACACTTCAAATAATATTTGCCTATTGATCACAGTGGGTGAGACTGCATCCATGGAGAGAGAGCAAGCTAAAGTTTTGAGTCTGGATGACTCTTCTAAAGTCTTCTAGAAGAGTTACCTAGACTCAAAACGTTAGCTTGCTCTCTCTGACCTACTATGATCTCCAGCATTTGTGGTTTTCAGGACAGATTCCACTATCTGCAGTTATGTGTTCCTACATTTGGCCTACTGATATTGTTTTCAAATAAAGAATAGCAGCTTAGGAAACAGAACTGAGCTAGAACAAAATTCAAATGTAAGTACTTTTATGAGAAGAGAGAGTATAGAAAGAAATGTTTTGATGGGAGAAATACAATATGTTTCACAGAAAACTTGCTTGATTTGTGTGAACTCCACCTCCACTCATATTTTTACTTTTGTCTGGAGATTTAAAACTAGAACATACATGTTATATTGGAAAAATACATTTCTGTACTTCAGGAATATATGACTAGTGACATAAGTTCAACTTTTTGTTCTAAATAGAGCTGAACAACAAAGAAATGAAGCGCTTTATAGTGCTGAGGAACTTTCTGCTGCTTTCAAACAATATAAGGAAAAGACCACGGAAGAGCTTTTAATGGTGAGGGAGGATGCACCTTAGTTATTCAATGTAAATATTGAATCTGCAGAAATATTTAATTTAATTTTCTTCTTTATATTATAGTTTCAAGCCAATGAACAGGAATTGCAGAGGCGTCTGGATCAGTATGACAAGGACAGAGTAGAGTTATTTGAGAAATGTACGATATTCGAAAAAGAGTTGGAGAGCAAGAATGAGGAAATGAGGTTATCTCTTAATCATTCTTATATGCACTGACTTCAACAGAGAAAATTAATTAAATGTTTTCTTTCTTCAATTTTCCTACTTTACTGTTGTCATGCATATGTCACCACTTGAACACAATTCCAGTCACCATAACAGTGGCTCTCTTAATGTCTCTTTAAACTGGCTGTTCATCGTGGGCAGGTAGAGAATGAGATTTACACCCTCGAAGCTAATCCCAATCCTATCTCATTCAAATATTCATATGTTAACCCATACTGTAGTAGGATTCAATGAAGAAAGTTTTGAAGATTAAACTACTAATTGTAATGATTTTTGCATGGTTTTCTTTTTCTCTCCTCAGCCTGAAAATATTTATTTGACTGATTGTAACTTAGTATTTTTTTATAATATCAACTTCTGACACGTTAAAAAATGCTTTTTGAGACTCTAAATAACCAAGGTATTACCTCTCAAACGCTAACAGATTTGTCAAACAGCAATTCCCCTTTTAAAACTGCAACTCCACCCATCATATTGTGATTTTATAAGTGCTGTATCAAATAATAGATTTTAGCATTATCACTGTTGTTTTTTTGACAAAGCAATATTCTTGCTTTAATTTATTTATATAGCACCTTTAATTAATAAATTACCTCAAGATGCTTCTCAGAAGCATTACAAAACAAAATATGACACGGAACCACATCAGGAAATGTTAGATCACAAAATATTTAGGTTTTAAGGATTGTCTTCATGAAAATGAAGTAAGGATGGAATTCTAGGGTTCAGACACCAGGAGTGAGTGATTAAAATCAGGACGTTTAAAGATCTGAAATAAATGAGTGCGGATATTTCTGAAGGTTGTGGAATTTGGGGCTGGAGGACATTAGAGTAGAGGATAGGCCAAAGCCTTGAAAGGATGTGAAACAAGGATGAGAATCAAGTACATTTGACCAAGTACTAGTATATGTCATTGGTGCAGGGATATTGGGAAAATGGAGCTTGATACCTTTAACTACTTTTGTGGCCCTGGATTATATTAGTTTTCCTAACTCAGATGTTATATACTTTAATCTAGTTTCCCAATCTACTCTATCCTACTCACATCTTCATAGCTATCTAGTTTGCTTAATTCTGGGATGAAAAGCCTCCGTTATGAGCAGAGACTGGTTAGATTGTATTTGTTTTTTCTTGATGCAGAGGAGGCTGAGTGCGATCTAATTAAGGTTTACAAAATTGAGAGGTATACATAGGTTAGACTGTGGGAATCTTTTCTCCATGGCAGACATATCTGAGACCAGAGAGCAGGTTTAAGGTGAGGGGTGAGTTGTTTCGATGAGATCTGAGAAAAACAAAATACCCAGAGGGTAGTAGAAATATGGGATGCACTGCCTGAGATGGTGGTGGATGCAGATACAAAACAAAAAGAAGCATCTGGATGAGCACTTAAATGCCAGGGTATAGTAGATAAGTAGGTATGAACCAAATGTTGGTAAAAGGAATTAGTGTCGATTGGTCTCTGTTGATCACATAGACATGGTGTGCTGAAGGATCCTGTATGCTTTTATGAGCTGTGCCTTCCGGAAGGATTTGTTCTGTCCTGTTTCTTTTGAAATCAAATGTTGTCAACTTGAAGCTGAGCTGTCTGCTCTGAGCCCAGCTGTTTTCAAAATTTGAACAATAGAAGCAGTATGAAGGGGTGGGGTCAAGCTCCCACAGAACAAGGATTTTAATTTTAGCTGTTAGCAGTTGCATGGCACCTGTTATTCCTCTGTTACGGTGAAAAGCTTGGGTTCTCTTCCTGCTAATAGGATTGAGATTTTGCTTTTGTCAAGGGTGTGTTAATGGGATGTAACTATATTGAAACAGTTGTTATTTAGTCGTTAAATAATCTATTATTCTGTTAAGTTTTCCAATAGAGTTAAATTATTCTAATTCTTCTTCCTTTGTTTATATTTTATCTTTAGTGTGAATGTAAAATGTGTTTTGCTTCAAGCCTAGTAGTTTGATCAATCAAATTGCATCCAGAACGCAACACCTTGTGCTTGCTTTTAAAAATAAGAAAAATTTGGGGTCTAGGGTATCTTTTTAATATATTTTGAAGGGGTTTGGTCTGGTCTACAATAATGCTGTATAACTCACTGAAAGGCCTGGTTTCACAGACAATTAAAAAGCTTCCAAACTCAGTCCAAAGTTTTCTAGAAACACATTTATTACAGATTTGTTGTCACGTTTTACACTGATAAACATAACCTCACAAATGCTCCAGTTGGTGGATCAGTATACTGATTATCCTGAATACCTTCAGTGAACTTGTCCTCCAACTACTGCATGTTTGGTTTTCCCTGTCTACATAGTTATCAAAATAAATCTATTTACTTCTAACGGCTGTTAATTCATGTATTTTTCCCCTAATGTTATTCTGTGTATCCAAGGTACATAACATTATTGTTAAATCATTAATTAATAGTAAAGTAACTGCACTAGCTAAGTACATACGATGGCTACAAGAGAAGCTTAGGGTTGGAGATTCTGTGATGAGTGACTCACTTCCTGAATTTCCAATTTCACCATCTGCAATGAACAGAATTGAGAATATGATTGGGTACACTCCACTTATTTTGGTGTGTGCAGCCCCACCAATACTCGAGGCTTGACAAAGCAACCAACTTGACCATCATCTCATCCAATATCTTTACAAAACATCTGTTCACTTCCTTCAGTATTGGCACACAGAGCAGTAGCATAGACCATGCACAAGATCACAGTAGCAGTTCATTTAAGGGGCTTTGATAGTACTGTCCAACATTTGCCATCTACCACATAGAAAGATAATGCATGCATTGAATACTACCTGTCCAAGTTACACTTCATCCTAACTTGGAACTGTGCCATAATTCCTTCACTATCGCTGGACCAAATTCCTGGAACTCCCTTTCTGATGGCAATGCCAGTGAAGCTTGCTATTGTCTAATAAAACTTTAAAAATTAATTCAGTATGTATATAGGACAAATAAGTGTGAAGTAGGTACTGAAATACATGTAATAGTTGGCACACAGGTAATATTCATAATTTTTCTTTTGTTTGTAGGATCATAATGGGACAGTCTTGTGATGTGAAGTTGGTTCAGCATGATCTGGAGGCTAAAAATGCAGGCTTGTTTTCAGTTTTGTCTGACTCCAAAGAAAAGATTAAGATGTTAGAAAGTGAACTCACTGATAAAGAGGCTATTTTAAAAGAGAGTGATGCCTTGAGGGTTGAGAATGCAGGACTAAGAGGACTTACAACTTCCCAAAGTGAAAAATTGCTTCAGGTAAATAAAGAACTCGAGGTTGCCAAATTGGAGGTGAAGAACTTGGAGTCAATTTTACAACTGGATCAGACACAAAGCGAAGAGGTAAACTAAAGAGTAAATATTTCACTGTCAGCCTTACACCAACCTTGCACAGACTTCAATAATGCTAACATCTTGCACAATATGACGCATAGTCTGCGCTGTGAGCTGGTATTTTCCTATTCAGGTGTTTATGGAAGCATGATTGCTCCATGTGCCTTCATTTTCACCCTTTCTTGCTTTCCCATCCTTAGTGCAGTGTTTTCGTTTAGAAGGCCAAAGACTTTGAGCCTACCAGAAATGTTGACATTTCAATGTAGAGTCGACAGGGTGCTTTCTTGTTAAAGTGATACTGTCATTGAGGTGTGGTACTAAATTCGGCTTTAAAATGTCCAGTGCCACTATTTTAAAAGAAGACGACCAGTGTTTTATCCAGTATATTGGCTAATTAGATTAGATTACTTAGTGTGGAAACAAGCCCTTCGGCCCAGCAAGTCCACACCAACCCTCCGAAGAGTAACCCACCCAGACCCATTCCCTTACATTTATCCCTGACTAATGCACCTTACGCTATGGACAGTTTAGCATGGCCAATTCACCTAACCTGCACATCTTTGGACTGTGGGAGGAAACCAGAGCACCCAATTAGTACACTCTCACAACCAAGCAGCATGTCTTGCTGCCAGGCAGTCCTCAGTCTATGGGCTATACATCTTGCTGTATGGTGTTGTGCTACATTAATCTTAGATCTGCTCCATGTGCCAGCAGCTTACGGGGCAAGCACATTGCATGTGCAACAAGCAGATAGCCATGTATCCAACTCTTTGGGAAGTCGTCCACAATGTGAGGGAGTCTTAAGTGAAGGGCAGCCTCATGTAATAGTCCAGGGGATAGGCCACAGTTGAGCGTTTGTTGGGGGTTCTCAGTCAAGAGTTACTTACCTCTGCAATCCAGGGAGTGGGATTAGGCCATTCCATTGGCGCTGTATTGGCCAGATGACCGGTAGAGCTAGTACACTCAGGGAGCAAACAGTGAGCTGGGCATGTCTTCACCAGAGTTGTCTAGTCACGGTCAAGGGAATGTGTCACTGACCATTGAGTCCATCCTCAGAAAGTAAGGGCATAAGGTGTTGGGGGTCAGATAGCGGCTGCTCAGTGACAGAGACTTGGTGCTTTAGCTTTCAGGACTGTGGTGGCAAGCTCTGGGAAAGGATGCAGTATAATTTTGAAGGAGAATAGCAAGGCTTTGAAGAGGATTATAGTGTTAAATATGGCTAGGAGAAGTTGAGGACTGTTGAATATGGCTGGGAAGGGTATAATGAGGAGTGGGGAAATTGTCTAAGGTCGGTAGTGTCCTGAATTCAAGTTGGGGGATGTTCTTAACAACACAGGTATGTTCATTTTCAATGGAAAGTCAGGTGTATGTGAATGTCAAGAGATTGGGTGATTACTTGAGGAATCGTGAATCCTCTTGGATTGATGGATGGACTGCGAGGAAGGGGATGTGGATATTTAGGGTCTCATTGACATGAGCAGGCTGAGGCTGGGAGCTGCGAGAGGAGGAGTGCTCACTCATGGAAATTGGAAGTGATACAATGGGAAGAGAATAGCTGCAGCCACACTGAGAGGGTGAGGTAAGTGATTTAATCCCTAATTATTCTAAGTATGTAAGTTTGCTCGCTGAGCTGCAAAGTTTCTTTTCAGACATTTTGTCACCATACTAGGAAACATCATCAGTGAGAGTCTCCAGTGAAGTGCTGGTAGTATGTCCCGCCTCTCTCTTTATATGTCTTGGTTTCTTAAGGTGGGTGATGTCATTTCTGGTTGGTCTTTTTCCAAGGAAAAGTAGATAGGATCTAAATCGATGAGTTTATTGATGGAGTTCTGGTTAGAATGCCATACCTCTAAAAATTCTCGTGCATGTCTTTGTTTCGCCTGTCCTAGGATGTGTGTGTTGGCCCAGTAAAGTGGTGTCCTTCTTTGTCTGTATGTATGGAAACTAGTGATAGTGGGTCATGTCTTTTGGTGGCCAGTTGGCGTTTGTGTATCCTGGTGGCAAGTTTCCTGTTTGTTTGTCCGATTCTTGCAGTTCTTGCATGGTATCTTGTAAATGACGTTAGATTTGCTGGTAGAATAGAATGGATCAATTCGTTCCATTAGTCGCTGTTTAGGTGCGTTGGTAGGTTTGTGAGCTACCATGATGCCAAGGAGTTTGAGTAGTCTGGAAATCATTTCTGATATGGCTTTGATGTAAGGTAATGTCGCTATAGTTTTTGGTTGCATTGTGTCTGCTTGTTTGGGTTTGTTTCTGAAGAATCGGCAGATTGTGTTTATTAGATATCGGTTTTCTTGAAAACCTTGGAGAGATATTTTTCTTCCACTTTCTGTAGTTCTTGGGTGCTGCAGTGTGACGTAGCTCATTGAAATAATGTCTTGATGCAGCTCCATTTGTGGGTGTTGGGGTGATTTGCTTCTGAAGTTAAGTGTTTGGTCTGTGTTTGTTGTTTTTCTGTAGACGCTGGTTTGAAGCTCTCCATGAACAGTACATTCAACTGTCATGTCTTGGAATGGGAATCTGTTGTTCTCCTCCTCTTGTGCAAATTTTATGCCTGTCAGGATATTGTTGACGGTGTTATATGTTTCCTGTATCTTGTTTGGTTTTGTGATGACAAAGGTGTCTCTGCAAGCTAACTTATATACTTATCATCAACCTGAGCTACAAATCTTCTCAAACATCACCCTAATTATTCTCTGTGAATCTCATCTATCTGAAACTCATCACCTGAGACTTTTTATAGTGGTAGATTTTTTTAATATATATTCATTCACAGGATGTGGACATCATTGGCCAGGCCAGCATTTATTACCCATTCCCAGTTAACCAGAGGGCATTTAAATATCAACCACATTGCTATGCATCTGGGGTCACATGTAGGCTAGACAAGGTAAGAATGGCAGTTTCCTTCCCTGAAGGACATTAGTGAACCAGGTGGGTTTTTTTTAACAATTGGCAATGGTTGCATGGTCACCGTCCAACTCTTAATTCCAGATATTTTTAATGAATGCAAATTCTATCTTCTGCCATATCAGGATATGAACCCAGGTCCCCAGAGCATTAATAGTCTAGAATTAATACTACTAGATCATCACTTACGTACCCTGCCCTTGGACCGGAACACTCAGGTTCACGTGCAGTGTACTAACTGAACAGGTTGATGAGAAAAGTAGGTTAAATAAAACCCAGGCCCGTTCCCTCTCCCCCGATATCCCCCTCACTTTTGATCGTTTGTATTGGCCATTATAGCCTTTGCTTGTAAATACTTGATTGGCTACACAGGTGACTGCTGGTGGTAGTTAAAAAGTGAAAATTAAATTAATTAAAGATTCTGAGAAGAAAAGATTTTGATGGTCGTAAAGTCGCTCAGTTGTTTGTAATAGCACTCCAGAGTATAAAAAAACAGGAAATGCAGACCCAGCTGGAGAAGTAATAGTCTAGTAGTATTATTGCTAGACCTTTGGCCCAGGGAGTGTTCTGGGGACCTGCATTTGAATTCCCCTTCCCCCCACCCCCGTGACAATTTGAATTCAGCAGAAATCTCGAATTAAAGGTCTAATAATGACCATGAAACCATTGTTGATTGTCAGGAAAAAGCAGAAATCAGATCTGGAAAGGGCTTTGCATGTAAATTTCTAATTGGCTCCACAGATAGAACATTGAGCATAGAACATAGAAAAGTACAGCAGAGAACAGGCCCTTCGGCCTACAATGTTGTGCCGAGGATTATTCCTAATCTAAAATTAAATAATCTAATCTACACACCCCTCAACTCACTGTTGTCCAAGTACATGTCCAGCAGTCGCTTAAATGTCCCTAATGTCTCTGCTTCCACCACCACAGCTGGCAATGCATTCCATGCATTCACAACTCTGTGTAAAGAACCTACTTCTGACATCTCCCCATACCTTCCTCCTAACACCTTAAAACTATGACTTCTCGTGCCAATCAATCCTGCCCTGGGGAAAAGTCTCTGGCTATGGACTCTATCAATGCCTCTCATTACCTTGTATACCTCAATCAAGTCACCTCTCTTCCTCCTCCTCTCCAGAGAGAAAAGTCCAAGCTTAGTCAACCTCTTTCTTTAAGACAAGCCCTCCAGTCCAGGCAGCATCTTGATAAACCTTCTTTGTACCCTCTCCAAAGTCTCCATATCTTTCCTATAATAGGGTGACTAGAGCTGGACACAGTATTCTAAGTGTGGTCTCATCAGGGTTTTGTAGAACTGCAGCAAAACCTTGCGGCTGTTAAATTCAATCCTAAGTCATAAATCCTAACCCTCAGAATTCTTTCCAAAACTTTGCTGGTCTGTAATTGCCAGGGATTTCTCTACTCCCTTTCTTGAAAAGAGCAACAATGGTTGTCTCCTTCCAATCCTTCAGTACGACTCCTGTGGAGATTGAGGAGGCAAATATCCTTGCCAGCAGCTTAGCAACCTCCTTTCTTGCTTCGCGGAGCAGGCTAGGATAAATCTGGTCTGGCCCTGGGGACTTATCAATCTTAATGTTTGCCAAAATTTCCAGCACATCAACTTCATCAATCTTGATCTGTTCAATCCTATTTCCCAGCTCCTCAAAGTTCTCATTCACAATAAGTTCCCTTTCCTTAGTGAAAACCGATGCAAAAAACTCACATAGGGCTACCCCTATCTGCACAGGCTCCACGCACAAGTTCCCTACGCTATCCCTGACCGGCCCTACCTTCTTCCTGATCATTCTCTTATTCCTCACGTATGAGTAAAATGTCTTTGGGTTCTCCCTAATTCTTCCCACAAGGCCTTTTTCATGCCTCCTCCTGACTCTCAGTTCATTTCTCTCCATGTGAGAGCTCCTTTCTAGCAAGCCTGTTAACCTCTAAAGCTGTGCTCGACCTTTGCTTCTTCCATTTTACTTAAGCTGCCTCCTTCCTTTTGACGAGAAGCTCCTCTGGTCTCATCATCCAAGGCTCCTTAATCTTACCCTTTCTTGCCTGTCTCAGAGGAACAAATTTATGCATCATTCACAACAACTGCTCCTTAAACAGTCTCCACATGTCTGTTGTGCCCTTTCTGTGGAACAATTGCTCCCAATCAGTACTTCCCAACTCTGTCTACTAGCATCATAATTTCCTTTTCCCCAATTAAATATCTTCCCATGGTAACTGCTCCTTTACTTCTCCATGGCTATGATAAATGTGAGACAGTTATGGTCACTGTCATTAAAGTGTTCTCCCACCTGTCCTGGCTCATTGGCTACAATGATCAGCTGTGACAGTTAGTCATTAAAAACAAAAACAAAGCATGGCGATTTAATGGTGGAAAATTTCTTTAGTTTCTTCGGATACAAAAAATAGAAAGACCAAAGGATCAATCTGCAGAACGATCTGTCCCTTTGCCATGAATAGATGGCCTGTTTTGGTGTTCAACAATAAATGATGTTTCTTTTAAATTGGGCTACCTGAGTTACCACACCTCAGGAGGGCAAACAGTGTCAGTAGCAAATAGAACCATATTACACATTGTACCCCTTAATTGGACCTGATATTGGCAGTTCTGTGCGGAAAAACCGCTATCCATTAATTCTCCTGTTTGGCTATAAACTGCTGCAAATTTCTGACAATATGTTGATTGCCTACATAGATTTAAATTCAGATGCATTAATGTTACAGTCAACAACATTTATGTCTAAAATGTGAAAAACAAAGTAGCTTCTTTCATCATTGCCACCAAAGATATTTTTTTCACTCTGTCCCTTCCATAATGCCTAAGTGCATTTCTTGGCTCTGCAGCTGGGCAGAGGAAGCCCACTTTGATGTCTAGGCTATTGGCCCTGGAGCTTTGGTGAGGTAACCCCAGGGACGCTTGTGTCCAGATGGAGCAGACGTGGCATGAGTCATCTTGCTAGAGGGAAGTTTATCCTTTTCAACTTCAACTTTCAGAGTTCAGAGGTGGGTAGGCAGTGTGAAGGCCCAATCACATCTACAATATCCTGAGTGGAAACAGCTGAGAGGTCTGTGTATGATTCTTGCACTGGCTGAATGTCTCCTAGTGCACCCAGCCTCCATGTGAGAAGGGTTCACCTGGACTTGGTTCAACACTCCCCTTCCTAAAATGCAAAGCCCGTGATCCTGGGGACCAGGCAGGCAGGTTATTATCTGAATGGTGATAAACTGAGATAAGGGGAGGTGGAATGAGACCTGGGTGTCCATCCTTACTAGTTTATGTTCACCAGCTGTACATAAATATGCAAGTGGTGAAGAAGGCAAATGGTATGTTGGCCTTAGTAGTGAGGAAGAAGACAATGAGGACTACAGATGCTGGAGATCAGAGTGAAGAGTGTGGTACTGAAAAAGCACAGCAGGTCAGGCAGCATCCGAGGAGTAGGAAGATCGACATTTCAGGCATAAGCTCTTCATTAAGACGTTGATTCTCCTGCTCCTTGATGCTGCCTGACTTATGATTTTCCAGCATCACACACTTGACTTCATAGTGAGGAATTCAAGTACAAGAGCAGGCACGTCTTGCTGCACCTGTACAGGGCTAGGAAAGACCACAAACAAGTAAAATTACTAAGTCGTAAAGCTGCCACTGATGCTCCACACGGAGGAAGGCAGTCAGATGTGGTGAAGCACTGAGGATACAGCGCAAAGGGCATCCAAGGTTAGAGGTGTAGGAAGCTGAGGGTGAAAATGAGTGAGAGAAGATGTGAGCAAAACTTGAGAGTGTGTGGTATAAGACCTGGTGGGACTTGTATGCAGTGTCAGAGAAGAGTGAATATGAGGTGGCACAGAGATTTTGAAAATCAGCCTGGCAGAGTAGAGAAGAGTGTTGACCATTTTGACCACAGCCTGCAAATGGCACTGATCTTGATGGCAACCTCAGATCAGGCTGGCAGGGTCTGGTGTCATGAACTCCTCTCTGTCTCTTTCTGGAAGAGAATGGAATCTTATAATGCCTACAGTGTGGAAGCAGGCAGTTCAACCCATCAAGTCTGCGCCAACCCTCCAAAGAGCAACTGTCTTGAAACACAGTGTATCCAAGGGGTTCTTCGGATTCGGTCAAATGTAGTTAAAAGAAGACTCAACAGCAATTTGCTTAAATACAAATATTTATTCAGATGGAAAAAAGCAATGAGCCTCAGGCCCTTTTACCTTTTGGGGACCCCTCAATCGACAGATTAGTCTGGAGGCTTAGGTTGTTCCTAGCACCATTCGCAATCCTGGTCCAAGGTGAAGGCCTATGCATCGGAATCAAGTCTCCCTATTATGCAGTGTAACGAACAGCCAGTACAAAAAACAGTTTAATTGTTTCGTCTTTGGTGCATACAGGAATGTTCACAGGGTTCATTCAAGGTCATGCAGCTGTCAAATATCACCAACAAAGTTAACCCTTCAGCCGATCCTATACAAAATCCCACCCAGACACCCCCATCCCTGTAACTTTGCATTTCCCATGTCTATTGCACCTAGCCTTGGTCACCATGCTTAATTTAGCATGGCCAGTCCACCTAACCTGCACATCATTGGAATGTGGGAGGAAACCGTAGCATCTGTAGGAAATCCACCCAGACAAGGGGAGAATGTTGCGTGTATCCCTGGTGGTGTGAGGCAGCAGCGCTAACCACTGAGCCATCATGCCACCCAGAAGATGACCCTTCTCTGCTCTATCTCTGCCACCACAACCTCCAAGTTCCTATCAATGAATTTTGATGCTGTCCTCCATTTTTCCAACATCTTGTGGACACACCCTTCAAGGGGAGGTGATGACCTAGTAGTATAACCACTATTAATCCAGACACCCAGTTAATGTTCTGGGGACTCAGGTTTGATTCCTGTCATGGCAGATATTGGAATTTAAATGAAATAAGTATTTGGAATTAGGAGTCTAATGCCGACCAGAAACCATTGTCGATTATCACCTCTGATTCCCATTGAGCATGTATTCATTGCATATTCAACATCTGCCCCTCCTGCAACCAGTTTCCTCTGCTTTACAGAGCCATCGAGTCCTACAACACAGAAACAGACCCTTCGGTCCAACTAGTCCATGCCAACCATGTTCCCAAATTAAACTAGTTTCACCTGCCTGCATTTGGCCCATAAACCTCCAACTCTTTCCTATTCTTACACTAATTTCTTTTAAATGTTGTAACTGAACCTACATCCACCACTTCCTGTGGCTGGCAGTTCATCCCATACATTGACCACTTGGTGTGAAAAAAGTTGCCTCTCATGTTTTCAAAGCTGTCTCCTCTTGCCTTAAAAATATGTCCCCTAGGTTTGAACTTTCCCCCCTTGTGGAAACATCTTTTCTATCCACCTTATCTATGTCCCTCATGATTTTATAAACCTCCATTGGGTCACCTCTCAACCTCCTACACTGCAGTGAAAAACGTCCCAGCCTTTTTTTATCACTCAAGCCCTTCATTCCTGACAATATCCTGGTAAATATTTTCTGAACCCTCCCCAGTTTAATAATATCCTTCCTATAACAAGGCAACCAAAACTGCGCCTGGTATTTCAGAAGAGGCCTCACCCATGTCCTGGACAATCTCAACATGATATCCCAACTCTTATACTCAAAGATCTGAGCAATGAAGTCAAGCATGTTTAAACGCCTTCTTTACCACTCTGTTTACCTGTGATGCAAATTTCAGAGAATTATGTACCTGAACCCCTTGGTCTGTCTATTCTGCAACACTACCTAGGGGCCTACCATTATTTGTATAAATCCTGCTCTTGTTGTTTTACCAAAATGCAATACCTCGCATATATCTGAATTAAACTCCGTCCCACTCCTCAGTCCCTTGACTCAATTGTTCAAGGTCTTTTCGTAGTCTTAAATAATCCTCACGATCTACTATACCACCTATTTTAGTGCCATCCACAAACTTACTCCATAAGTAACAAAATGCTCTTTGTGAAGTTGTATATATAAATATTTGTCCAGCCAATGATCTTCTAAATTAAAATGGTAAGTAACGCATCTTTGTGTGATCCTATCAAATGAGTAGTTTTGCCTCCAGGTGACTTTGACTTTGTTGGGTTGTAAATATGAAGTGCCAAATGCCAAGGATGGTTTTACACAAGATCGACCATTACTCGAGTCTGTACATAACAAGTTCGTTACCCCTTCATCCCCTATTATTTTGCTTTGCCATTTGCTGGTTCCAATTCAGATATGTTCTCAGTAAACTTAAAATTGTAAAGATCTCTTTGATAAATAAAGATAATCTCATTTCCAAGATCTCATTCATTGTCATTCTTGTCATCTCATTGTTTTTGTTCCTAGATGATCTCTATCAGCTGTTATAGATGAAAGAACATGGAGTCCTTTCAAATAACTGACGTCTTTTCAAATTACCTGCTGTATATTAGTGCTTATTCATAATTATTTTAAAATTGGAGAAATTATTTATTAATTGATCATGAAATCTTGTACATATTAAGATTTTTAAATTTAAATTTGAATAATTACAACAAATAAATTGATTTTTAGCGTGGCTGCAGTAGTGAATAGTCAGAGAATATAACTGAAGGAACACATTTTTCAGACTGTAAATTTTGAGTTTGGGATAGGAGAACAAAATCAGATGGATGAAGCAAGCTTAGAATGTTGACAGTTTGGGGTGAAGCTTCCAATGCAACTTGTAACTTTTTAAGTAAATGTTGTAAATTTGACCAGATACCAAAAAAAAGCAGAGGTCTGTGTATTTAATCTAGTTATCCCTGTTTCTGTATTGCAGATAGATAGTGGTACATTTGGTAGAGGAGTTGCAAATTTAAGCTCCTTGAATGCCTTCTCGAACAGAAAAGAGAATGGGATGAAGGATTCCAAATTAAATGCTGATTCAAGTGATTCCATTGTTACAGATCTCAGGTAATTGCTTCGTAATAATAATTGCCTCAATTAATAGATTAATAAATGTTACATATTATGGAATTCATATACACTAGATTCTTTCTCTTATGCAAAAAAGCAGGCCTTTGGCTTATTGATGGTGCTTAATCTTGAACTGTTTTCTTGACTGATCTTTTTCTTCTCTATTGGCAGTTTGCATTACCTACCATACTGCGGGGGATAGTTGACAGGCAACTCCCAAACCTATTACAACTGGAGAGGGAATTGAACTCATGCTTTGGTTTTATACTGAACCATAAACTTTTTATCTAGCTAACCGAGCTAACCAGTAGTATCATAATTCTGTTACTAGATTAGTAATCCAAAGACCTAAACTAATAATCCAAAGAATGAGATTTTAAATTTCTAATAGCATTTTTCTAAAATCTGGAAGTAGGAGTTGTTAGGAGAAAGTGAGGACTGCAGATGTTGGAGATCAGAGTCAAGACTGTCGTGCTGGAAAATCACAGCAGGTCAGGCAGCATCCGCGGAGCAGGAGAATCAACATTTCGGGCAAGGCCCCTTCATCAGGAATGAGGCTTGTGGGTCAGGGCTGAGAGATAAATGGGAGGAGACAGGGTTTGGGGACAGGTAGCTGAGAAAGCGATAGGTAGATGAAGGTGAGGGAGAAAGTGATAGGTTAGAGGGAGACAGGTCCGGAGGGCGGTGCCGAGTTGGAGGCTTGGGACTGGGATAATGTGGGGGAGGGGAAGTAAGGAAGCTGTTGAAATCCAAATTTATCCTGCGTGGTTGCAGGGTCCCAAGGCTGAATATGAGGCGTTCCTCCTCTAGGCACCGGGTAGTAACGATTTGGCGGTGGTGGAGGCCCAGAATTTGCATGCCCTTGATGGAGTGGGAGGGGGACTTGAAGTGTTCAGCCACAAGACAGTGGGGTTGGTGGGCACAGGTGTCGTTCTCTGAAACAATCCGCACGAAGGCATCCTGCCTCCCCGATGTAGAGGAGATGACACCGGGTGCAACGGATGCAGTAGATGACATTGGTAGAGGTGCATGTAAATTTCTGACGGATGTGGAAGGATCCCTTGGGGCTTTGAACGGAGGTGAGGGAAGTGGTATGAGAGCAGGTTTTGCACTTCCTGCAGTGGCAGGGAAAGGTGCCAGGAATGGGGCATGGGCTGGTTAGAGGTGTGGACCTGATGAGGGATTTGCAGAGGGAATGGTCTTTTCGGAACGCTGATAGGGGTGGGGAGGGAAATATATCTCTGGTGGTGTGGGGTCCATTTGGAGGTGGCAGAAGTGGCAGGGGATAATGCGTTGTATGTGGAGGTTGAAGGGCTGGAAGGTGAGGACCAGGGGCTTGGAGAGCAGTGAGTAAGAGTTGTTACCAAATATGGAAAGCAGCATTGGTATAACAATAAACGTGGGCACAGAACTGTCTCTCTGCTTTAAGGCCCTTAGTGATTCCATTGACTGCCTATAAAACATAGCACTAAAAGTATGTGTCAGAGTCGTGCAGCTGAAAATATGTGGATTTTCAGAGCTGTAAGAAAAACCAATGGAGAATAAAAAAAATTAGAATTGCCTGATAAGTCAAAATGATTGCATTTTCTACTCCTTGCTGCTATAGAAATGAAAGGTGTGAGATTTATATAGAACCTCAAGACAGAACAGAAAATGTTAGGTAAAGGGATTTAGAGAGCTGGGAGCTAAGCGTGGGCGAAAATGTGTTGAAAGCAAGGCATGTCATGTCGGGACTGGGGTGAGGGGGGCAGTTAGTAGATATGGAAGGAAGTGTTTATCCTCTAAAAAATATTAAACTCATTATTGAGCCCTGAAAGATGTAACGTCGCCAAGCAGAAGATGAAGTTTTGCTTTTTGAGCTTTGTTCCCTGGCTGGTACTTCTGTCTTTGGCCTGCTGCAGTGCTCCAGTGAGATTCGGTGCAATCTGGAAAGAGCCAGCAGTGAGTAACAAATTCAAAGTGAAATGACAATGCCGAATTTTACTTTGATAGTATTGTCAAGTCATGACCAGAGCTGAGCATTGGACCATCTGTCAGAACTGAAATGTTTAACGTGCTCAACAAAAGTGATTTCATGTGGTAATTTGGGATCTCTGTTAAACAGTTGTCATCTCAATTGTTCATTGCTTTAGTCACTGACATTCATTATCATCACAATCACAGACATCTGTATATAATTAGAGATGCTGTACAGCTGCATACAACTCCTCCACCTGCAGGCAACTTATCAGAAAGGTGTGATCTTGGTACCAGTATGGAGCATAAAATGACTGACCGTTTCAGAGATCTACTGTTCTCCAGAAAAGGAAACAATGAATAACAGTAGTCGTTATGCCAATTGCACTCACCATGGGAATGACCCTTTTCAATGAAGGCACATAACCCAAGATACCAGAAGAACTGCCAAACACAAGTTGCATGTGTACCATTCAGAGACCTGCAGGATGTAAAGACTAGGCATGAAATGCATGCATGGTGACCGATGAATGTGGAACTGACTAAAATGAACAGAACAATGAGATTAAGGATTATATTAGTTGTGCAGTACTGTAACAAATACTCAGCTACACAAGCTAAGCTGCTTCTGACACATGACAACACCTCAGACAGAACATAGGTAAAACTTGGAGTAGACCACTTCAACTCACAGAGTCTGATCATCTTGTCACCGTCGTCTAATATTTGACCGATTGAGAGTTGGATCTTCTGATGCCACTGACTGCCAGTGCAATTGTGAAATGTCTGAAAACATTCTTAAGTTGCAGTTATTATGGCATTCTTGATCCAGTGAGTGACAATATCCGTTAATCAAGTGAAGAGTTCTGTGCATGTGTAACCATTTTCTTTGTGGCTATAGAGGGTAACTTGGGTAATTTGTGAAAGCAATTTACAACATAAAGATTCACTCAAAAGAACAAACTCCATTCTTTCTCGAAGGCTGGACCAAAGTGCAGTTTTGTTTTGTTTTCCTAGCTGAAATCTAGAGCTGTTGAAGTGGAGTTTTGGCAGGAATTGTCATTCCAATGACAAAGAAGAAACTGAAAAGTAGAAGCTAGTGGACCATGTCAAAGGAACTACGAACAGAATTGCACTATGGATAATGCTGTTACAATGGGCCAGTGTTAAAATACTCAAAACCATTTTTTGAGATGTCTCAGCAAGAATGATAATTTGAGTCTCAGTTGCATGCAATGAATCCATAGAAGTATCCATAGAATCCCTACAGTGTGGAAACAGGCCCTTCGGCACAACAAATCCACACGGACCCTCCGAAGACTAACCCATCCAGACCCATTCTCCTCAATCTGTTATCCTATATTTATCCCTGACTAATGTATCTAACCCATACATCCCTTACCACTATGGGCAACCTAACATGGCCATTTTACCGAACCTGTACACCTTTGGATTGTGGGAGGAAACCGGAGCACCTGGAGTAAATCCACGCAGACTCGGAGTACATGCGAACGCAACACAGACAGTCGCCCGAGACTGGGATTGAACCTGGGTTCCTGGTGCTGTGAGGCAGCATTACTGACCACTGAGCCACCTTGCCAACCCCAAGCCATCTGAAGCTGGATTAAATCTTTTAAAAACAATTTTTATAACTGGCAGAACTGTGATCCTCATTTTGCCAACATCAGCAAGATTCTAAGATTGCAGAAATCCAGAGGTAATAAGACTGCTGTATTATATTGCACCACCTAGTGTCTGAAGCACAAGCCTTCACAGGGTAGTGGAATAAACTGACTTCTGTCTTCACAGAAATCCAGAACAAGAACACTGAAGAATATGTAGAAAAGGCAGAGTGTTGTGTTCCAGGTCAAACCAATGTTCAGAATAATGTGCTTTAATTTTTGTACAGTATAACCCTCAATATCCTTTTTGCCCACCCACCTGAGTCAAAACATTGAAATGTAACTGCATAGTATTTTTGCTGATTGACATGTGCTTTTGTATATAAAGGAGATTATGCAATTCCATAACAGGAACCAGAGGTAGGCCATTCAGCCATTCGAGCACACACCACCTTCTGTTGAAACCAAAGCTAATTCAACACATTTGAGGAAATGGACTACATAGAACTTTGGAATATAGAAATAGATCATTTGTTCTTACAATTTTATGCTAGTATTTATGCTGCTTTCAAGCTTTCTTTAACTTGCCATTCTATAACTACACAAATTTCTCCTGAATTCCTACTTGGGCACTGCCTGTCCTGTGCTTACACCGACTTGTTTTTGACTCCTAATTAAGTGGTAATTCAGGCTATGAGTTAGTTATGAACCATTTATGAATGCAGGGTTGTGATGTGTTGAAGTGATGCAGGCATTATGCAGGACTTCTGCTGTCTACTCATCCCACAATCAGCATGTGGAGCCCAGAACTAAATGCATATCTGGCTGACTGAAAACTCATTAGATGCCCTACTCTTGCAAGGCTAGCCTAGATTAAAGCTAGCCTGCTCTTCGAAAACGCTGCTTCACTTCTTAATGAAGCGATGTATTCTGGCTGCATGTTGGAACTATTTCTAGGAGTCTTTTTCACATGAAAGTAAGAAAAATAGAAAGACATAGAAATAGGTATATAAGGGATTAAAGAATGACCAGAGTAAGATCAGGACAATGGTGGGAAGTTGTGCTTGGAGTCAGAGGAGATAGGGGAGGTGCTAAATGAATACTTTTTGTCAGTATTCACACTGTAGAAAGGTAATGTTGTCGAGGAGAATATTGAGAAACAGGCTATTAAACTAGATGGGATTGAGGTTCAAAAGGAGGAGGTGTTAGCAATTCTGGAAAGTGTGAAAATAGATAAATCCTCTGGGCCGGATGAGATTTATCCTAGGATTCTCTGGGAAGCCAGGCTTTGATCTTCATATCATTGTAGTCTACAGATATAGTACCAAAGGATAGCAAATGTTGTTCCCTTGTTCAAGAAGGGGAGTAGAGACAACCCTGGTAATTATAGACCAGTGAGCCTTACTTCGGTTGTGGGTAAAGTGTTGGAAAATGTTATAAGAGATGGGATTTATAATCGTCTCAATAGGAATAAGTTGATTAGGGATAGTCAACACGGTTTCGTGAAAGGTAGGTTGTACCTCACAAACCTTATTAAGTTCTTTGAGAAGGTGACACAACAGGTGCCATTGATGTGGTGTCTGTGGATTTCAGTAAGGCGTTTGATAAGGTTCCCCACGGTAGGCTATTGCACAAAATACTGAGGCATGGATTGAGGGTGTTTTAGCGGTTTGGATCTGAAGTTGGCTAAGTGAAAGAAGACAGAGGGTGGTGATTGATGGGAAATGTTCATCTTGGAGTTCAGTGACTTGTGGTGTACCGCAAGGATCTGTTTTGGGGCCGCTGCTGTTTGTAATTTTTACAAATGACATGAATGAGGGTGTAGAAGGATGGGTTGGTAAATTTGCAGACAGCATTAAGGCCAGTACAGTTGTGGATAGTGCCGAAGGATGTTGTAGGTTACAGAGAGACATATATAAGCTGCAGAGCTAGGCTGAGAGGTGGCAAGTGGATCTTAATGCGAAAAAGTGTGAAGTGATTCACTTTGGAAGGAGTAACAGGAATGCAGAATACTGGGCAAATAGGAAGATTCTTGGCAGTGTAGATGAGCAGAGAGATTTCTGTGTCCATGGACAGCACATAGATTCCTCAAAGTTGATAAGGCTGTTAAGAAGGCACATGGTGTGTTAGCTTTTATTGGTAGGAGGATCGAATTTCGGAACCATGAGATCATGCTACAGCTGTACAAAACTCTGGTGTATACAGTCTGGTCACCAGATGAAAGAAAGGATGTGGAAGCTTTGGAAAGCGTTCAGAGGAGGTTTACTTGCATGTTGCCTGTAAGGTTACCTCAGAGTACAGCAGGATCTTGATCAGGGGCCAATGGTCTGGGAAGTGGCAGATGGAGTTTAATTCAGATAAATGTGAGGTGCTCCATTTTGAGAAAGCAAATCTTAACAGGGCTTACACGCTTAATGGTAAGGTCCTAGGGAGTGTTGCTGAACAGAGAGACCTTGGAGTGCAGGTTCTTAGCTCCTTGAAAATGGAGTCGCAGGTAGATAGTATAGTGAAGGCGGCATTTGGTATGCTTTCCTTTATTGGTCAGAGTATTGAGTACAGGAGTTAGGAGGTCATGTTGCGTCTGTACAGGACATTGGTTAGACCACTGTTGGAATATTGCTTACAATTCTGGTCTCCTTCCTATCGGAAAGATTTTGTGAGACTTGAAAGGGTTCAGAAAAGATTTACAAGGATGTTGCCAGGATTGGAGGATCTGAGCTACAGGGATAGGCTGAACAGGCTGGGGCTGTTTTCCCTGGAGTGTCAGAGGTTGAGGGGTGACCTTATAGAGGTTTACAAAATGATTAGATTAGATTATTTACAGTGTGGAAACAGGCCCTTCGGCCCAACAAGTCCACACTGACCCTCCGAAGAGCAACCCACCCAGACCCATTCCCCTTCATCAAACACTACGGGCAATTTAGCATGGCCAGTTCACCTAACCCGCACAGTTTTTTTAGACTGTGGCAGGAAACCGGAGCACCTGGAGGAAACCCATGAAGATACGGGGAGAATGTGCAAACTCCACACAGACAGTTGCTGGAGGCAGGAATTGAACCCAGGTCTCTGGCGTTATGAGGCAGCAGTGCTAACCACTGTGCCACCGTGCTGCCCTGAGGGGCATGGATAGGATAAATAGAGAAAGTATTTTCCCTGGGGTGGGGAAGTCGAGAACTAGAGGGCATAGGTTTAGGGTGAGAGAGGAAAGATATAAAAGAGGCGTTAGGAGCAACATTTTCACACAAAGGGTTGTATGTGTATAGAATGAGCTGCCACAGGAAGTGGTGGAGGCTAGTACAATTGCAACATTTAAGAGCATCTGGATGGGTATATGAGTAGGAAGGCTTTGGAGAGATATAGGCCAGGGGCTGGCAGGTTAGGATATCTGGTCGGCATGAACGTGTTGGACCGAAGGGTCTGTTTCCGTGCTGTACATCTCTATGACTCTATGGAGGGAAGTTCTTATGAGGAAAGGCTGAGGGATTTGAGGCTGTTTTTGTTAGAAGAAGGTTGAGAGGTGACTAAATTGAGACATATAAGATAATCTGAGGGTTAGATATGTTGGACAGTGAGAACCTTTTTCCTCGGATGGTAATGGCTAGTACGAGGGAACATAGGTTTAAATTGAGGGGTGGTAGATATAGGACAGGTGTCAGAGGTAGTTTCTTTACTCAGAGTAGTAGCGACGTGGAACGCACTGCCTGAACAGTTGTAGAGTCACCAACGTTATGGGCACTTAAATGGTCAGTGGATAAATATATGGATGCGAATGAAGTAGTATGGGTTAGATGGGCTTCAGATTGGTTTCACACGTCTTCGCAACATCAAGGCCCGAAGGGCCTGGAGTGTGCTGTAATGTTCCATGTTCTATGCAAGCCAGAAAAAGATCTCCCAGGTTCTTTAATTCAGTTCTGCAAGCCTTAGTCCATAAGATGGAAAGAGAAAGAATGTTGTTCGGAGAAATGGGGAGTCATTCATCACCTGAAAGGTCAAGGAATCTGGTCCTGAGGACCTCGCTGCAATGCTGGATAAAGTTCACTCACCTCACAGAGATAATCTTGGTCAGTTAAACTGGCTGCAATGCCATATCCTACTCACTTAATCAGCAAACTCACACATGGCTCATTCCATCACACCCTTCTCTCACAATAATTGGTAATCAGAAGGACATGTTCTTAAATTGATGTGCTGCTCCTGATCTTCACACATTTAACACTGCTAAAAATCTCAAGTCCAAACCTTGTAGTTTGTAACTTCTTCCAGTTATTCAACTGTGAATGGCACATCACCCATTGTAATGCATCTTTTTCTGCACTTCCATCCTCTTGCAGGAAAAAGTGATGCATAGCAGGGGTCAGTGGTAAAGAACTAGTGGGGGCAAGTAGAACTGCATCTCCTACTTGGATGCTAAATTACTGTTGGAAGGTGACTGACATCAAAAACTGTCAAGTTTGCATGCTTCTGACCTGCATTATTGTTCTTCATAATGTAATGATCAGTGCAGGCTGTCCTGGGAGCCTCCCCTACAATTTCTATCACCTTTCCCAGGGTGAGAGATTCAATAATGAGAGGTCACGCGATCAAGGTGAGAGGTGAAAAGTTTATGGGGGATATACACAGAGGGTGGTAGGTGCCTGGATAGCATTGCCAGCTGAGGTGGTAGAGGCAGGCACTGTAGATTCATTTAAGGTGCTTCTGGACAGCTGCATAAGTAGGTAGGGAGCAGAGGGGTATAGATGTTTAGGAATTGGGCGATAGGTTTAGACAGTGGATTTGAATTGGCTCAGGCTTGGACAGCCGAAGGTCCTGTTCCTGAGCTGTAAATTTTCTTTGTTCCGTTGTGCTGAAATGTTTATGGAGCTGCATTTTGCAGCTATCAACTCAAACTAATTGAATCATTTTTAGTGTGTACTCATTCATGGGATATGGATGTCACCGGCAAAGATGACATTTATTTTCCATCCCTCTCTTCCCGGAGAAGGTAAGGTTGAAGTATTAGATTAGATTAGATAATTTACAGTGTGGAAACAGGCTACACAGAGGGTGGTAGGTGCCTGGATAGCATTGCCAGCTGAGGTGGTAGAGGCAGGCACTGTAGATTCATTTAAGGTGCTTCTGGACAGCTGCATAAGTAGGTAGGGAGCAGAGGGGTATAGATGTTTAGGAATTGGGCGATAGGTTTAGACAGTGGATTTGAATTGGCTCAGGCTTGGACAGCCGAAGGTCCTGTTCCTGAGCTGTAAATTTTCTTTGTTCCGTTGTGCTGAAATGTTTATTGAACTGCATTTTGCAGCTATCAACTCAAACCAATTGAATCATTTTTAGTGTGTACTCATTCATGGGATATGAATGTCACCGGCAAAGATGACATTTATTTTCCATCCCTCTCTTCCCGGAGAAGGTAAGGTTGAAGTATTAGATTAGATTAGATAATTTACAGTGTGGAAACAGGCCCTTCGGCCCAACATGTTCACACCGACCCACCGAAGCGTAACCCACCCAGACCCATTCCCCTACATCTAACACTACGGGCAGTTTAGCATGGCCAATTCACCTAACCTGAACATTTTTGGATGATGGGAGGAAACCGGAGCACCCGGAGGAAACCCACACAGACACTGGGAGAATGTGCAAACTCCACACAGAGTCGCCTGAGGCAGGAATTGAACCTGGATTGTGAGGCAGCAGTGCTAACCACTGTGCTACCCATACAGATTGCTTGAAGTATCTTTTTAAACTGTTGAAGGTCACCTGGTGAAGTTACTGCTTTAATATTATTTGAGTTAAAATAAAAAAACTCCCAATGACAATGAAGAAGCTACAATTTGGAGCTGTTGATTTTTCCATGTGCTTTGTTTAGATTGTACATGCCATTACAGCTGAATAAAACTATGGTGTATCTTGTAAAGGTAAACACTGCATCGAGCGTATATCAGTGGCAGCAGGGGTGAATGTCATAAAGGTAAACAGTTTGTTTTGTTGAGAGTGTAGTTGAGCTGCTTGAATGCTTTGTAAAATAGATTAATCCAGGCAAGTGGACAGCATTCCATTACAATCCTGTAGATTTGGTGAGTCATTCAACACAAAATCTCTGGCATGTTGTTGTAGCCACAGTATTTACGTGGCGAGTCCAATCATTTTTGTTCACAATAATTCTCAAAATGTTGATCCTAAGGTTTTTGATTATGATGATGGAATGATAAGACTAAGATATTCATTGGTGCCACATTGTATCAAATCCAGTCACTCTTGCCTCTCCCACAAAATTTATCTGTAACCCATATTTAATTTGAGGATTCACTAGAACTTGAATTAAGCAGATTGCTTAGAGACTTAGTGCTGCTTGATTACACGATGACCACAACTTCCAGTTGATGGAACAATAGATTTAAAAACCTCATGGGTCACATCTCCGTCCTTTTTTCCCTACTGAAGAGAGCTCTGTTCTGTCCAGTATTTCTTGAAGGGTATATCCTCTCAGTGGTTTCTTTGGTATTGCTCTAGTCTTTTAGTAATATGACAACCAGAGTAGTGCACAAGAAACTAATTGTGCCTTCATCACTGTTGTATGTATTGAATGTGACTTTTGTATCTATTGGTTTGAAATTAATTCATAGTTTTTTTGCATCTTTTAACGGTTTTGTTAATTTCCATTGTTAGCTTTAATAATTTGTGCTTCTATTTCTAAACCCTTTGCACCTCTAACCCATTAAGATTTGCTTTCTAATTATTAGGTGGCTTTTTTTCCTCTTTTATCATTTCCCATTTATATGTCCATTCAATAAGCTCATTTGTGTCTTCCTCAGTATGAATGATATCCTCTGGTGTAGACTGCAGTATTTGATATTTTGTGTCTGTTTCCCCAAGTCTACATCACTTATACCAATTGCAAACAAAAGTGTTTCTGTCACAGATCCTTGTGGAATCCCACTATTCCATCCTTTGCAAAACTGAATAGCTACCTTTAAACGCTTCTGTTCCTACTTACTAGTTCGCTATCTATTCAGTTTCCAAACTCCATGTATACTGATATTAATCATGTGACTACTATTTGGTCTTTTGAAAATCTGTGTATACATTTACTGAATAGTATTTAAGTGTGTAATGTATTGCAAAATGTTATTTATGTCATTTAAGTACAGAAGTTGTCGAAGAATTAGCGGGCGGCACGGTGGCACAGTGGTTAGCACTGCTGCCTTATAGCGCCAGAGACCCGGGTTCAATACCCGCCTCAGGCGACTGACTGTGTGGAGTTTGCACATTCTCCCCGTGTCTGCGTGGGTTTCCTCCGGGTGCTCCGGTTTCCTCCCACAGTCCAAAGATGTGCAGGTCAGGTGAATTGGCCATGCTAAATTGCCCGTAGTGTTAAGTAAGGGGTAAATGTAGGGGTATGGGTGGGTTGCGCTTCGGCGGGGCAGTGTGGATTTGTTGGGCCGAAGGGCCTGTTTCCATACTGTAAGTAATCTGATCTAATCTAATCTAAAAAATTTTTTATCTTTTCCATTGTCTTAGTTTCTGGCTTTGTTGGATTAAAATTCTTCTCCTTTAGCATTAAATTAGCCATGAAAGATGCTGAAATTCAAAAGTTGAAGTCAAGCCTGATGAACAGCAAATTCTCAACACAAGAATGTGGTGACATTTTGGGTAAAAGTTGTGTTTTGTTGGATAGAGGAAGTCCAGAACTAATGTCAAACAGAAATAAGAAAGGTAAGTCGTTACTTGTAGATGTGGAGAAGAGAATAAAAGTGAAATTAACGATTTAATCACAATACAGTAGTAAAGATTTTAATTTTTTGGTTTTGTTAGATGTGCAGTGAAAATATCATCTTTTTATATAGGTTATTGTCTTCTATCCTTTTATAAGTGACAGATTGGCTACTGAGTATTTCATCCATTTAAATTATAATACCACTCGCTTGAACAGTTTTCCTTTAGGAAGGTACGGAAGGAAAAGTGGCAAATAAGGAGATAAAGACTGGTTGGTTTAAAGGAGTTTTTAAAAAACTTTTTAGTGGAGATTGATTTTATATTTAATACCATATTTGAAGCAACCATAACATTTCTGAACATATTGATGAGAATTTTATATATAAAATTAAATAACATTCAGCCCCTAAATGCCCTCATAGGGAAAGTTTGTTTTGTATCCCACTGAAATAAAAATGTCTTTGAGTTCTGTTCCTACAATGATCTAGATTCCTGTTTTTGAAAATGAGAAGTAATAATGAGGGATTAATAGTTGGAAAGTTACAATATTCCCTTATTAAGAATTCAAGATAGAGAAACAACACAATAACATTTGCTTAATCTTGGCAATGGGATTTTGCATTCACACAACTGTCAACACTAATTCAGCAGTACTGCTAAGTAAAGCTGGTATAAAATATGAGAATCAAAATATGGTTGTTTTACTTGTTAAGTTTCAAGAAGGGCTGAAAATGTGTTGCTAAAACAGTGCAGCAGGTCAGGCAGCATCCAGGGAACAGGAGAATCGACGTTTCGGGCATAAGCCCTTCTTCAGGAATGAGGAAAGTGTGTCCAGCAGGCTAAGATAAAAGGTAGGGAGGAGGGACTTAGGGAGGGGCGTTGGAAATGCGATGTGGAAAGAGGTCAAGGTGAGGGTGATAGGTCAGACTGGGATGGGGGAGGAGAGGTCGGGAAGAAGATTGCAGGTTAGGAAGGCGGTGCTGAATTCGATGGATTTGACTGAGACAAGGTGGGGGGAGGGGAAATACCTTGTCTCAGTCAAATCCATCGAACTCAGCACCGCCTTCCTAACCTGCAATCATCTTCCTGACCTCTCCGCCCC
>NC_057720.1:18601886-18607890 GCF_004010195.1 Chiloscyllium plagiosum
ACATCCCCTGAGGTGATGAGGTTATGGACGGTCTGGGAGATGATGGTTTGGTGGTGGGGGTGGGGTCATGGTCAAGGGGGCAGTACGAGGAGGTATCTGCGAGCTGGCGTTTGGCCTCAGTGGTGTAAAGATCGGTGCGCCAAACTACTACCGTGCCTTTTCAAGAAGGACCAAGAGGCTGAAGCGTTAACAGCAGGAGCTTAGTTATGGAGATGTTTACTCTATAGGTAGCAAAGTTAAACCAAGTTGTATTTGCCTCAAAATGGCCAAGGATGTCATCATAAATAAATGGTCTCTCTTAAAGTAACAATCCACCATACTTGCACAAATGCACAACATCCCTCTCCCTTTTTATCAGTTACAAATCACACAACACCAGGTTATAGTCCAACAGATTTAATTGGAAGCACAGCTTTCGGAGCACTGCTCCTTCAGGTGGTTGTGGAGTGCACAATTGTAAGACACAGAATTTATAGCAAAAGTTTACAGTGTGATGTAACTGAAATTATACATTGAAAAATACCTTAATTGTTTGTTAAGTCTCTCATCTGTTACAATGACCATGATTGTTTCACTTCTTCTTTCATATGTGATTGCTCCTGTGATCTTGCCACAAAGTGTTAAGTCTTACACTTTTGATAATCTTGGATCATTTCTAGTGTATTTCTCAATTTGTCCTGCTGTTACTAGAGTGCTCTCTATTTGTTCAAAGTAGAAAATGTCTATAGAAGGACTGTTTGTAGTTGTTGACTCACTTGGCAAATGTAATCTAAAGAGCCCATTGGCATCCCCATGTGAATTGAATTCCTGATACTTAATTGTGTGAGCTGATAACAATGCCCATCTCTGCACGCAGCTTGCTGCTAGAGAAGATATCTTTGTATGAGGCACAAATATTGAGGCTTGTGTTCTGTTGATGGGGAATGTTCCCAGCTTTGGTGGAATTATCAAATGTCAAATATGATTCCTTGAGCTTTTTTCTGTCATGTTTCTGCTTTGTTTAATGACCTTAATGCAAAACCTGAACAGGTGAAGCAGCACTTTACCTGCACTTCTCACTGCATTTGCTGCTCACAACGTGGTCTCTACACTGAGGAAACAAAACATGGACTGTGTGACCACTTTGCAGAACATCTGCGTTCTGCCCACAAAAAAGACCCTGAGCTTCCAGTTGCCTGCCACTTTAACACACCATCCTGTTTCCTGGTCAACATCTTTGTCTCAGCTTGCTGCAGTGCTCTAGTGAAGCTCAGCGCAAGCTGAAAGAACAACACCTCATTTTCTGCTTGGGGACCCAGCAGCCCTCACTCAGTATTGAGTTCAATAATTTTAGGGCCTGATCTTCCCCCGTGTCCTAGCCCTCTAGCACACACATCAGGTATTGTTATCACACAGTCGGCCATTACACACGACCCATTGTTAGCCACTAACGGTCTTCATTAACAGCTATTCACCCTCATGACCAGATTTGTTATTGACTCCTTTGTCCAAGTGTTCTTCTGTCTCAGGCTCTATCCCTACCTATCCTTACTCCTTACCCCTCCCCCCATCCTATCCTCAGCATATAAACCGACATTTTCCTCGCTACTGTCAGTTCTGAGGAAGGGTTACCAGACCTGAAACGTTAACTTTGATTTCTATTCACAGATGCTGCCAAACCTGCTGAGCTTTTCCAGCAACTTCTGGCTTTACTAATGCAAAAACTATTGGCTTTTCTTCACAGTTGAGTAATATGTTCGAGGAGAAAGTGAGGTCTGCAGATGCTGGAGATCAAAGTTGAAACTTTATTCCTGGAACAGCACAGCAGGTCAGGCAGCATCCAGGGAACAGGAGATTCGACGTTTCGGGCACAGGCCCTTCTTCAGGAATATGTTAGAAATGACTGCTGTCACTCCAGACAATAATACATCGTCTGTTAGGTGTCATGGTAACTTTGGGTCAAAATAGGTCAGGATTGCTGTTTCACATTCATCTTCCCATTCCAATTTTTGTTTTATGACAATAGACAATAGGTGCAGGAGTAGGCCACTCCTCCTGCACCTTCGAGCCTGCACACCTACGGTAGTAATTTAGCAAGCCGAAAAAAGATCATAGCTTTTATTTTTAGGTGCGGGTGCCTGAGCTCTATCCAACTCTTTCTTAAATGAATCCAGAGAGTGGGCCTCCACTGCCCTCTGGGGCAGAGCATTCCACACAGCCACCACTCTCTGGGTGAAGAAGTTTCTCCTCATGGTCTATCCCGTATTTTTAAGCTGTGTCCTCTGATTCGGCACTCCCCCATCAGCGGAAACATGTTTCCTGCTGCCAGAGTGTCCAATCCTTTCATAATCTTATATGTCTCAATCAGATCCCCTCTCAGTCTTCTAAACTCAAGGATATACAAGCCCAGTCGCTTCAGTCTTTCAGTGTAAGGTAATCCTGCCATTCCAGGAATTGACCTCGTGAACCTACGCTGCACTCCCTCAATAACCAGAATGTCTATCCTCAAATTTGGAGACCAGAACTGCATGCAGTACTCCAGGTGTGGTCTCACCAGGGCCCTGTACAGCTGCAGAAGGACCTCTTTGCTTCTATACTCAATTCCTCTTGTTATGAAGGCCAGCATGCTATTAGCCTTCTTCACTACCTGCTGTACCTGCATGCTGGCCTTCATTGCTTGCCTAATAAATTATGCAAACAGTTTGAATGGTTGCAAGATTTTGGGACAAACCTACGGTAGTAATTTAGCAAGCCGAAAAAAGATCATAGCTTTTATTTTTAGGTGCGGGTGCCTCAGTTATGGCTTTACATTTGAAGATGATTTATGTTGTCCCTGAGCATCATTGACAATTATTTGATCATGATTTGGAGATGCCAGTGTTGGATTGGGGTGTATAAAGTTAAAACTCACAACACCGGGTTATAGTCCAACAGATTTATTTGGAAGCACTAGCTTTCGGAGCACTGCTCCTTCATCAGGTGGTTGTGGAGTATAAGATCATAACTTACAGAATTTATAGCAAACGTTTACAGTGTGATGTAACTGAAATATATTGGAAAAGACCTGAATTGTTTAAGTCTCTCAGCTTTTAGAATGAATATATTGGTTTCAGTTCTTTCATATGTAAATTGCAGAACTTGTTTAGTTACACTCTCAAGTGAACTTTAACAATTAGTGGCATGTCGGCCCAGATAATGCATTAAAGGTGTGAGGTGCCCTGTGTGAGACTGTCTGTGCCACAATGTTCAGACTGATTCTAATCTAAAAAACAAATTTACAGAATCTTACATGGATTCATGTAGTTTTTGAGTAAAATAAAATGTAATTCTGCAAGAACAAATTCACTTCCCAAACTTATATATATATAATATATATGTGTGTGTGTGTGTGTGTAAGCATGTGGGTGTCTGTGTGTAATGGGAGGGGATTTGAGTATGTGTGTGTAAGTGTGTGAGTGTAAAGGGGTATAAATCTGTACCACCATTATACGTGGGGACACCTCTCACCATGTCTGTGGCAGGTACTCGTGCGACTCAGCCAATGTTGTCTATCTCATATGCTGCTGGCATGGAGCATTGGCGAGACCGAGCAGAGGTATGGCAGCAGATGAATGGACACTGCACAATAATCAACAGACAGGAGTGTTCCCTCCCCGTCGGAGAGCACTTCAGCAGTCCGGGACATTTGACCTTGGACTTTTGGGTGACCGTCCTCCAAGGCAGACTTCGGGATAGGCAACAACGCAAAGTGGCCGAGCAGAGGCTGATAGCCAAGTTTGGTACCCGTGGGGGTGGCCTCAACCAAGATTTTGGGTTCATGTCACACTACAGGTGACCCTACTGCACTACACACGCACACAGACAGGCGCATACATTCCTACACACACACGCTCCTACAGACCCATACACCCACGCAGACCCTCTCTCATACACAAGCTATCTCTCATATGCTCACATACACTCCCACACTCGCACACATGCACGCACTCTCTCACAGACATTCATAACCCTGCCTCTCACAGCCACCCACATGCTCACACACACTCATAAGTTTGTGGGGTGAATTTGTACTTGCAGAATCACATTTTAATTTGCTCAAAAACTGCATGAATCCATGTAAGATTCTGTAAATCCGATTTTTAGATTAGAATCAGTCTGACCATTGTGGCACAGACAGTCTCTCACAGGGCACCTCACACCTTTAATGCATTATCTGGGCCGACATGACACCAATTGTTAAAGTTCATTTGAGAGTGTAACTTTAAAGAAGTTCTGCGATTTACATATGAAAAAACTGAGACCAACATGTTCATTCTAAAAGCCACCAGACTTAACAAACACTCCAGGTCATTTTTGTTTCAGTTACATCACACTGTTAACTTTTGCTATAAATTCTGTGTCTTCTACTCTACCACCACCTGATAAAGGCTAGTGCTTCCAAATAAACCTATTCAACTATAACCTTTTGGTATGTGAATTTTAACTAATTATTTGGTGGGACGTCTAAAAATATCACGATGTGGAGATGCCGGTGTTGGACTGGGGTGTACAAAATTAAAAATCACACACTGGTGTTGTGTGATTTTTAACTAAAAATATCACGTTTCTCTTTCTTCAATCTTAGGCCATAATCTTGGAGTTTCTTCAGAATAGCATACAAATTGTGGTGATGCGCGTTTTCATTTCTCCCTGTGACTAAAATATCGTCTAGGTAACACTGGACACGTTCCAATCCACTTAAAGTATGATCCATGGCACATTAAAATAGCAAGAGCGGATGTGATTCCAAAGGGAAGTCTCTTGCATTTGAATAGTCTTCTGTGTTACAGTTATCAAGTATTTCTATGACTCAAGATCTACGTTCATCTGGAGATAGGCTTGACTAAAGGCCAATTTGTATACCTGACCTCCAGCTAGTCCAGCAAATAGGTTTTTCATTAAAGGCAAAGGAAGCATACATAAGATTTTGGCAACTGTATATAGACCAGTGAGCCTGACTTCGGTGGTGGACAAGTTGTTGGAGGGAATCCTGAGGGACAGGATGTACATGTATTTGGAAAGGCAAGGACTGATTCAGGATAGTCAACATGGCTTTGTGCGTGGGAAATCATGTCTCACAAACTTGATTGAGTTTTTTGAAGAAGTAACAAACAAGATTAATGAGGGCAGAGCAGTAGATGTGATCTATAGGGACTTCAGTAAGGCGTTCGACAAGGTTCCCCATGGGAGACTGATTAGATTTTTTTTTTAGATTAGATTACAGTGTGGAAACAGGCCCTTCGGCCCAACAAGTCCACACCGACCCGCCGAAGCGAAACCCACCCATACCCCTACATTTACCCCTTACCTAACACTACGGACAATTTAGCATGGCCAATTCACCTGACCCTGCACATCTTTGGACTGTGGGAGGAAACCGGAGCAGCCGGAGGAAACCCACGCAGACACGGGGAGAATGTGCAAACTCCACACAGTCAGTCGCCTGAGGCGGGAATTGAACCCGGGTCTCTGGCGCTGTGAGGTAGCAGTGCTAACCACTGTGCCACCGTGCCGCCCACAAACACTATACGATCACAGCATTCCACAAACGCACACAAGTTTAGATCTCATGGAATACAGGGAGAACTAGCCATTTGGATACAGAACTGGCTCAAAGGTAGTTTGAGCCAGGTAGACAGAGGGTGGTGGTGGAAGGTTGTTTTTCAGACTGGAGGCCTGTGACCAGTGGAGTGCCACAAGGATCAGTGCTGGGCCCTCTACTTTTTGTCATTTACATAAATGACTTGGATGCAAGCATAAGAGGTACAGTTAGTAAGTTTGCAGATGACACCAAAATTGGAGGTGTAGTGGACAGCGAAGAGGGTTACCTCAAATTACAACAGGATCTAGATCAGATAGGTCAATGAGCTGAGAAGTGGCAGATGGAGTTTAATTCAGATAAATGCGAGATGCTACATTTTGGGAAAGCAAATCTTAGCAGGGCTTATACACTTAATGGTAAGGTCCTAGGGAGTGTTGCTGAACA
>NC_057720.1:18607970-18660656 GCF_004010195.1 Chiloscyllium plagiosum
GGGGCATGGATAGGATAAATAGGCAAAGTCATTTCCCTGGGGTCGGGGAGTCCAGAACTAGAGGGCATAGGTTTAGGGTGAGAGGGGAAAGAAATAAAAGAGACCTAAGGGGCAATGTTTTCACGCAGAGAGTGGTACGTGTATGGAATGAGCTGCAAGAGGATGTGGTGGAGGCTGGTACAATTGCAACATTTATGAGGCATTTGGATGGGTATATGAATAGGAAGGGTTTGGAGGGATATGTGCCGGGCGCTGGGAGGTGGGACTAGATTGGGTTGGGATAGCTGGTCGACATAGACGGGTTGGACCGATGCTGTACATCTCTATGACTATGACTCAATGAAAACAGTTGAAGCTTTGGATGAATTATCGGGAAAGTGGGACCAATCTGAAACGAAGAATTAAGAGGCCCAAAAGGGGTCATGAAATATCTTCAGCAAACAGGGTTAAGCAAAATCCCAAAGCCTATTGTTCGTATATAAGGGGCAAGAGGTAACTAGTGAAAGGATTGGCCCACTCAAGGATAAAGGAGGCAAGTTATGCATGGAGTCAGATAAAACGGATGAGATTCTTATTGAGTACTTTGCGTCAATATTCTCCTGAGGAGTGGGATAGCATGTATAATGAGGTTCGGGAGAGATGTTTGATTACTGTAGGTCAAGTCTGCATAAGGAGGGAGGAGGTGTTGGGTATTCTAAAATGCATTAAGGTAGACAAGGCCCCAAGTGCAGATGGGATCTATCCCAGCTTTCTGAGGGAAGCAAGAGAGGAAATAGCTGGGATTTTAACAGATATCTTTGCAGCATCCTTGAACCGGAGGACTGGAGAATTGCTAATGTTGTCCCCTTGTTTAAGAAAGGTAGCAGGGATAATCCAGGTAATTATACACCGGTGAGCCTAATGTCAGTGGTAGGGAAGCTGCTGGAGAAGGTACTGAGGGATAGGATCTATTTCCATTTGGAAGAAAATGGGCTTATTGGTGATAGACAACATGGTTTTGTGCAGGGAAGGTCATGTCTTGCCAACTTAACAGATTTCCTTGTGGAAGTGACAAAGTTGATTGATGGGGGAGGGCTATCGATGTCATATACATAGACTTCAGTATAGCGTTTGGCAAGGTTCCCCATGGTAGGCTGATGGAGAAAGTGAGGTCGAATGGGGTCCGGGGCATACTAGTTAGCCGGATAGAAAACCAGCTGGGCAGCAGGAGACAGAGAGTAGTTGTTGAAGGGACTTTCTCAAAATGGAGAACTGTGACCAGTGGTGTTTCACACAGGGATCTGTGCTGGGACCACTGCTGTTTGTGATATACATAAATGATCTAGAGGAAGTTACAGGTTGCATGATTAGCGAGTTTGCAGATGACACTAAGATTGGTGGAGTAGCAGATAGTGAAGGGGACTGTCAGAGAATACAACAGAATATAGATAGATTGGAGAGTTGGGCGGAGAAATGGCAGATGGAGTTCAATCCGGGCAAATGTGAGGTGATGCGTTTTAAGATCCAGTTCAAGAGCGATAAATGGAAAAATTCTAGGGAAAATTGATCTGGTGTTCAGGTCCATTGTTCCCTGAAGGTGGCAACACAGGTCGATAGAGTGGTCAAGAAGGCATACAGCGTGTTTTCCTTCATCGGCTGGGGTATTGAGTACAGGAGTTGGCAGGTCATGTTACAGTTGAATAGGACTTTGGTTAGGTCACATTTGGAATAGAGCGTACAGTTCTGGTCGCCACATTACCAAAAGGATTCCGATGTTTTGGAGAGGGTGCAGAGGAGGTTCACCAGATGTTGCCTGGTATGGAGCGTGCCAACTATGCAAAGAGGTTGATGAGGTTAGGGTCATTTTCATTAGAAACACGGAGATTGTGAGGGACTTGATTGAAATCTACAAAATCATGAGAGGTATAGACAGAATGGATAGCATGAAGCCTTTTTCCAGAGTGGGGTCTCAATTACTAGGGATCAGGAGCTCAATGTGAGAGGGGAAAGATTTGAGAGATATGTGTGGAAAGTCATTTACGCAGAGGGTGGTGGGTACCTGGAATGCGTTGCCAGTGGAGGTAGTAGAGGTGGGCAAAATAATATCATTTAAAATGTATCTAAACAGATACATGAATGGGCAAGGAGCAGAGGGATACAGATCCTTTGAAAATAGGCAACAGGTCCGGATAGAGGATCTGGATTGGTACAGGCTTGAAGGGCTGAAGGGTCTGTTCCTATGCTGTAATTTTCTTCGTTTTTTTTTGTTGTTTGATCCTGCTCAACACGTGCTCCTGGATTAATAGTGACCTCAAAATCTCCATAGAGGTGTGCCGATCCATCTATCGTCATCACTAGTAGAAAGACCCCAATTATTCATGCTTACAGGTTCAAGGACTCCCTTCTTGACCAGCCTCTCTAATTCTGTCTTAACCTTTGATTTGAATGCATAAGGCACCCATTTAGCCTTGCAAGACTTTGCTTGATTTTCAATTTGACAGAGATCTTTTCCTTGCTTCTTAGATTGCTTTGGAAAACAATTGCATGTTTCTTTGGAATTTATAATAGATTAGTCTCTGTACCTAGGAAGCAGCTTACTTCACCCCAGTTGAGTTTGATTTTCTCCAGCCATGACCTTCTCAATGAAGCTGGAGAATTTCCTTTGACAATGTCTCCGGGCAACTCGTCAGACTGACCATGTAGCTGAATATTCACATTGACACAGCCCTTTAAAGGTACCACTTTGCCTCTGTACGTTCTTAGTACAATTTTGATTATTGCTGTGTAGTATGACTCAGGTGCTTCTGATATACACATTTTTAGATATGACTAAAACTCCGACTCTGTCCTCCTCCATTTTTACCAGTTTGCCATTCAATAAAGGAGTGACCCAGTATTAGTTGGTGTTGCTAGCAATGATCAGCATGTTTAATAACAGCTCCTCTTTGGTCTGAGAGTCTGGGCTTTTTTCATGCCATTTTTCTATGATGTGGATTTTATACTTTTAGTTTTCTGTAATTTTGCTGCATGTTGTTTCTTCCTGAAACACGACTGTTCACTGTACCCTTTTTATTATAGTTTCTGCATATAGCTTCTTGATTCCAGCAATTTGCTGCTGCGTGACCTGTTTCTCCAAACTCATGGCAGTTTTGAGTCTGTTGCTGCTCATCTCACAGCTGCCATTTTATGAACACTCATGCTTGAGCTTAACTGTTGAGCTTTTTTGGCTGCTAATGCCAAAGAGGCTGCTATTTTCAGTGCTCTGTTTAAGCCTAGGTTCATTTCCATCAGTCATGTGGATTGCTTCACAATTTAAACCACACATCAGACTGTCTCTGTCAGAGGTCACACAACACCAGGTTTCAGTCCAACAGGTTTATTTGAAATAACAAGATTTTGGAGCGCAGCCCCTTTGTCACGTGAAGTGAAGCAAAGCACTCAGGCACAGAATTTATAGTCAGAGAAATCAAAAGATTGTACAAATGGTGTGAGTGAAGTGCCGACAGGCCGGGTAATAGGTCTCTAACGTCACGAATGTCAGACGGTGTGAGTAAAGTGTCAACAGCTGAATAGCAGGTGAAGAGAAGGCCTAAAATCTGATCAATTAAGGCAAAGAGATTATTACAAAGCATTAAAAATAAGGTAGTTTTGCAGACAAACTGAATGATTGGAATAACATTATATGTATAAGGGTTGCTGCCGAGGGTCTAACCAAAGTAACAAGTAATCCAAAACTGTACAAGATAGAGCGATCATAAAATATCAAGGTGATAGTGTCAAAACAGGGCACAAAGGAAGGTTTTACAGGTACAGAGCAGTATGATGGGGTCATATTTGCGTGACATGAACCCAAGATCACAGTTGAGGCAGTCTTGAAAAGGTACAGAACTTGGCCATCAGTTTCTGCTCTGTGATTCTGCATTGGTATTTTTCAGAGATCATCTTGGAGGACATTTAGCTGAAGATTGGAAGCTGAATGTTTTCAACTGCTGAAGTGTTCTCCAACTGGGAGGGAGCATTCATCCATTGTCATAACATATGTATGGTCTCACCGACATACCATGCCTTGGGGCATTCTTGCCTGCGGTATATGATATAGACAACATTGGCTGAGTCATATGACTATCTGCCGTGTACTTGGTGGGTGGTGTTACCATGTGTGATGGTAGTATCCATGTCGATGATCTGGCATGTCTTGCAGAGGTTGCCTTTTGGCAGGATTGCATGGTGTTATGATTGATGTCCTGAAGGATGGGTAGGTTGCTGCGAACAATGGTCTGTTTAAGGTTTGGCGGTTGTTTAAAGGCGAGAAGTGGAGGTGTAGGAATGATCTTGGCGCGATGTTCATTATCGTCCGTGAAGGCTGTGACGAACAAGGCATGGTTTCCCTGCTTTGGGGAAGTACTGGATGGCAAAGGGTACTCTATCAGTCGTATCCTGTGCCCCTTTTCTGAAGAGGTTATTGTGGTTTTTCACTGTGGCATGTTGGAACTGGCGATCGTTACGTTGAGTATTATATCCCGTCTTTCAGCATCTTTAGATGTCTGTCACATTCCTCTTCGTTTGAGCAGATCCCGTGTATGCACAGGGCTTGTCCATAGGAGAAGGGTTCTTTAACATGTTTCGGGTGGAAGTTCGAGAAGTGTAGTATCATGAGATTATCTGTGGGCTTGTAGTAGACTTAAAGTATTGAGATGTCAGTTCTTAATGGGGATGTGTGTATCTAAGAATGCGTGATTTTGATGAGTAGTCCATAGTAAGTACGATGGTGGAATGAAACTTGTTGAAATCATCGTGTAGTCGTTTCAGTGATCCTCATCATAATCCGGAGGGAGAAAATGTTGTCTATGTATCTAGTGTATAATTTTGGTTGAAGGTGTTGGTGTATTGGTGTGCAAATTTGGTTCCCATGGCTGTTCCCTGTGTTTGGATGAAGAATTGCTTGTAGAAGGTGAAAATGTTGTGCTTGAGGATGAAGCAGATGGGTGGCATCTGGAAATTGGCAGTAGTTGGAGTTGAGTACTGAAGCTGATGCAGCACTGCCGTTGTCGTGAGGGATGCCGGTGTAGCGTACCAGAATGTACATTGTGATGAGGAATGTTCCTGGTTCGACTGGTCTCTGGGTGCTCAGTTTCTGTAAGAAATCTGTAGTGTTGCGACAGAAACTGGGAGTTCCTTGTACAATGAGTTTCAAGATGCCCTTGACAGAGAGGTTCCCACACAGAACCCTGTTGCCCGATAAGATTGGCCATCCAGGTGTGTTGGTTTTGTGTATCTTCGGAAGGCAATAGAAGTCTCCTAAGCGAGAAGTATGTGGGATTAGAGTGGATAGTCTGTCTCTGATAGCATCATTGATGTTGTATTTGAATTGACAGAATTCTGCTAACTTCTTGAAAATTGCTCCAAGCTGGGAGTTAGATTCACTATCATGCTGCTTGCGTTTGTGGAATCCGAACTATTCAGCAGTCACCAATGATCTTGGTGAGAAACGGTTTATATGTTTTAGAACTCGGTTTCTGTGGCTGTTCCAGACTCCTCCATTGCTTTAGACCCCCACCCACTTCAGAACACTTGAGAATACAGAGACAACTATATATGCTTTAATTTTGTTAGCTTGAACAAAAAAATAAAATCTCTGTGTATAAAAGTTTCAGTTCTCTGTATTGTCATTATACGGTTCCACATTCTAAAATTTCCTGCTTTTTGTTTTAAATGGAAATTTCAAATAGCATGATGTGCCGCAAAGATTTTAGCACCACCTCATTTCATATTTAAAACAAGGTATTCCTGAAGGTGAAACAAAAACAGAAGTTTCTGGAAAAGCTTAGCAGGTCTAACAGCATCTGTGAAGAGAAATCAGAGTTAACGTTTCGGGTCTGGTGACTCTTCCTGAGTTGTCATCTTGTGTTAAGTTGCAAGAACGACCAAGAATCCAAAGTATTAAGCAGCAGGAGCTTTATTTGTGAAATGTTTGCAGGCAGCAAGGTTGGACAAAGCTGTTTCGCACCCAAAATGGATCGTGACAGTCCATCATATTGACAAAATATACAACACTGTTGTTGTGGCCAATCTTCTGTTGCCATAGGCCAGCGCTATGAGAATGCAAAATCTAGAGGAAATGAAAACTCTGATCTAAATTTTGAGGGGACGCATCAGTAAGCTCAGTTCCTAAAAATAATTCACTTGCATGTTGTAATAAATGATCGAATAGTGATTCATAGTCCTTCTGCTCCTCTCTAGCCATATCATGTTAAGTTTCATCTCTCATTTACTACAGGATTGAGAGCAACTATCTCAGCACAAATCTGGGTATCACAGTTGATGCTGTTTTTAAAAAAATAAGCTTTCCCGTATTATAATTTTATTTAGTTTGTAAAATAATCCTTTCTTTTGTTATTGCTCATGATTTCTTAGATGACAGAAGGTCCATGGAACGGCACTTAGAAGAGGAGCGATGTAGGCCAATAGAAGTTGAGAAGCTGCAGGCACAATTACTAGATGCTGAGGCTACAATTTCAATGTTACAGACTCAGTTGACTGAACAGATAAATAACTTCGAGCAGATACAAGAGCAACTTTCGGAAAAAAGCACATACATTGGGAATGTGGAAGAGGAGGTTCGTTAAATTACACATTCATATAAAGAAATGTTTCATTTACAGGTCCATGTTGATGGAGGGAGAAACAAAGCTGGGGGCCTAGGCCAAGGGCAGCACCGAGGCTCCTGATTTTGTCTCAGACCTGCACACGTGCACTTTCTTGTGTGAACTTGCATACTGCAGGATTGCAGGATGAGTCGACTCCCTCCTCCATTCTGGGGTGAACTGTAATGCCATTGTTTACTGACTTGACTGACGTTAACTCTCCCTATCATGAAGATTGAATCCAGAGAAACCTTTACTAAGTATAAATCATGCCCAGAGCTCTTTTGATGCATTTTATCTATTTAACAAATATAAGATTTCCATATCAGTTGTATTGATTTATTAGTGCTATGATTGAGTTCTATTTTTGGCATATATATCTGGTAATTCAGATGTTAAGAAAAGATGGTTTGAGATTGCACTTGCTGGTGATAAATGTTAATAGATTTTTGTTTTGGTGCTAGTAGTAGCAGCAGCAGCAGTAGTCCCTATAGTACCATTGCCACTATTCTTTGTTCATTATTAGGTTGTTTACAACTTCAAAGAAAGTTTGGACAGTGCATACTTTGAATTGTTTATGTTTCTAAACTGTTGACTGGAGATGGCAGATTGTATCTCCTACTATAATTCACCCAGTGCTGACATTGTGGAAATGTACATTTAAGTCATTCAAGGTCTTGTAGAACCATTCATAGACATCGTGGCTATCCCTTGAGGTCAAGGGTGATGGTCTTCGTTCCATTGATCTATTTATCAGCTGTCAGGTGGCTTATGAGTCCAATCTTGGCTTTGAAATGTAGAACCGTTATAGTACAGAAGAAGACCATTCAACCAATTATGTCCATTCTTCTCTTCCCAAGGAGCAATTCATATATTTCCACTTCTTCACCTTTCCTCCATATCCCTGAACATTCCTCTTCTTCAGATATCTTGAACATTTAGATGGTGTAGAAAGATTTATGGCATAGAAGAAGGCTATCTGCCCATTGTGTCTGTGCCAAAATGAGCCAACTTAATTCTATGATAAAGCAATTAGTCCATGTCCCTGGAGGTTAAGGGACTTCAGCAGCATGTTCAGAGACCTTTCAAATGAGATGAGTCTTTCTGCCTCCACGACCCACTCAGGTACTAAATTCTAAACATTTACCAACCCTGGGTAACTCTCCATACCTTCTATCAATCTGTGCCCCCAAGTTGCCGATCCCTCTGCTAGGGAAATTATGGCAATTTCATCCATTCTATCCAGGACCCCCTCAAATTTGCACATTTCAGCTGGATTTGTAGAAAATGAGTTCCCTGATTGGGACTGTTAATCTGGTCCAATCAGGGAGCCCTTGCTAACATATAAAAGAAGGTGAATATCTCATACAAAAAGCAGTTGGTTCAGTTACCACTTTGGCCCAAGCTTGATGGGGTGAAATTGATTGCAAGAGATTCATCTACATTGGCTCAACATTTTTAAATTTGAAAATGGCTACCTGAACAAAGTCCTAATTAAATACCCAGAAGTCTTCCACGAAGGTCAAGGGACTACCAGAGGAGCCAAGGCCACATTACATGTCGACCAGGAAGCAATTCCATGATTCCACAAAGAACACCCACTGTAACTTGCCTTATAGGCAAAAACAGAGGCAGGAGAAAGTGAGGTCTGCAGATGCTGGAGATCAAAGTTGAAACTTTATTGCTGGAACAGCACAACAGGTCAGGCAGCATCCAGGGAACAGGAGATTCGACGTTTCGGGCACAGGCCCTTCTTCAGGAAAACAGAGGCAGAAATCAGAAAGCTGGATAGTGAAGGAATCACCAAACTAGTCCAATTTGCAGAATGGTCAGCACCAGTTATACTGACCTATGAAGCCAGATGATATGGTGGAAGTGTTCTTTTACATGTTCTACAAGCAGGTCATGCCGAACAGAGTGCAGAATAGAGTGTTACAGCTGCAGAAAGAGTGTACAGAGAGAGATCAACATTAACATTTGAGAGATCCATTCAAACATCTGACAATAGCAAAGGAGAAGCTGTTATTGAATCTCCTTATATGTGTATTTCTAATGTTTATCAGGAAATGAAACATTTTTGAACAGTAAAGTTTACAGGATTCTTAAGGGGGAGGGAGAGCACCAAGAAGTTGTGGTACACATTGGTATCAATGACATAGATGGGGAAAGAGGGGAGGAACTGAAAAGAGAATATAGGGAATTTGGTTGGAAGCCAGAAGGCAAAATGAGCAGAGTAGTAATTTCAGGATTGTTACCAGTGCCACATGCTAGTGAGGCTAGGAATACAGCACGAGTGCAGATGAACACGTGGTTGCTGGACTGGTGTAGGAGGGAGGGCTCTAGATATGTGGATCATTGGGATACCTTCTGGAGAAGGTGAGACCTATACAAGAAGGACGGGTTGCACCTGAACTGGAGGGGCACCAATATCCTGGGCGAGGGGTTTGCGAGAGCTCTTCGGGAGGGTTTAAACTAGATTGGCGGGTGGGAACCTGAGCTACGGATCAGATAATGGAGTAGGTAGTGAACAGCCAGATACAGCATACAGAGATAGGCACTTGATAGGGCAAAGGCGCAGTCAGAGTGATGGGTTGAAATGTGTCTACTTTAATGCAAGAAGTATCAGAAATAAGGGTGACAAATTCAGAGTATGGATAATCACTTGGAATTATGATGTTGTGGTCATTACGGAGTCTTCAATATCACGGGGGCAGGGATGATTGTTGGATGTTGCCAGGGTTTAGATGTTTCAAAAGAAATTGGGGGGAGTGGGGGAGGTAAAAGAGATGGAGGAGTGGCATTGCTAATCAGGAATAGTATCTCAGCTGAAGAAAGGGAGGTCGTCGTGGAGGGTTTGTCTATGAGTCAGTGTGGGTGGAAATCAGAAACAGGATAGGACCAATCACTTTATTGGGTGTTTGGTACAGGCACCTCAATAGCAACAGAGACACACAGATTGGGAGGCAGATTTTGGAAAGGTGCAGAAATAACAGGATTGTTGTCATGGGTGACTTTAACTTGGCTAACATTGATTGGAACCTCCTTAGTTTAATATTTTGAATGGAGTAGTTTTTGTCATTTGTGTCCAGAAAGTGTTGCTGGTGCAATATGTAGATAACCCACTAGAGAGGAGGTCATATTGGATTTGGTGCTTGGCAACTAACCATGCCAAGTATCAGATCTCTCAGTGGGAGAGCATTTCAGTGAGAGAGATCACAACTCCCTAACCTTTACAATTCTCATGGAGAGGGATAGGAGCCAATGGTATGGGAAAGTTTTTAATTTGGTGGAGGAGGGGGGGGTGGAATTACAATGCTGTTAGGCAGGCTCTAGGGCGCTTAAATTGGGAACAGATGCTGTCACGAAAATGCACAACAGAAATGTGGAGGTTGTTTAGGAAGCACTTAGGATAGTGCTGGACAGGTCTGTTCCACTGAGGCAAGGAAGGGATGTTAAGGTGAAGGAACCTTGGGTTACAAGTGATGTGCAACATCTACTCAAGTAGAAGAAGGAAGTTTACTTAAGGTTGAGGAAGCAAGGATCAGACATGGCTCTTGAGGGTAACAAGATAACCAAGAAGGAAGCAAAGAATAGACTTAGGAGAGTTAGAAGGGGGCATGAAAAAGCTTTAGCGAATAGGATTAATTAAAACCCAGAAGCATTCTACACTTATGTGAGGAACAAGAGGCTGAGCAGAGTGAGGGTAGGACCAGTCAGGGATAGTGGAGGGAACTTGCGCCTGGAGTTGGTGGAAGTAGGGCAGGTCCTTAATGAATACTTTGCTTCAGTATTCACTACTGAGAAGGACCTTGATATTTGAGAACAGCGTGTCACAGACTGATATGCTTGAACAGGTTGATATTAGGAAGGAGGAAATGCTGAAGGTTTTGAAAACTGTAGGATAAATAAGTCTCCTAGGCCAGATGGGATATACCCAAAGAGGGAAGAGATTGCTGCACCTTTGGCAATGACCTTTGCGTCCTCACTGTCCACTGGAGTAGTGCCAAAGGGTGGAAAATATTATTCCTTTGTTCAAGAAGGGGAATAGGGATAACTCTGGGAATTATAGACCAGTCAATCTTATATCAGTGGTGGGTAATGTATTGGAGAGGATTCTGAGAGACAGGATTTATGATTACTTGGAAATAGTTTGATTAGAGATAGCATGGCTTTGCGGGGGGTAGGTCATGCCTCACAAACCTTATTGAATTCTTTGAGGATGAGTCAAAGCAAGTTGATGGAAGTAAAGCAGTGGATGTGGTTTACATGAATTTTAGTAAGGCGTTTGATAAGATTCCCCATGGTAGGCTCATTCAGAAAGTAAGGAGGCATGGGATACAGGGAAGTTTGGTTGTCTGGATACAGAATTGGCTGGCCCATAGAAGCCAGCCAATGGGCCAGCCAATTCTTGAAATTATTCACCCTGCAGCTTGGTGACCAGTGGTGTTCCGCAGAGATCTATTCTGGGACCTCTGCTCTTTGTGATTTTTATAAATGACTTGGATGAGGAATGGAAGGGTGGGTTAGTAAGTTTGTTGATGACGTGAACATTGGTGGAGTTGTGGATAATGTGGAAGGCTATTGTATGTTTCAACAGGACAATGACAGAATGCAGAACTAGGTTAATAAGTGGCAGATGGAGTTCAACCTGGAAAAGTGTGAAGTGATTCACTTTGGAAGGTCAGATTTGAATGCAGAATACAGGCAGGATTCTTGGCAGTGTGGAGGAACAGAGGGATCTTGGTGGTCCATGACCATAGTTGCCACTCAATTTGAAAGGATTATTAAGAAGGCATATGGTGTGTTGGCTTTCATTAGCAGGGGGATTGGGTTTAAGAACCATGAGGTTATGCTGCAGCTCTATAGAGCCCTGGTTAGTCCAAGCAGCAGTCTACTCTTGATGATCAATGATGGGATGATATATCAACAATACAATGAAGCAGTACTTGGTAAGCAATAACCTGCTCACTGACACTCATTTTGAGTTCTACTGAGCTCCTGACATCACTTTTCCAAACATGGTCAAATGAGATGAATTCTGGAGATGAGGTGAGAATATCTGCCTTTGACATCAGGGCAACATTTGACCGAGTGAGGCATTAAAGACCCCTAGCTGAAAAATGTGTTGCTGGAAAAGTGCAGCAGGTCAGGCAGCATCCAAGGAGCAGGAGAATCGACGTTTCAGGCATAAGCCCCCCCCTAGCAAAGCCACAGTGAATTAGAATCAGATTTGAAGCTTTTCATAAGTTGTAATCATACCTAGCACAAAGGAAGATGGCTTTGGTTATTGGTGAGAATCATCTTAGCTCCAGTCCATCTTGAGAGATGTTCCTCAGGCTAATGTATTAGGTGCAACTGTCTTCATCAGGTTTATCAATGACCTTTTCTACATTATAAGATCAGAATTGGTATGGTAATCAGATCAGGCTCGGGATAATTGTCGTTGGTTGCACATTATTCGTGCCATTACTGCCAAGCAAGATCAGCAAGGGAGAATCTAACCATTTGTCTTTGACATTCCATGTCATTCCCTTCACTAAATCCCTCACCATCAATATCCTGGGAATTACCATTGACTAGAAATTGAGCTGGATTAACCATGTAAGTACTATCGCAGCAGGTCAAAGGCTATGAATTCCACAGAGAGGAATTCTCCTTCCACCTCCCAAAATCTATCCACTATCCACGAGGCACAAGTCAGGAGTGTAATGGAATAGTTCCCAGTTGTCTTGATGAATGCAGTTCCAACAACACTCAATATGTTTGACACATTCCAGGACAAAGCAGCTTGCTTGCTTGTCACCAAATCCATAAAATTTGATTCCCTCCACCACGGATGCACAGTAACAGCAATTTGTAACATTTACAAGATGCACTACCAAAATTTGTCAAGGCTCCTTTGCACTTTCCAACACCACTTTTGAAACCCACAACTACTGCCATCAGGAAAGACAAGAACAGCATATAGAAGGGAACACCACCATCTTCAAGTTCCCCCTCCAAGCCACTCACCCTCTGACTTTGAAATATATTGCTATCCCTTAATTGTCACTGGTTCAGAGGTCTGCAATTCTTTCTCTAATGGCATTGGTGTAAACCTACACCAAATGGACTGTAATGGATTAAAAAGGTCGCTCCCTTTCTCAAACGCAATTAGAAATGTATAGTGATCGCTGATTCAGCCAGCAACATCCCTCTCCACAAAGATTTTCAGCTTGCATTTACATAATATCACTCTACCCTCCATATTTCAGACCATTTATGCTGAAATCATCATCCATGCCTTTTGTCATTTTCAAATTCTAGCCAGTTTCTTTGCTATGTTGACCACCATTCCATCCTGCACTGACCATATACTTCAGACCATTCAAAATGTTGGTACCTGTTTTCTGACCTGAACCAAATCCTGCTCACTCCGGTCCCTTTGCTTGCTAATCTGTGTTAGTACGTGGTCTCTCAAAGCTTTAAATTTAAAACTTTGCCCATTATGTTTAAAATCCTTCAAAGACTTCTCTCTGGACCATGATCGCCATAGTGGCTAATTAATGAGAAAATTCTTGAAATATTGTGAGCAGTTCAGGACACTACACCTTAGAAAAAATGTTAAAGTTGGAGGTAAAGTAGTGCCGATTTAACAGAACAATAAGTAGACTTCAAGGATGGAATTACAAAGAGAGGTATCATGAACTGGGGTTGTATTCCCTCAAAATTAGTTTTGGAAGCAATGAATTAAGGTTTCACAGAAAAGGTATAGAATTTTGGAACTTGGTTCTACAAAGGAAAATTGATGCTTGATCAATTGTCAAATATATAACTGAGATTGATAGATTTCTATATGGAATTAAAAGGAAATAGATCACAGATCAGTCATTATCTCTAAACAGCAGAACAGATTTAAGCACTGCATAATCTACACTTTTTTTTCTTTGCGTTGTTAGATTGTAGATGAACATGATACATAAATGATAGTGGAGTAAAAGAAGAACAAAGAACAGTACAACATAGGAACAAGTTCTTCGGCCCTCCAAGCCTGTGTGGACACATTTTGCCCTTCCATGCTAAAACTGTCTTTGCTTACAGGATCCTTATCCCTCTATTCCCTTCCTATTCATATATTCATTTAGGTGCTGCTTGAATGCTGCTATTGTGTCTGCTCCTACCATCCCTGGCAGTGTGTTCCAGGTACTCACCACCCTTTGTGTGAAAAACGTTGTGTCTTATCACCTTATCAAAAGCCTTCTGCAAGTTCAAGTCAACCACATCTACTGGCTCTCCTTTATCAACTCTACTAGTTACATTCTCAAAAAAAAATTCCAATAGGTTTGCCAAGCATGATTTCTGTTTTCCCTTGATGTAAATTCATGCTGACCTCGTCAAGTCCTATCACTACTTGCCAAATGCTATACTTTTGCATCTTTTATCATGGACTCCAGCATTTTCCCTACTGCCAATGTCAAGCTAACTGGTCTATAATTTCCCATTTCTTTCTATTTCCTTTTTTTTTAAGTAATTACATTAATAACCTTGTAATCCATAGAAACTGTTCCAGCTCGCCTCAAATTTTGACAGATGACCATCATTCCATCCTGTACTCTAAGACTTCCGTAATAGGCTGGGGTGTAGATTATCAACATAGGAGCAAATTACTGCAAATGTTAGAATCTCTACTGAAAGCAACGAATGCTGGAGATCACAGTGAGTCAGACAGCATCTATTGAGAGACAGCAAGTTAACGTTTCAAGTCTAGATGATGCTGATGAAGAATCATCTACGTTTGAACTGTTAGCTTGGTGTCTCACCATTGATGCTGCCTAACCCACTGTGATCTCCAGCATTTGTAGTTTTCAGTGCAGATTATCAAGCCCTGGCCTTTTATCCCATCGATTTCCCCAATACCATTTCCTTACAATACTAATTTGCTCCAGTTCTTCCCTGTCACGAGATCCTGTGTTCCCTGACATTTTTAGGAGTTTGTGAAGACTGAGACAGAATATATATTGAACTGGTCTGCCTTTTCTTTGTTACCCCTGTTTCTGACTGTAAGGGACCTATTTTGTCACTCTCCATCTTAATGAGGAGTTCAATCATGTTCTTCCCCAAGGGGCCTTGCACAGCTAGATTGCTCATTGTTGGTTTCTCATTACACAGTACCCTGCCTAGGATGACCTGTAGTTGGTTTGTCAACATATTGATCATGAAAACATCTTTTACACACTCAAAGAATTCCTTCTCCACTACATTGTTACTGATTTGATTTTTCAAACCCATGTGCGTATTAAAATTGCAGCTGTATCTTTATTTCTTTTGTCTCTAATTTCTGCATTATTATTAGATAGAACCCCCACTATTGTTTTATGCTCAATTCTGTTGCTAAACTCTACTCAAAAGATTCTGCTTCATTGGAGTTAATATCCTTCCTCACTATTGTCTTAATGACATCTTTAATCAGCAATGTAGCCCCATTTCCTTTTCCTGTTGTCTTTCCTTACTAAAACATGAATACCCTGGATCACATTGCAGCCACATATCCATAATTCTAACAATATTGTACTTCTTTTTGTCTGTTTTGCATGACTAATTCATCCACTTCATTGTGAATGGTCCATACATTAAGACACAAGGCCATGAGGTGTGTGTGTGGTTTTTTTTAACATATCATGAGGGACCCACAATAGTAGAAGAGCTACATTTCTTCACTTGACTGTTTCCTCTTCCCGCAACCCCTTTCTTATTGCTGCTATGTTGTACAGTGCCTTCTTTCAAGCTATTATCACCCCAGCAGTCTCCAGTACTAATTTGAGAGTGGCCAGATTCATTTGACTCTTGCACAGCCTGTCTCTTTGTAGCCACACGATGACTGCAACTACTGTACTACACACTGTGCTTGTGGATTGACAACTTCCTAAAATATTGTATCCGTTGCTCCCGATGCGGTCTCCTCTACATTGGGGAGACTGGACGCCTCCTAGCAGAGCGCTTTAGGGAACATCTCCGAGACACCCGCACCAATCAACCACATCGCCCAGTGGCTCAACATTTCAACTCCCCCTCCCACTCTGCCGAGGATATGGAGGTGCTGGTGATAGCTCATGTTTGAGGTAAAAACAATGACTGCAGATGCTGGTAACCAGATTCTGGATCAGTGGTGCTGGAATAGCACAGCAATTCAGGCAGCATCCGAGGACAGGCAAAATCGACGTTTCGGGCAAAAGCCCTTCATCAGGAATATTCCTGATGAAGGGCTTTTGCCCGAAACGTCGATTTTGCCTGTCCTCGGATGCTGCCTGAATTGCTGTGCTCTTCCAGCACCACTGATCCAGAATCTGATTTCCAGCATCTGCAGTCATTGTTTTTAACTTCCTAAAATATACCTTTGAGCGAATCATATTTTAATAATTAATTTACTTGCTCTTAAACTTACCCAATGTGTAAAATGTAAATTTCTTTGCTCCTGGTTCAAGTCTATGCTTTAGTTTAGAAAGGGAAAAGAGAAGGACTCATGTGCCAATTACTTAATCTGTTTTCTCATGATTTCACACTTCGATAATTTTTCTTTTCCTTGAACCTAGTCCTTACTTCGCTCTGTTTTTTTTACCTGCCACTGAAGTCTTAAACCTGGTCTTGGGTTTTTCTGCCACACTTCTAACCCGTTGGTCTTTGCTCCTGATCTGCTGAGTCCTCAAGTTTTGAGTTCCTTTTCTCAATCACAAAATTGTTGATTGTTTTATTCAACAGCGATTGGAAATTCTGGAAGCAGAAACATTCAGAAAAAAAAATGATTGATTATTTTTCAACTGTGGCAAGTGTTAAGTCAGCTACAAACAAAGCCTGATGCTGCATTAATGTTACTTAGCAGATCTTTATCTCAAGACCAGAACCCATTTGACCAAATTCAGCTAATAAGTTTTCAAACCTTGCTCTGTTCCTAAAAATGCTGGGGCACTTTGAAGGAGAAAGTAACAATCAATGTTATATTCTAAAAGGCCATGTGGTGAAGGATTGAATTGGAGCTGATCTTTAAACATTTTATAAACATTTTTTTAAAGAAATACACATTACAAATATGCCTTTTCTAATCTCAATCACTGCAATTTTAGTCTCTCCTACTTATAGTAAGATAAGTGAATTTCCACATAATGCCCATATCTGCATAGAATTGAATGTAGTTAGTAATGTGTAGCAGAAGTTTTGTGCAAATAGCTACATGCTAAGGTTCCAGTGCTAATTTTCCCCCAGTGTCAGATTATAAAATTATAATAATACTCAGTTAACTTTATGCTCTCTTGTTAGGATCCTTACTGTGCATACATATTGGGAATTCAGGAGTACTCAATTTTCTGAGCACTTAAAACAAGTTTCAAAAGTTTGTGTGCAGTAATGTGTGAAATATGCTGAAATATGTGGAGAATCTGCGTTGAGTGAAAGGAAATACAGTTATGTCAACTGTATTTGGTTAATTATTCATATCCAAAGATAAGTGTTTTGAAATACTTCTTAATATGTCCATATCACATTTGTTTCGCAGCTGAGGAAAACAAAAAGTCAGCTTGCCATAATGGAGAAACAGTTGGAGGAGAAAACCATTGTTTGCACAACAAATGCAGTCAAAACAATCGAACATGAACAAGAGATTGCGGTAAAATTGGAATAATAATTTAATGACAACTATTGTGCAATGCTTACTTAGATTGTTAAAGTGAGGTATCACAACCACTTTAATTTCAGAAAAAGTCCTCGAAATATGGCAATTTCTTGACAATCATGTAGATATCTATGCTTATTGAAAATGAGAACTTTGTTTAAAAACCCATGCATTTTTGAATTTTGTTCTTTTTCTACAGCTCAGAAAATAGAGATTTCCAGCATTTGCAACTATTAAATATTCAATTTTATTTGCTTAATGGAGTTGTGACTTGGAAGCACTTTGTTTCATGTAGAGCTTGGAAACTCCAAAGTTTGTGTATTTATAAGACGAGTGATTGAACCTTTTAAGTTGAAAGCCATTTAAATCATGCTTTCATTTTACCCCAGAAATCATATTGAAATATGGTGTTTTCTTGTAGAATTCCAAGAGTGCACATCCTATTTACATTTTTTTCTTAAAGAATTACTTCTTCACATCTTTACCTAAAGGTGCAGATTATAATCCCAGACTAATGGTTTCACTAATGTCCTTCAAAGAAGAAAATCTGCCATCTTCACTTGGTCTGGCATACATGTGACTCCAGAGGCATAGCAATGTGATTGACTTTCAACTGCTCTCTGAAATGGCTATGCAAGCCACTCAGTTGTATCAATTGATACAAAGTCGCCACAAAGAAATGAAACTGAATGGACCAGCTTGCATTGATCTATGCACCAGAAAAGGCAAAGGCAGAAACAGTGTTGTCGATCCTATGGAGTCCTCCTTAGAACTCTGGGGGTGTTAGTGCCAAAATTGGTAGAACTGTCTTGGAGGCTATTCAAGCAACAGCCTGACATTGTCGGTCAGGTTTGATTCCATGGGTATGACTATGTCCCAGCCACCACCATCACCATCTGTGAATATGTCCTATCCTAACTACAAGACAGACCCAGTAGAGGTATACAGTAGGGAAGGAATTGCCCTTGGAGTCCTCAATGTTGACTTTGGACCCATGAAGCCTCATGGCTTTAGGTTAAACTTGGCCAAGGCAACCTCCTCCTGATTACCACGTACTTTCCTCCCTCAGCTGATGAATTGGCATTCCTCCATGTTGAATAACACTTTACGGATGCACTCAGGGTGGATAGGGATCAAAACATATTCTGGGTGGGAGATTTCAATGTCCATCACCAAGAGTGGCGAGGCAGTAACACTACTCACTGAACTGTTTGGTTCTGGAAGGACATTGCTGCTGGACTGAGTCTGCAGCAGGTAGAGGGAACCAATGAGGGAAAAACATACTTGGTCTGTTAGCTTCAGGTGCATCTGTCTGTGACAAGATTGGTAGGAATGACCATTGCACAGTCCTAGTAGAGTCCTGCCTTCACATTGAGAATATCCTGTATTGTGTTGTGTGGATTATCACTGTGCTAAATGGGACAGTCTTCAGACAGATCCAGCAACTCAAGGCTGGGCAGTCAACAGCAGCAGAATTATACTCCAATGCAATCTGCAACCTCATGCCCAGCATATCCCCACTCAACCATTATCATCAAATCAGGGGATCACTAGTGAGTGCAGGAGGGCATGCCAGGAGCAGAACCAGGCATATTTAAAAATGAGTTGTCAACCTGCTAAAGCTATCAAACTACTTGTGTGCCAAATAGCATAAGCACTGTGATATTCAGAGCTAAGCGATCCCACAACTAGCAGATCAGATTTAAGCCTTGCATCCTACCTCATCCACTTGTGAATGGTGGTGAACAATTCAACAACTTATTGGAGGACGAGGCTTCACAAATACCCCCATCTGCATTGATGAAGAGCTTATTGCAAAGGATAAGGCTGGAAAACTTGCAGAAATCATCAGCCAGAAGTGCCAAGTGAATGCAGAACCCAGACTTCAACCAATTTAATTCGCGTGATATCAAGAAAGGTTGCAAGCACTAGGTAGTGCAAAGGTAATGGGCCCTGTCAACATTCCAATAATGGTACTCAACACTTGTGCTCCAGAATTTGCCACTCTTCTTGCCAGTTGTTCCAGTACAATTGCAAACTGGTATCTACCCGACAATGTGGAACATTGCCCAAGTATGTCCTGTATGCAAAAAGGCTTGGGCTGACAAATAGCAAATATCATTTACGCCACACAAGTGCCAGGCACTGACCATCTCCAATAAGAGACAATTTAATCATCAACCCTTAACATCACTCAATCCCTCAATATCTCTAACCTTGGCAGTACTATTGACCAGAAACTCAACTAACAGCCACATAAACACATTGGCTATGAGGGTGGGTCTGATGCTGGGAATACAGGGGCAAGTAACTTTCTGCCTGAGTATCCATCTACAAGGAACAACTCAGGAGTGTGAATGAAAACACCCACTTGCCTAAATGGGTGCAGTTCAAATAAAACTCTTGCTTGACACCATCTAGAACAAAGCAGCCCACTTGATTGGAACCTCATAAACTTTTATGTCTTCCATCACCGATTCTTCAACAACATCTTCCAGGCCCACGAACACTTCCAGAAAAGAACACTAAACGAACAAGGATGGCCGATACATGGGAACACTCACCACCTGCAAATTCTCCTCCATGTAACTCCTCGTTCTGACTTGAAAATATATTGCCAAACCTTCACTGTTGCTGGGTCAAAATCCTGGAATTCCATCCCATGAGTATTGTGGGTCAACCTACAACATGTGGACTGCAATGTTTCAAGAGGGCAGCTCACCGCCACCACATCAAGGGCAATTAGGGATGAGCAATAAAAATGCTGACCTGCCAGTGATGACCATGACCCATGAACGAATTTTTTTTAAAAATTGCATTGGCGTTGCTCAGTGATGTGAAAAATTGCCTATGTTAATTTCACAAAAATGTAGGATGAATCTAAACCAACCACAGCAATTAATATTCTATAAACCCATTTCCCCTGTCATTGGAAAAATTTTGAAAGCAGTTATCAACAGTACTATGGAGCAGCCCTTAAACCATTTAGCTTCCATACTGGTATTTTGTTTCAAGTTTTGAGTCTCCTGTTACCAGCATTCTGTAGGGAGTGATCACTGATCAGAAACCCAAGTGGACTATTCATACTATGACTACAAGTGCAGGTGAGAACTGAGTATTCTGGATTATATGGTCTACTTTCACATTCCCCAAAATCTTTCTACTATCTGATTTTATCTATAACAATGCAGTCTGCTTGAACAGCACCACTTGTCTGAATTTTAACTCCTCTCCTGTAACAGCACAGGGTGCATTGCAACAACAACTTTTGTACTTCAAAAACTTGTAAGTTATATTAACTAAAGGTCAATTGATGTATGGGTATACCCATCACCTCCATGATCAAGCCACATTCAGACATGACTTGGGATGCATATTGATAATCCTTCAATGTTGCCAGAAAAAAATCCTCTAACTTCATCCAACATCATTGTGGCAAATAGTCCCCTCATAGTTCATGAAGGCCTGCCACCATCACTTTGTGGCAACTAAGGTTGGTCAATTTAATCCTGATCATCTGAAATATGCATGCATCCTAAGAATTAATTTTGTTTTACCCAAGGCTTTTTTTTTAAATTGATGCCAAATACATTAGGTGACTAAGGAGGTGGACGAGGGGAAAGCAGTGGATGTGGTGTATATGGATTTTAGTAAGGCTTTTGATAAGGTTCCCCATGGTAGACTTCTGCAAAAAATATGGAGGTATGGCATTGAGGGTGAGTTGCACTGCAGATTTGGCCTTTGGATAAAGAGCTGAAACTCAGCCTGAAGCTCATGGTCTATCAGGCAGCAGTGCTCCTGTAATTGAGGAGTGAAGGATAAATGTATTGTTCTACATTAGGATTAATGTGTATCCACTAACTCTGAATTCAGACGGCCAGGTGGTTATCGCCAGTATCACAGCAGCACCTCAGTAAAATGCTGAATATTTATTGGAAAGATTGGTGCTTGAATATCAGGCTAACAGTCCCAGTAAATGAGGCACTGGCTAAACTCCATCAGCTGCACTGGGCAGGTCACCTTGCCCATGCAGCTGACACAAAACTTCCAAAACAAGCTCTCTCACAGCAAGCTGTTACCAGGAGGACAGGGGAAATGCTTCAAGAACACCCCTGAAACCTCCAGGAAAGAATGCAGCATTCCCATTGAACCTTGGGAAGTTCTAATCCAAGATGGCCCAAGCTGGAGAAGCAATATCTGTGAGGAACCACCACTGAGTATCTTCAAAACTCCCAGATGGAGGTCAAAACCTCCATCTGGGAGTACAAGATGATTAGGGGTTTAGATAGGGTTGACCGTGAGAATCTTTTTCCACGTATGGAGTCAGCTATTACAAGGGGACATAGCTTTAAATTAAGGGGGTTAGGTATAGGACAGATGTTAGGGGTAGGTTCTTTACTCAGCGAGTCGTGAGTTCATGGAATGCCCTGCCAGTAGCAGTGGTGGACTCTCCCTCATTATGGGCATTTAAGCGGGCATTGGATAGGCATATGGAGGATAGTGGGCTCGTGTAGATTAGGTGGGCTTGGATCGGCTCAACATCGAGGGCCAAAGGGCCTGTACTGCGCTGTATTCTTCTATGTTCTATTATTTTAAAGTGATAAACATGGAGAAATTCTCCATTCAGACATGAATGCCTTTTCCGATTTGGGGTAAACAAAAATATTAATCTGAGGTGGATTATCCTTGGTCAGTTAATTAAATGTGCAAATATTGTTTTGAAAAAGTGTTCTTCTCATCCTCACTTCCTTCATTGCATGACTTGTCTTCGAAACATGCTTCTTTTATGAAAATATTTTGTATAATAATATCTATATCCATTGATTTTGTTATCACTAATTCTCCCTTCAAAATTTTAGGAAAAGAGTAAAGAAATAATCAAATTGGAAAAATTCATAGCAGAACAACATCAGGAAAATATTTTTGCATGTGAACATATAAAGAAGATTCAAACTGAACAGTATCAAGAACTCGAGCAACAGATTGAAATTGTAAGCTTATGTTTTAAAATCGATTACTTAAAATTGCATTTGGGTTTCTTTATCTTGATATATGGGAGTTTTAAAATTATAAATGTATTGTTTAAAAACAAAATGGGCTGTACTCATTAAAGGAATGCTGTTTTTAATATGCTTAGAAAGATTTGTATGATTCCAAATTACCTTGTTTTGTAGTTACAGGCTAAGATTTCTGACCTTGATTTCATAGAAGCTGATGTGACTGAAACACATTGGTAGTCTTTTAACTGTGCACTTTTCTGTTTCTCACATTGTTACTTTTCTTGGTGAATCTGATTGTAATCGTAATGATAAAAACTATTGACATGCCCAAAAATGTAAAATTAGAGAAAAATTGAATGTGTTAAATACTTGAGTTTTGTGAAAACGTCAACATGCTAATTTAATCAGAAAAAGATGTGCTGATTTCTAGTTTCTTTGACATTGGAAAGTCAGATAATTTGGAGCTGTTGTTTCTGTCATTGAAGAAGTCCGATAATTTGCCACTAAATGAGTTAATGGCTAACAGTGTTCCTATTGTTTTCTTGAATAGATTCTGTATTATTACTTCCAGCTTGGTTTCTTTCAAGATTCAAGTGTTCTGCTTTGCAAACCAATCCAGTTAAATGTGTCAGGAATACATAAGTGTGCCATCCCATAATTGTCCATCAAATATGGCCTCTCCAAATAAACTACGTTCACTTTGCTTATTCATTTGCTCAAAAATGCCTTTAAACTTCTTTCCTTTAGTTGGAAAAGCTAATATTTCTTTGTGTGAATGTTAGAAATGTATAACTATATGCATTTTTATATAGTTTGAGCATGTTTTACAATGCCTAACTTGTAGGCTGATACCTAATCCACAATGAATTAAAGGGTGTTGTATTTTAGAAGGTGTGATTGTGCTCCTGAAAATTGGCACTAGCTTCGCTTGTACTTTGCTGGGATAATATGTTTTGCATAATCCACCAGTGATTCCAATTTAATTCTGTCTCTTTGAGGCAACAGTGCAATTTGGCAGGATGTCAAATGTTAGTTTGTCTATGCTCCTTTTTGTTATTGCAGTGATGATGTTAAGATCTGTGTGATAGAAGAGCTTTTGCTGTTTCTCAAGATACTATTAGACCAAAAGATGTTTTAGCAGAATTAGGCCATTCAGCCCATCTACTATTCAGTGAGATCCTGGTTAATATGATAATCCTCAATCCACTTCCCTGCCTCTTCCCCATAACCCTTGATTCCCTTACTGATTGCAAATCAGTTTATCTCAGCCTTGAATGTACTTCATGACCTAGCCTCAACAATTCTCTGTGTACAGAATTCCACAAATACATACCCCTCAAGAGAAGAAATTCCTCTTCATCTGTCTTAAATGTGCAACCCCTATAATTCTGAGATTATGCCATCTGGTCTAAGACATTCCCACAAGGGGAAGACAACCTTTCCACATCTACCCTATCAGGTCCTCTGAGAGTTTTGTATATTTCTGTGAGGAGGCCTTTCATTCTTCTATCTGCCAACAAGTACAGGCCTAACCTACACAACCTCTCCTCATAAGGTAGTCCTTCCATACCTGGTCTTTGCCCAGTGAACCTCCTCTGGATTGTTCACTTTAGTATATCTTTGCTTAGATAAGGGGCTCGGTACTGTTCATAGTATTCCAGCTGTGGCCTGAAGGGCACCTTGTATAGTTTAAGCAAAACTTCCTTACTGTTAGATACCATTTATTTTGAAATGAAGGTCAGATATTCCATTTGCCTTCCATATTACCTGATGAACTTGAATGCCAGTTTTTTTGTGATTCATGGAAGAGGACTTCTAAATCCTTCTGTTCCTTAACTTTCTGCAGTCCTTTTCTATTTAAGTAACATTTAGTTCAGCTCCCCTATTCTTCTTACTAAAATGCATGTCCTCACATTTTCTCACATTATATTTCATCTGGCAAGTTTTTGCCCACTTTGTTTCTCTGCAGGTTCTTTGTATTAGTCTCACCACTCCCTTCTCACTTGTTTTTGTATCATCTACAACTTGGCTATATTGTTTTCACTTTCCCCATTCCAGTAGACTTTAACATTGACATTGTCCCACTAAGAGACATTAAGCTTATGGCCTGTAATTACCTGTTCTTTGTTCCCCTCCCTTTTTAAATATAGGTGTTATATTGGGAGTTTTCTAATGCTGTGGGACTTTTCCAAAATCAAGGGCTTCTTGAAAGATTACTAACCGTGCATATACTATATCTGTAGCTAGTTCTTTTACTATCCTAGGATGCATCTCATCAGGTCCAGGGGACCTATCAGTGTTTAACCATATTAGTTTCTCTAGCACTTCTTCTGTAGTATTACAGCGTGGAGACAGGCAGCCAAATCAAACTTACCTTCCCTCCTCTATGTTCATAACAGAGTAAAATTAAAACTTTCAAAGATGCCCAAATTGACCCCCCATAGTTCCTAACCACACTTTTTGAATAACCAATCCCAGACTATCTGGATTGTCAATTCTAGACACTGGGTTTGTAGCTTAAGCAAATCACTTAACTATTTATCAATAATATAGTAACTTTAGGAGAGCAAAATTAAACCACAAAGTAATCTATAATTAAATTCAGTAACCTTTGTTTTCATCCCAATTCACACACAGGACAGACCAACAAAGATAGTTATGGGATAAACAAAACAAAATAACAAAACTGACCAGATTACTTAAGCAGTTCTCCCACTGCATTGTTTCAGAGTCATATGTGTGATTGTTTCTTGGTTGATTTTCTGAAGACATCAGTCCACCTTTTCAGTTCATGCTGAGAAAGTTTCAGCAACAGTCATAGTTTCTATTCTTTGAACTTCCTGTATGATGGCATAAACAACCAACTCTTCCTTCTCAGAAACATAATCTAGAACCATTTCAAACTCTCCAGCCCCTCCTGTTTGATCATCATGTTCTCTTCCAGACTTGCTGGCACCATTTCTCAGGTACTGACCTCATTAATGGACATCTGCTTTCTGGTTAAACAAACTACTTTCCCTGGAATTAAAGTGTCTATGGAGCACTTTGATCAAGATCCAACCTGCAATTAACTTTTGTGCCTGGCCTCACAAAAACACATCAGCTTGTTTATCCTTTTTTGAACTCAAAAGACTGCTCACAGTCCAAAGGTCTTTTTCTGTTCATGCTTCACAACTCCAAACCAAAATTAATAACCAAGTAAAACAAAACATAGAAGAATACAGCGCAGTACAGGCCCTTTGGCCCTCGATGTTGCCAAATCTGCAAGGGTTCTAACTTTTGAAAAACTTTTTGTATTTATTTGCTCTCCTCCTTTGCCTCTTGAATGTTTAATAGTTTGGGATATTATTAATCCTTTCTACGGGGAAAGCATTTATTCAACTCCTGTTATTTCCAGTTGCCCCATTATTACCCTCCCAGCCTTATTTTCTAATGGGACTATGTTTACTTTGGCTTCTCTTGTGAATTTAAAGAAGCGCTTGTTGTCTGACTTGAAATACTTGCAAGATTACCCTCAAGGTTTATTTTTTCTCTTTTCAGTTTTTTTGGGCATCTTTTGTTGGTTTTTAAACCTTTCCAAACCTCTGGCTTATCACCAATCTTTACAAGGTGTTCTTTTTTTTCTTTCAATTTGATGCTGTCTTTAACTTCTCTATTTAACCAAAGTTGGCTTATCCCTCTCCTGGAATCCTTCCTTCTCACTGGGATACGTTTTTGCTGTGAGTCATGATTTATTTTCTGAAACATTTGCCATTGTTCTTCAACTATCTTTGCTGCTAAACTCCTTTATTTTTGATCTGCTGTGACCAAGATTTGAGAGCAGACTATCTATGGAGCTTGTAGTGTGAGATGGGCCTCCATTGAAAATGTCAAAGGTCAACTTTTCTGCAATAGTTCTTGCCTTTATCCACACTGACACTGCAGAACAGTCACAGTTGCTAATTGTTGCCTCTTGTGATGAGGTCAAAAATCATAACACCAGGTTATAATCCAACAGTTTTATTTGAAAACACAAGCTTTTGGAGCTTTGCTCCTTCAGGTGTTTTCAAATAAACATGTTGAACTAGAACCTGGTGTCGTGTGATTTTTGATCTTGTCTAACCCAATCCAACATCAGCACCTCCACTTCATGGCTACTTGGAATGATCAGGGCAGTTATTATTCTTCCTTTTAGATTAATTTTATCTTGTACTTCTAATATATCAAGGCCCTGTGCTCATTTGACCTGTCATTTGATCCCATTTCCTCAACTGCACAAAAATATGTAGGCTTAAACTCATCAGATTAGTCCTAGCATCTTTCTTTTGTGAGCCCATTAGACTGTAATTTACTTTGTTTGGTTTTAAAATGAATATATATATAATCATTCTTATTAAAGTTGCTTACAGTCATTAAAATGTTGAACCTGTTTGTTAAATATTTCACATTTTGTTCACATTTTGCCAGTTCTTTACGTTTGTCCAACATTAAAGAATTTTTCCATGTTCATATTTGACTCCCTTGCAGGTTACCAATCTTTCCTAGAATAATTGCCATGGAAATTTCTGAAATAAATAATTTCAGAATCTTTTATGCCTAAATGTTTTATTCTGCATCTCGCATGAAGCCAACCATTGCTCCAATCTCTTCTTCACAATCCTTGTTGAATCTACATGCTCACTGACTCTCCATCCTTCTTAAACATCTTTTCTCTGGATTTTATGCGCATGTTGGTGCTCTTGTATTCTTCCATTTCTGGCTGCTGCACCAAAGATATCTGGGCCAGGATAAGGTCGTGTCAAAATTTGGTGTTTGGAGTCATTTAAAAATGTGGGCAGGACCTGATTTCAAGATTCCTGCACAGTGTCAAGGTGCAGGTAGTGAGCACTCCTAACCCATTTGGCTTCATTGTGGGCATAATTCCGTGCCATTTTTGTGCAGTCTGGCCAACTTCATAGTCATGGTTTGTGGCCCCTCAGAGGAGTTGTGAGCAATAGCCTGGATTTGGGAACTTTTTGAAAAGTTAGTTTAAAGGTCTTTTCTGTGGCTTCCTTCATGTGTACACACCCAATATGCAGATCTGTAGAATTGAAGGTGGTGATGGCCTAGCGCTATTATCGCTGGACTATCAATCCAGAGACCCAGCTAAGGTTCTGAGGATCCAGGTTTGAATCCTGCTACTATCAGATGATGGAATTTAAATTCCATTAAAAATTTGGAATTGAGAGTCTGATGATAACCATGCCGATTGTTGGAAAACCATCTGGTTTGCTAATGTTCTTCAGGGAAGGAAGCTTCCAACCTTACCTGGTCTGGACTACATCTGACTCTAGACCCACAACAATGTGATTGACTCTTAACTGCCCTCTGGGAAATAAGAGATAACAATAAATGCTGGCCTAGACAGTGACACACTAAACCTATGAATGTATTTTTAAAAAATCAAAGAGGCATATGATAACATTGGCAAGTACTGAAATGTTGAGGGGAAAAATGAAAATTTTCTGTGAAAAATGCTGCTGTTATTAGAGCTCTATAATAATGTAAATTGGACAAATCATTATAGGATCAATAGCTGATGCTTAACCTTGCTCTTAACTTTGTCCAAATAAACCTTACAGGCATTGACATAAATGGTCAAAAAAAGGATGATTTATTATAACTGCACAAAAATGTTACTCCAAGTATACAATGCACTTCACTTCAAACTGTTAAAATAGATGTGTTTGTGTTCGTGTTCGTTTGCGTTCGTTGGAGGTCTCTGATAATGAGTCCAGGTGGAGAAAATGATGTTTGGCTATCTTTTGACACAGTTCTCTGAAGACTTTGGGATATCATGAAAGGCACATTACAAATTCAGTTGTTTCCTTTCCTTGTTAAGCTTCAAAGTCAACTGGAAGAGAAAGAGCAACAGTTGAAAAAACAGAAGCAAACAATATCAAATGTACAGGAAGAGATCAGTGCCAAGCAAAGCAGAATTGAATCATTGGAATTCCTCCTTGAGGAAGCCAAAGAGGTAAGCTGTAAAACTAAAATTTTAATCATTCTCATTTTAATGATTTCATTCAGTTAGGGATTTCACAAAGATTAATTTTGGAAAAAGATTTAGCATATGTCAGTGTTTTTAATGTACTTAAAATGTAATGATATTATGTCAAGCTGAACTTTTGGCAAGTTTGACTTGATTTTTGTTTGTTTGATTTGGACTTTCCTTCACTCATGGTTATGTGTTACAAAAGTTCTGAATAATGCCTTTAAACATACATACACACAAGGATTTCCTTTACAGAAAACCAATGACATGCAGTAAAGTGTAACAACCAAACAACAAATCCAGCACCAATACGTTAAGCCAAGAGAAAGGAGACCTTAATTTTTACAAAGTTAAAAGTCACACAACACCAGGTTATAGTCCAATAGGTTTAATTGGAAGCACACTAGCTTTTGGAGCGCCGCTCCTTCATCAGGTGATTTATTTTTACTGAAGTGCTGGAGAACTCAGTATAGCAGTATCTCTGTAGAGAGAAACAGAATAAACACTTGGAGACCAATGTGACATTTCTTTGGTAATAAAAGTAAAGTACTGAGGATGCTGGAAATGAAACATAGAATTCTGGAGTAACTAAGCAGATCTGGTAGCATTTGTGGAAAGGGAACAGAGTTAATGTTTTGAGTCTGGTGTAATTCTTCAGGCACTTCTTCAGAACGGAAACAAGTTGGGAAAATTGTGTTTTTCACCCTGTAGACAGGGAATGGAGTTGAAGATGGTACAGGTTGTGAAGGTACTCAGTGCCAAAGACAAAGGGGTCATTAATGGTAGGGAAGAGAAGATAGAAGTGTAAAATAAGGTGTATACAAAGGTGTAAAAAAGAGAAAATAGGTCCCCTCTATAAAACTATTAGCGTGAGTAAGTTCTTGACTTTTTCTACCCTTTGTTTTGAAAATGTACTTCCTGATTTTACTACTCAATGAGCTAGCATTCGCTTGAAGATTGTTTTCTAGTTTCTCAATATCTACACTGTAGGATCTTTCAACTGTTTAAAACCGCTTGATTGGATAACGTGCCAACTTTGTAAACTCAAAAAACAAAATTTCAAAAGTGCTATTCAATTCTGCTAGATGATTGAAGCTAGGTCTGGGGGTCTCACTGAGCATGGGCACATTTGATAACTCCCTCTATCATTGTGTGATCTCTGCCTCAGCCAGGAATGTTGACATTGAAATGGCACTCACCGCATCAATTTGTAATTTTTTGCATAGATCGAGGAAAATAAGTATCACCTTACATCTAACCTTTTTTTTCCTCATGGTACATATGTACAATTCCCAGTTTCCCCTCCCCCAAATTATGTAATTTGTCTCGATATCATCCTATATTCGTCAGTCAAATCATCCTGAATTGTAAATTTGGGTCAATCGTTTTAACTGTTTTAAACTAGGAATCTGTCTTGTAATTTGATGTTTTTATTGAATTCTCTCTCTCTTAATCTGAGAGGAAGCAAACTTGAAAGATATTCTGAAGCCTTAACGAAGTTTTGCACAAGGATGAAATAAGTTATATTTTACAATGGAAAGTACTATAATTGCATCCTTGTACATTTATTTGCTACAGCTTCATAACATTGTTCATAAACTTATACAGAGTTATGAAATATGATATCAATGTAGATGTCAGATTTTCTTGTTTTTAAAGTGTAAGTGCACTCAGCATTGATCCTGCATGCGTGCATTGTGTAATTGTCCCAGTTAAATGCTATTTCTCAAATGGGGGCCTATTCCCAACCAAAGACTTGTTTGAGGTAAAGAACAATCCCGAGATGCATGTCATATCTGTGCATTTCTGAAAAAGCAACTCAGCTAACCCCACTTACCTTCTTTGTCTGTAGTCTTAAATTCTGTCCAATTCCCTTTCAAATAACAGAATTTGCTTCCACCTCATTCCAGGTCTATTAAGTGTTTTTTCTCATGTCACCATTAGTTCTTTGGCCAATCATTTTAAATGGTGCCCTCAGGTTCTTCATTGTTACGTCAATGTGAACAGTTTCTTTCTATCTCCTCTGTACAGACTCCTCATGGTTTTGAACCACTCTTTAATCTCCTCTAGGTCGGTCTTTTCTCTCTAAGGAGAACAAACTCAGCGTTTTTAATCTATCCTGAACTTTTTTAATATTATGGGTGCCACTTGAAAAGGCTTAGATGGGACCTTGCAGGTGTTGGTGTTCCCACAGATTTCCATGTCCTTCTTAGTGAAAGAAGCCATAGGTTTGGAACATGGTCTCAAAAGAAACTTGGGGAGTTGCTGTGTGCACCTTTTTATATTATGAAAACTAAAAACATGAGTAACAAAGGCCATGATGTCTGCCTGGTGCCAGGGTTGTCAGATTTGGAGTGGGAAGGGAGGGATCCAGTTGTCATTGTTGAAACTTTATTGCTGAAACAGCACAGCAGGTCAGGCAGCATCCAGGGAACAGGAGATTCGACATTTCGGGCACAGGCCCTTCTTCAGGAATGTTCATTCCTGAAGAAGGGCCTGTGCCCGAAACGTCGAATCTCCTGTTCCCTGGATGCTGCCTGACCTGCTGTGCTGTTTCAGCAATAAAGTTTCAACTTTGATCTCCAGCATCTGCAGACCTCACTTTCTCCATCCAGTTGTCATTGCCCAAGTTGGTACAAATGCCATTGATAGGACTAGAAATGAGGTTCTGCTGAATGATTTTGAACAGTTAGGAGCTGAACTAAACAGTAAAACCGACAAGGTAATTAGGATAAGATTACTACATGGGCCATGGGCAAATTTGCTCTGAGCAAGTATTGGAGTTATCATGGTGTAAATATTGGTAAAGGAAGAATTGGTTCCAGTTCATGAAGCACTTGAACTAGTATTGGGATAGAAGGGAGTTGTTCTGTTCATACAGATTTCGCTTTAACTGTATTGGGACCAATGTCCTGAGACAAATTAGTCCTTTATTCTGTAGAATTTAGATAGCGAAGGGGTGATTTAGGCGAGGCCTGCAGGATATTTATAGGGAAAGACAGTGTGAGAGCAGGCGTCTGTGAAGGTGAGACAGTGTGAGAGCGGGCGTCTGTGAAGGTGAGAGTGTGAGAGCGGGCGTCTGTGAAGGTGAGACAGTGTGATGTGAGAGCGGGCGTCTGTGAAGGTGAGACAGTGTGAGAGCGGGCGTCTGTGAAGGTGAGACAGTATGAGCGGGCATCTGTGAAGGTGAGACAGTATGAGCGGGCGTCTGTGAAGGTGAGAGTGCGAGAGCGTGCGTCTGCGAAGGTGAGACGATGTGAGAGTCGGAGTCTGTGAAGGTGAGACAGTGGGAGAGTCGGAGTCTGTGAAGGTGAGACAGTGCAATAGCAGGCGTCTGTGAAGATGAGACGGTGCGAGAGCTGGAGTCTGTGAAGGTGAGACAGTGTGAGAGTCGGAGTCTGTGAAGGTGAGAGTGCGAGAGCGGGTGCCTGTGAAGGTGAGACAGTGCGCGAGTAGATAAATTGTTTCCACTGATTGAAGATTCCAGCACAAGGAGGCATTGTCTAAGAAAAAGAGCGAGTCAGGGCAGGCAGGAACAAAGCAGCGAACAAGGTAGGGACTGATAAACTGCATTTACTTCAATGCAAGAGGCCGAACAGGGAAGGCAGATTAACTCAGAGCATGGTTAAGAACATGGGAGTGGGATATTATTGCAATTATAGAGACGTGGCTTAGGGATGAACAGGACTGGCAGCTAAATATTCCAGAATACAAATGCTTAGGAAGGATAGAAAGGGGTCGGTGGCAAGAGAGATGGTGGAATAGGGTTTTTGATAAGGGATAGCATTATAGCTGTACTTAGAAAGGATATTCCTGGGAATACATCCAGGGAAGTTATTTGGGTGGAACTGAGAAATAAGAAAAAAATGATCATCTCATTGAGATTGTATTGTAGACCCCCAGTAGTCAGCAGGAAATTGAGAAACAGATTTGTAAGGAGTTCTCAGTTATCTGTAAGAATAATCGAGTGCTTATGGTGGAGGATTTTAACTTTCCAAACATAGACTGGAATTTCACAGTGTTAAGAGTGTAATTGAACAGGAATTTGTTAATTGTGTACAAGAAAATTTTCTGATTCAGTATGTAATGTCCCTACCAGAGAAGGTGCAAAACTTGGGAAATAGGGGAGGTGACTGAGGTGTCAGTGGGGAAGCACTTTGGGACCAGTGACCATAATTCTATTAGTTTTTAAATAGTGATGGGAAAGGATCTAAAAGTTGAAGTTCTAAATTGGAGAATAGCCAATTTTGACTGTATTAGGCAAGAACTTTCAAAAGTTCTTTGAGGCAGATGTTTGCAGGTAAAGGAATGACCGGAAAATGGGAAGTGTTCAGTCTAGAGACAGTATATTCCTGTTTGAGTGAAAGGTAAGTCTGGTAGTGTAGGGAAAGCTGGATGACTAGAGGAATTGAGGTTTTGGTTAAGTAAAAGAATGAATCATATGTCAGGCATAGACAGCAGAGATCAAGTGAATCCTTAGATTATAAAGGCAATAGGAGTATAAGAGGGAAATCAGGAGGGCAAAAAGGGGACATGAGCGAGCTTTGGCAACTAGGGTTAAGAAGAATTCAAAGGGATTCTATAAATGCATTAAGGACAAAAGGGTAACTAGGGACAGAATAGGGTCCCTCAAAGATCAGCAAGGCAGCATATGTGTGAAACCACTGGAGATGGGGAAGATATTAAACGAGTATTTTGTTTCGGCGTTTACTGTAGAGAGGACATTGAAGACGTAGATTGTGGGAAAATAGATGGTGACATCTTGAAAAATGTCCATATTACAGAGGGGGTGGTGCTGGATGTCTTGAAATGCATGAAGGTGAACAAATCACAGAACCTGATCAGGTGTACCCTAGAACTCTGTGGGAAGATAGGGAAGTGATTTCTGGGCCCCTTGCTGAGATATTTGTATCTTCAATAGTCACAGATGAGATGCTGGAAGACTGGAGGTTGGCTAACGTGGTGCCACTATTTAAGAAAGATGGTAAGGACCAGCCCGGGAACTATAGACCCGTGAGTCTTACATTGGTGGCGGGCAAGTTGTTGGAGGGAATCCTGAGGGATAGGGTGTACATGTATTTGGAAAGGCAAGGATTGTATAGGGATAGTAAGGCTTTTGACAGTGTTCCTCATGAGCAAGGTTAGAGCTCATGGAATACAGGGAGAACTAACCATATGGATACAGAACTGGCTCAAAGGTAGAAGACAGAGGGTGGTGGTGGAGGGTTGCCTTTCAGACTGGAGGCCTGTGACCAGTGGTGTGCCACAGGGATTGGTGCTGGGTCCATTGATTTTCTTCATTTATGTGAGTGATTTGGATGTCAACATCGGACGTATAGTTAATACGTTTGCAGGTGACACCAAAATTGGAGATGTAGTGGACAGTGAAGAAGGTTACCTCCGATTACAATGGGATCTTGATCAGATGGATCAATGGGGTGAGGAGTGGCAGACAGAGTTTAGTTTAGAATAAATGTGAGATGCTGTATTTTCGAAAGGCAAGTCAGAGCAGGACTTATACACTTAATGGTAAGGTCCTAGGGAGTGTTGTTGAACAAAGAGGCCTTGGAGTGCAGATTCATAGTTCCCTGAAAGTGGCATCACAGGTAGATAATATGTGAAGAAGGTGTTTGGTATGCTTTCTTATTGGTCAGAGTATTGAGTATAAGAGTTGGGAGGTCATGCTGTGTCTGTACAGGACATTGGTTAGGCCACTTATGGAATATTTTTTGCAATTCTGAGCTCCCTCCTATCGAAGGATGTTATGAAACTTGAAAGGGTTCAGAAAAGATTGACAAGGATGATGCCAGGGTTGGAGGATTTGAGATACAGGAAGCAGCTGAATAGGCTGGGCTGTTTTCCCTGGAGTGTCGGAGGCTGAGGGGTGACCTTATAGAGATTTATGAAATCATGAGGGGCATGGAGAGGGTAAATAACAAGGTCTTTTCCCTGGGCTGGGGGAGTCATGAACAAGAGGGCATAGTTTTGGGGTGAGAGGAGAAAGACATAAAAGGGACCTTAAGGGGCAACATTTTCATGCAGATGGTGGTGGATGTATGGAATGAACTACCAGAGGAAGTGGTGGAAGCTAGTACAATTACAACATTTAAACAGCATCTGAATGGGTATATGAATATGAAGGGTTAAGAGGAATATGGGCCAAGTGCTGGCAAATGGGACTAGATTAGGTTAGGATATCTCGTCGGCATGGATGGGTTGGACTGACGGGTCTGTTGCTTCACTGTACATCTTTATGACTCTATGACTCTATTTAGGGCCAGGCCATTCAGGAGAGATGTTAGAAAGCACTTTTAAATGCCAAGTGAAGCAGAGATTTCGATCTCTCTTCATTAAATGTTGGTCAATGCAAATTCAGTTGTTAAATTTAAATGTGAGAGAGAGAATTTTTAAAAATTAAACAAGTGCGTCAAAGGAGAGAGGTCCAAGGCAGGCATATGGAGTTAGGCTCTAGGTCAGCTATGAAAGCAGAGCTGTTCCTATGAATTGATTCACTGGGGCTGAAGAGAGACTTAAACCTAATTAGAGGGGAATCATAAGCTTCCAGGACAAGAAGAAATCATGGCATTCCACCAGAAGTGGACAAGAAGGGTCAGAGTGTGCACATATAAGAAAGTAGCAACAAATATGGTCAAAGAGAGGAAATTTACTAAAATGGCAAAATTAATGGCACTTTACTTAAATGTATGTGGTATTTAGAACAAAATGAATGAATTTAACAGCAGAGATTGATGTTAATGGATATGATTGTGTAGCCATTATGGAGACATGATTACAGGGAGATAAAATTTGGGAGCTATATCTTCAGTGATATGTGATTTTTCAAAAGGGAAGGGTAGCTTTGTTGGTACAATGTGGCATAAGTATGATAGGAAGAAATGATCTAGGATAAGATGTAGAAAACATATGGATGGAGGTAAGAAATAACCATGGGTAGAAGATATTGGTGGGAGTAGTCTGTGGGCCCCTAACAGTAGCCTTTTGGTCGGACAAAATAAATAATACGGTAATGAGGGCATATAAGGAAAAAAAGGCAATAAGTTAATCATGGATGACTTTAATCTTCATGTTGGCAAAATCAAATTGGCAAAAGTAGCAATAAAAAAGAACTCATAGATTTTAGTTTGGATAGTTTCCTGGCGAAATATTTTGTGTATCCAAGCAGAGATCATGCTAATGTATAATGAGGCAGTTTTACATAGAACAACACAGCGCAGAACAAACTCTTCAACCCTCGATGTATTGCTAACCTGTAAACTAATCTAAGCCCAACCCCTACACTATCCCATCATCATCCATATGCTTATCCAAGGACTAAATGTCCCTAATCTGACTGAGTTAACTACACTGGCAGGCAGGGCATTCCACACCCTTACTACTCTCTGAGTAAAGAACCTGCCTCTGACATCTGTAGTAAATCTGTCACCCCTCAATTTGCAGCTGTCCCCCTTCATACAAGCTGACTCTCACTGTTCACGCTATCTAATCCTGTGATCACCTTGTATATCTGTATTAAAGCCTCTCTTAGTCACCTCCTCTCCAATGAGAACAGACCCAAGTCTCTCAGCCTTTCCTCATAAGACCTTCCCTCCAGAACAGGCAACATCCTGGTAAATCTCCTTTGCAACTTTTCCAATGCTTCCACATCCTTCCTGTAATGGGGCGACCAGACCTGCATACAATACTCCAAATGAGGCCGCACTGGCATTTTGAAGCATGACATTACTGCTCTGGAACGCAATCCCTCTACCATTAAAACCTAACACACCATATACCTTCTTAACAGCACTATCAACCTGGGTGGCAACTTTCAGGGATCAATGTACGTGGGCTCCAAGATCCCTCTGCACATCCACACCACCAAGTATCTTTCCATTGATGTTTTGGGCAAAAGCCTTTCATCAGCAATCATTCCTGATGAAGGGCTTTTGCCCAAAATGCCAATTCTCGTGCTCCTCGGATGCTGCCTGACCTGCTGTGCTTTTCCAGCATGACTCTCACAGGGCAGCTCACACCTTCAATCCATTATCTGGGCCGATATGACACCAATTTGATATAGATTAGATTACTTAGTGTGGAAACAGGCCCTTCGGCCCAACAAGTCCACACCGACCCGTCAAAGCGCAACCCACCCAGACCCATTCCCCTACATTTACCCCTTCACCTAACACTACGGGCAATTTAGCATGGCCAGTTCACCTAATCTGCACATTTTTGGACTGTGGGAGGAAACTGGAGCACCCGGAGGAAACCCACGCAGACACTGGGAGAATGTGCAAATTCCACACAGTTGCCTGAGGCGGGAATTGAACCCGGGTCTCTGGCGCTGTGAGGCAGCAGTGCTAACCACTGTTAAAGTTCACTTGAGAATGTAACTTTTAAAAAGTTCTGTGATTTACTTATGAAAGAACTGAAACCCAACATGCCCATTCTAAAAGATGAGAGACTTAACAAACAGTCCAGGTCTTTTTCAATATATAATATTAGTTACATCACACTGTAAACTTTTGCTATAAATTCTGTGCCTTATGATCTTATACTCCTCAACCACCTGATGAAGAAGCAGGGCTTCAAAAGCTAGTGCTTCCAAATAAACCTGTTGGACTATAACCTGGTGTTATATGATTTTTAAGGAGAAAGTGAGGTCTGCAGACGCTGGAGATCAAAGCTGAAACTTTATTGCTGGAACAGCACAGCAGGTCAGGCAGCATCTAGGGAACAGAAGATTCGACATTTCGGGCACATGCCCTTCTTCAGGAATGAGTCATTCCTGAAGAAGGGCATGTGCCCGAAACGTCGAATCTTCTGTTCCCTAGATGCTGCCTGACCTGCTGTGCTGTTCCAGCAATAAAGTTTCAGCTTATATGATTTTTAACTTTGTACACCCCAGTCTAACACCGGTATCTTCAAATCTTAATTAACTATGATTTGTCTTTTGCAAATCCATTAGGCATTCTTTAATTAATCCATACTTAACCAAGATAATGTTAGTTTTGTCTCAAGATCGTCATTTGTCAAAGCTTTCCTGCTGCTGAGATTGAGCTGATTGGCGTGTAGTTGCTGGATTTAATGTTGTACTGTTTGTTTGAACAAAGATGCAATATTTGCAATTTTCTAGTCCTCTGATACGAGACACTAACTAATGAGGATTGGAAGAAGAAAGACACTGTCTCTGCAGTTTTGGTCCTTGCTTTCCTCAGCATCCTTGAATGTATGCCATCTGGTCCTATGACAAATATCAACCTGTATTTAAAATTTGCTAGTAATTCTACTTTATGAATTTTCAGCCTATTCCTTAATGTCCCCTTTCACTGTGACTTCAGTGGCGATTTCTTTAGTAAATACAGATGCAAACTTTGCATTTAGTATCTCAACCATATCTGCTATGTCAAGATCTTTTTGCAGTTGAGTTTTCTTCGAAGTCCTAATACCCATATAAATCACTTGATTAGCGCTGCTGAAACTATACTTTCCCATATTATTAAAAAGCAACAATCATGCCAACTTAGTTTAAAGATTCAGATTAAAAACTTCTAAAAGTCTCAAATTATTTCCCAATTATTATGCTTGTGTCAAACCCCACAAAAATGGCAGCCTAGGAGAATTGTTGCCATGACTTGATCTGATGACAAATTCAGCTAAAGAGTAGATCAAATAATTTTGATTTTCTCAGAAAAATCATACAACTCTGTAAATTGATCCATTTACAGCATGAAATCAGAAGCTCTTGAGGTTTCTGTTCAAAAAATAGACAAAAATTCAAAATTAAATTTACATTGGCAGCACAGCTAAATGTTGATATGAACTTTGCAATATTTGGTTATTTCTATTTCTGATTATAATGAGCACATCTATAATGTTGGTATTGTCTATTCCATGCCACCCAGCATTCTTTCTAACATGATTTATATATATTTCTAGGAAATAAAGAAACAAGATAACAGAAATAATGCTGCGTTAAAAAGCTTACAAAATCAAACCGATGAAGAAGCTTCCAAAGTCTGTAAACTTTATTTTATACTCATTATAATTCTACTTTTTGTGGATGGTAAATGCATGCAAATGGAAAAAGCATTGATTAGTTAAATTAAAATTAGGTTGCCATTTTATGGATCATTAGTGTATTTCCAAATCAGAAATGCTTAATTGTAGGTTTTCAAGTATTTTGCAACATTTTCACTGATGTGTTAAATAAACACAGGTTAAGGATTTGGAAAATGCATTAGCAATTTCTAAGGAGGAACTGAAAATTCAGTCACAACAGTTTGAAGATATCAGGGAACAACAAAAAAAGCAGATAGAGAAGAAGTCTGAAGAGGTAAATTATACAATGTACTGCTACCATTGTTGAGCAATCTGTTTTGCCAGATATAATTTCTGTTTTATTAATTTCAGAGCTTCAGAACATACGTATATATGTTTATTTTCAGAACTGGCTTTTGTCCTTTCCAACCATGTTGAAAATGTGAAAGGTTTATAAGATTTGACTGTTGATTCTCATTAACAAAATAAATGGCAAATTTAAATATAATTTTTCCTTTCCAAGAACAGGGAAGATGCTGCTTAGATATTGTATGGTATTTATTCATTCAGTATCACTTTGTGTAAGAGCATTGTTTGCTTTCAGTGGCCTTACTTGTCAGGTGTTTTTCTCAAAAAGATATTTTACAGATTCCTTTTACAGAGCCAATTATCCTCTCCCACGTTTAAAAAAAAAAATGGCATTGTGCAAAATAACACCAACAGTTGGATGTGAGGAGGAAAGTTGATCTAAATTTCTGCAAGTTTGATGTCGGGTTATCTTTTCTGACCATCGGAATGAGAGGAGAATCAAATTAAGTTACTATAAAATAACCATAAATAACTTGGATTTAGCAATTGAGGGAACAATATCAAAATTGACTGGCATTAAATAAGAATGTATGATAATTAAAATAACTGTAAAAAGGCTTTGAGAAATAGGAAGATAAGGATAGCCAATAGCTCTTTGAAGGGAAAAAAAATTGTGGTAATTTGTTTGGAAGTAAAATCAGGGAAAGGAAACGCTCATTCTACATATTTTACATGGAGGACCTGAGATTGCAGATATTAAGTTATTTAAGACTGGCAAGGAAATATATTTTAAAAAGCAACGAGGTAACGCCATCCTCAGTTTTGGAACAAAGCATAGGCTACCAAAGCAAGAAGCTATTATTAACTTCTAAAAAAAATCTTAGACTGTAGCTGTGGAGTTACGTACATTTTTGGACGAGGATGTCAAAGGAATGAAGAAGATTGCTGTATAGGTTTACTAAAATTTTCAAAAATGGTATTGTCTTTAGAATATAAATACATCAGATGTGTCTGCATTTTTACTGCAGCTCAGAAGGTTCAGCGATCACTTAACAAGCTGTTTTCTGGATTTAAAAGATTATTATTGTAAATTTTAGATTATTTTCTTTATTAAGGTGGGAATGAATGTTATTAATTTTGGGTAATCATCAAAAAAACTTAATGTTGGGACTATGAAGGTTTCTTTATTTTCCAGATGTTTAGAATGTATATTCTAATGATTAAAACAAATTTACTTCAATAACTGAAGAGATTCTTGGAAGAGTAACGTTACATTCTGCATATAAAACTGTCAGGAGAATGGTGGTAGATTGGGTGACTCAAAGAAAAGTAGGGCTGAGTTGATGGGATGAAAAATACGTTTGTGTTTCGTTGTAACACTATAAATTTATGATTATAGAACTTGGGGCTCTGAGGACTGGCACAAGTTCACTGTTATTCAGTGAAGTTGCAGCTTTGGGACACGGTGCTGTAAATAGTTGTTGAATTTTATTTTTGAAAGGTACTTTGTCTGCAGAAACAGTTAAAAATATCTGCAATCAATCTGAAGGAGAGTAATGAGCAGAATATGCAACTCCAGCAGACCTTGGTACAGTATCAACAAATGTTGCAGCAAGGGACAGCTAGAATTGGAGAGCTGGAAGACCACCAGGCAATGTTAGAAAGACAGGTGATTGTTTTCAAAATATATACTTTCCATTTGAGTTTTATAACATAATCTGATCAAATTTGATATCTTACATTTTTCCTTGCAAGAAGGCTTGCAGTTTTTCACAAGGTGAGTGCATGAAAAAACTCAAGTATTAAATCTTTGCCTCAAATGGAATAACACCTTCTACAGATTATAATTGCTTCTTACTTTGCTACAGACCTGCTATTAATTCTGTCCCTTTAGTTATGTAGGTAGATCTATAATAAATGGAAAAGAGAGGTGAAGGTTTTTAAAAAAGATTCTTTCATAGAATGTGGCTTAGTTGTCCAGACCATTTATTGTGCATCATTGATGCAGTTGAGAAAGTGGTGCTAAGCCTTTGCCTTAAACAACTTGGACTCATGTGACGCAACTAGGATGAGAATTTGAGAATTTCAACCCTTTTAATATAAGGATGCAGCATGCACCCAATTGCAAAAGCAGAGTCCTGGAGTTACACATCAGGGCAGAGGACACAATCTTTCATAGTTGCTGAGTATGCTTATATTTCTATTATTGCTGGCAAAAGGCACTGTACAACAAATATGCAGAAGGCCAGACACATGGTGGACCTCGACTGAGAAAATATTCTGGAACCTTCTAATTTTGAACTCCAACATGGTCAATTTTCTACATTCCTATTAATTGCAATCTGTGAATCTCAAAAGTATGGTGGCAGGGATACCTCCTCACCACCACCAACCTGACTTTGTGATGTTTTCTTTGAATTGACATTTCCCTTCTTTGGTTACTACAGAGGAACTCGATTATCCGAACATCATTTATCTGAATGTCGGATTATCCGAAGGAGATAGAAACATTACATCAAAGAGCTGTTTCAACGCCAATCGCATCTTTTGTTTACAATGATTAAAAACGATCTCGGCTCACAGAAATACTGCCAAGAACAGTCCCTGATATCGATGGGAGCCCAGGCACCGTCTCCAAATGACTGACCTCCAGCTCTCCCTCTCTCTCCCCACACTTTCTCAGGAGTTATACATAGGGGTGAACCCTAAATCCAGATATTCTCTCTAACATTGTCCTGTACAGGGCAGAGGTGGGACTTGTCAAAACGTTGTCTGTCTGTCTGTGTGCGCTATTTGGAAACTTGTCCCACAAAGACAGCAGCAGTCTTGCTGTTGGTGTCCACTCCAGCTGCCCCGGAGGGAGAGAGCGACTGATGGGGGCAGGGGCGCACGGTGGGGTCGGGGTGGCTAGGGTGAGGGTGCAGATGGGGGTCGGACAGTGGGTGGTGGCAGGGGCGGTGCCAGTTGGGAGGGTGGGGTTGGACAGGGTTGGGGGCAGACAGAGGGCAGGGGTTGGGCGGAGGGTGGAGTTGGGGGGCAGGCAGAGAGCGGTGTTGGACGGGGTTTGGGGTGGGGCTCACATGCGGTGTGTTGCTGCACGGGGTGTGCTGCAGTCTCTTGAACAGGGAGCAGACTTAACAGAAAACTCTGGGCCCCAGAGGAATGACTCTGAGAGGCATTGAATCAATTAACCGCATAATCAGTTATCTGAAAGAAATAGTGCCCGCCCATCTCGTTCGGATAATCTAGGTTCCTCTGTATTCTGGCATAACTTGTATATCCAGTGTTCGAAGCATACTAGACACTGAATGTGGAACGATGTCTGTGCCTGTCAACTTTCCTGCCAGTCTAAAATATCTGACACTATTGTGTTCACAGCCCAGCCATCTATCCAGTCTGGTAGACTTCTCTGTGAAAGTGCCATTGGATAGTAGTGAGAGGTGGTGAGGAGTTAGGAGGAGCAAAATATACTGAAATAGATGAAGAACATCGGAAAAAAGGTGCAGTAGAATATTGGATTATAAAATGGAAAGAGCAAGGAATGAAAGTTAAGGGCAGGTTCTTAGAATGATTGGAAATAGGTAATGGCATGCCACCAATTTCTATTTCAGGTTGCTTCTGGTATTTTTGTGTCTGTGGTATGGAGTGATACACGGATTTGCTGATAGGCATAAAATTGTAAATAATTATGCAGACAAAGAGAAAGATATGGGTATTATTAAATAATGGGATATTAAGATTTGGTGCAGGTTCACAAGGACATTGATAGGTGAGAAGAAATACAAATATGAAGAAAGACTTGAAACTTTAATGGCTGCTTTTATTAATTTGATAAATATATTTTAAGTTATGAAGGAATGAAGTGGAACCACCGAAACAAACTCTTTAGTTGTGGAGTCTCCAATGAGGTGCATATAAGATTGAATGTAAGGGAGTTGGGGCTGAGGTTTTTGAAGTTGGTGGTTGAAGTTTAGACTGTTTATAGATGATTGCTGGAAGACAAGTAACGTAGGAACAGGATAGATAGAGGCTAACTACTGACATGTACAGATTGGAGCAAATGGCATTTATTCATACTATAGGTTCTAGGAAGATTCCCCATATCTCACAATACGATATTCCATCGTTATTATACCATGCATACTGAATGCTCCATGCATTATTACTATGAATATTTTAACAAAACAGGAATTGAATGTTTTCAATGTATTCTGTGGTCCCACATGTGAATGTATTAAAATTAAATATTCAATATTTGTCACCAATTATGTATTGTAAATTGTCTTCATTTAGAAATGACAGAATCTTCTTGTATAAGGTAAAACAAAATCTGTCTCTGGTGAGCCTATTCATTTCTATATTATTTATGAAACTGATGTGAAGTTACACTTGCAAGATGGTTATTAAGTGAGAATTTTACTTTATTCTTTCATGTAATTGCCAACGTTTGTTGCCCACCCCGTTTGCCTTTAAACTGATTTCTGGCTAGGCCATTAAAGGGCAGTTAAGAGTCATTCACATTACTGAGAGTCTGGAGCATATGTATTGCCAGGCAGATAAAGAAGGGAATTTCCTTCTCCAAAGGATACTAATGAACTAAGTGGTTTTCTACGACAGTCAGTGGTAGCTGTCATAGTCAGCTGCATGTGGGATTTGGATCCACTTTCACAGAAAACTAGCCTGGACCTCTGCATCACCAGTCCAGTAATATTGCCACTACTCCACCACTTCACCCTGAGAATCTTAGTAGTTTCACTGCTGCCTTATCATTTAACAATGGGATAAAATGTTGTTATGTTTGTGAAATAGGTTTCTCAACTGGAGCAAGAATTATATAAACAGAAAATGGCCTATACTGATGAGCTCTCAAAAACCGAAGGAAAGCTTTTAAAGGCATATGATGGCCAAGATTCCAAACACCAGCAGGTGGTTGAACTTACCAGTGCTCTGAAGTAAGTTTTGTGGTAGAGAGGATTAATATCTGTCAGAAATGTTGTTGTTATTGTTTTGGTCTTGTAGTTTCCGAAGTGTTGAAAGGACATGGTTGAGTTTTAAATATCCACAACCTGCTTTTGTGTTACATAGCACCCTGATCTTGGTGGGTTTCAGTACCCTTTTGGGAAAAGTAGGCAGTGGATTAGCAAATTTGTTCTTTTGCTGCAGGGCTCTGGTGAATATTTCATCCATCGGAAATCTTGTAGGAACTACATTATAAGCAACTTCAGTCCTTTTCCTATGAACTGGGGACCACAACACTGAGTCATTAGATTTGGTATCAGTCGGTTGCTGAGTAGTAAAGCTAGGGTTTCCAGACATGAATAATGTTGGAAATAGAAAACTATAATTGTGTAATGTTTGATTCATTTAATGTGATGTGGAGGTGCCGGTTTTGGATTGGGGTGGACAAGGTTAAACATCACACAATACCAGGTAATAATCGAACAGGTTTATTTGGGGAAGCACCAGCTTTCAGAGCGCTGCTCCTTCATCAGGTAGCTGTGGAGCAGGATCTTAAGACACAGAGCTTATAGCAAAAGATAACACTGTCATGCGACTGAAACAATACATTGAACAAACCGAGATTGGTGTGAAGTCTTTCATCTTTTAGAATGGAATTTATACAATGTTATATGGATAGACTCTGCTTTTTGAGCAAAATAGAATCTGCAGGCAATCAATTCATGTAACATTTCATAAATTCTTACTTTGGAAGTAGAACCAGTCTGACTCAAGATTGGGATATAGACAGACTCTAACCTCACACCTTTAATGCATTGCCTGAGCTGAGATGTCACTTTTTTTATAAAACCTTAAGTTGTCTCGAGAATGTGACTTAAAAGAAGTTCTGGCGTTTACATATTAATGAACCAAAACCTACACCCCATTCTAAAAGATGAAAGACCTAACAGCAATCTTGGTTTGTTCAATACATTGTTTCAGTTGCATGACAGTGTAATCTTTTGCTATAAGTTCTGTGTCTTATGATCCTGCTCCACAGCTATCTGATGAAGGAGCAGTGCTCCGAAAGCTAGTACTTCCAAATAAACCTGTTGGACAAAACCTGGTGTTGTGAGATTTTTAACTTTATTTAATGTGATAACTGTTTTTTAACATGCATTTGTTTGGTTCTGCAACTGGCATGCAGCTTTTTTGTTAAAATAAAGCAATGAATTATACATTTACCAAGTTGGCAGAAGTGCAAATTTCACATTTATAAATATAGACATAATAAATCGACATCATAAACAGATGAATGTGGGTTGTGTCTCCCTCGAAGCCCACCACCTCATGATGTTAATTGAATTAAGATTCTGTCTCTGAGTTGACCATGGATTATTACATCTAGTGGCATTTGTAAAAGATTTTAATATCTAGTGGTATTTGTTTTTCTGATGCAAATACTGATTATTCATTTGGTTGGTAAATTTGCTATATCCCGTAAGAATTGTTCTATGTTTTTATCTGACTCGTTTATTCAAAAGTTAGTGATACATACATGAAGTAATTCAGCCCTTCATGTCTAAAGTGGCTCAATATAGCTTTCCAATTATTGCCATTTCCCTGCTCTTTAACCATAGTTGTGATTTTTTTTCCTTTCAAGTCTTTTTATTTGATAAAATCTGCTTCCACCACCTCAAAAATTCAGAATCACAACTTGCTGAACCTCTATTTCTTTTGCCAAATGCCTTGTCTGTTCGCATTTATAACCAATTAACTGACCTATTACTGAAAACAGTTTGCCTTTACTTACAATATCAAAATCTTTCATGATTTTGAAAGACTGCAATTATCCTCTTAACTTTATTCTGAGAGCAACTCAACCTTTTTGTGTTTTTATGCTATTAGTTTTATTTTGTTACTACTTATGCTATTAATAAAACCTAGGCCCTTCTCAACCGTCCTGCTACTATGAGGAAGTAATGGCCTAATGGTATTATCGCTGGACTGTTAATATAGAGAGACTCAAGTAATGTTCTGGAGACCTGGTTCAAATCTCACCATGGCAGATGGTGGAATTTGAAGTCAATAAACATCTGGGATAAAGGGTGTAATGATGGCCATTGTCAGTTGTTGGGGAAAAATACATTTGATTCACTAATGCCCTTTAGGGAAGGAAACTACAATCATTACTTGGTCTGGCCTACATGTGACTCCAGTCCCACAACAATGTGCTTGACTCTTAACTGTCCTCTGGGCAATAAGCTGCACTCACATCTGTTCCTTCAGACTTTTAAAAATTGTATAATCTAGATAATCATACCTTTCCTTGATTTTTATGCTGAAGTATAATACTTCACACTTCCCAACATCACATTTTACTGGTTTACCAGTTCTGAAGAAGGGTTTCGGGACCTGGAACATTAACTCTCTTTCTCTATCCACAGATGCTGCCAGACCTGCTGAATTGTTCCAGCAATTTCAGTTTTTATTTGCATTTTACCTGCCATGTGTCTGACAACTTGATCTGTGCTGTCCTACTACTCATTTATTATATTTCACAGTTAGTGTCATTTAAAATCATAGAATCATATAATAGAGAAGAGGCTGTTCAGCTCATCCAGTCTGTGCCACTGAAAATATAATACTGCCTACACTAGTCCCACTTTGCTGCACTAGGCCAGTGGCCTTGGATCTTATGACACTTAAGTGCTCATCCAATTTTTTTTTTAAAGTTGTGAGATTTCCTGCCACAGCTACTCTCCCAGACCGTGCATTCCAGCCCACTGCCATCCTTGGGCAAACAGGTGATTCCTTAAATCCGCTCTGAACTTCCTACCTTTCACGTTAAAAGTATGCCCCTTGTTATTGACACTTCAACTTAGAGAACCACCTGCTTTCTATTCACCATGCCGCTCATACTCTTATACAACTCTACTAGGTAACACCCCGACACCTCCAAATTCAACCTTCTGTGCTTCAGAGAAAATTATCCAATCCCTGGCCATAGCTGAAATGTTCCATCCTCGGCAACATCCTGGTCAATCTCCTTCACACGTGTTCTAGTCCAATCACATTCTTTCTATAACGTGCTGAGCAGAACTGCATTTCGTACTCCCAATATGGCCTCATCAGAATTCTGTGGAGCACAGCATTACCTCCCTGATTTATAATCTATGCTATGACTGATAACGGTGAATGTCCCATATGTGGCTTTAACCTGTCCTGTCACCTTCAGGGATCTGTGGACAAGCACCCAGGATTCCTTTGTTCCTCTGAGCTTCCTTGTGTCCTGTCATTCACTGCATATTCCCCTGTCTTGTTCCTTCTTCCAAAGGGCATAATCCCAGATTTATCAGGGCTAAATCCCATCTGCTACTGATTTGCCCACCTGACCAAAGCATTTTATGTTCCTTTTGTAACCCAACACATCTCTCCTCATTGACCACCATCAGGCCAACCTTTATGTCACCTGCAAATGTACTTATTGCCACTGCCACACCCCACGCCAAAAATTCTGGACTACATCATTTATGAATTTCACAGACAGCAAGGGACCCAGCATTGATCCATGTGGTATGCCATTGCACACTGGACTTCAGTCACACAAACAGCCTTTTACCACCACCTGTCTCCAGTAATTAAGCCAATTTTAGATCCATCTTGCCAAATTAGCCAGAATCCCATGAGCTCTTACCTTCTTTGACAAGGTCCCACATGGGAAATTGATAATGGTCCTGCTGAAAGCCATATAAACTACATAACTGCCGGACCCTCATCCAAACACTTAATCACCGTCCTCAAAAATTCAACCAGATTTGCAAGGTATGATCATCTCCTTCTGACAAAGCTATGCTGACTATCCTTGAGCACACTTTACCTCCCAAAATGGCGATTCATTTTCTCCTTTTCTATTTTCTGAAATAGTTACCCTATCACTGATGTTATGTTCACTGTTATGTAGTTCCCTGGTCTGTCTCTGTATCACCCTGTTGTACAGTGGAGCCACAGTAGCTGACCTTCATTAGCTGGGGCCAGAGATGATTTAAAAATTTGAATCAGGCCACTTTAATTTCCTCCCTTGTCTCCCAAAGCAACCTGGGATACAACTCGTCTGGACCTGGGTGTTTGTTCACTTTTAAATCTGCCAAAACCTCGCAAAACCAGCTCGGTTCTTCTATCAACCTGCTCATGGACTTCACAGACCATCTTCTTGAATTTGATAGTTGCATTCTCCTTGTCTCAAGTAAAGATAGATGCAACACAGTCATTTAACACACGATCAATATCCTCCAGCTTCACGCACAGATTGTCCCCATGGTATGTAATGGGCTTTACTCTTTCCCTGGTTATTCTCTTACCCTTGACATACTTGTAGAATAACTTAGGTTTATCCTTAATCTTGCCCATCAATATTTTCCCATGACCCTCTTTGCTCTTAATTGCTTACTTGAGTTTCCTTGCACTTTATAAACTCCTCAAGGGCCTTCATTGTTTTGTATCTGTATGCATCTCTTTTCCTTTTTGTCTCATCATAAATGTACCTGGACATCCTTTGTTTGCTGGGCTTATTGCTCTTACATTTCACCCTAATGGAACATGTTGGACCTGTATTTCCCAAGTTTCTGAATGCCGAACACTGTTTTGCTGTAGATTGACCTTCAGATAGCTGTTCCCAATCTTTTTTGGCCAGATCTTACCCTCTTTTAATAAACTCTGTCTTCCTCTCAGACCAGTTTTCTCCTTTTCCAAAACTAAAAACATAGGTTTATGGTCAATATCATTAAAATGCTCTTTGACTGACACCTCAAACACCAATGTGGGTTCAACCAGAAGGTACTGATGTGGGCAAGAACTTCTGCCCATCATCCTTGTGTGACTTACTATTTAAGTCACCATAGAACCCAATTGTTTATGAAATGAACTGAAGAGCAGATGATTGTGTGAGAAAATTTTCCCTGACCATGGTGGATGTGATGCCATTTCAGACACTTGCTGTGATCCTTGAATTCTGAAATGGAAACTTCTGGCTGTGGAAATTGAACGATACGATGCTGTGAAAGCTATTTTCTTAATTAAGTTATTGTTTATAAAATTTTAAATGTGATCTGGATTCACTTTGCATTTGAAAAATGAGGCTCTGTTTTAATTTCTTTCTAAAAAGCAAAGCTTTTTTTATTGCCTTTAGGGTTAGATTCATCTCATGACTGTCATTTTTAAAAATATATTTAGACTAAGTCTTAAGTATCTTTACTTTTGAGTATGTGTTGTGCATTTGGTTATCTGTTGGAAACTTCCAGAAGCTTGTATTTGGTTCTGTAAATTTTATTTAAGAATTGTAATCTTTTTAAGATAAAAATATTACATCAGCCTGTTTATGTTTGTGTGAGTAATTCACGGTACTTATCTTTTTTTTTCAGGGAAATAAAGACTGCGATGGATAAATGCAAAGATGAAACTACTGCACTGGAAAAAGAACTTCTTCAATTGAGACGTGATAGTGCAAACAAGGATATTCAGCTTAACCAGCTGGAAATGACTTTGCGTAATACACAGATCGAATTGGACAAGAAGTCTGACCAAGGTAGAAAATACCTTTGTGTGTGTGTTTTTCATATATATAATATATATAAAAAGTACACACACAGATAATACTATTCCAAGTATGTACAAGTTCATTCGTGTATGCACTAATTAATAAACGTAAATAATGGTATAATGTTATTTAAGGCCATTTCAAAAAATACAAAATAAGTTTTCTGTGGAGTGCCTGATATCATTATGATTTGTATCTTGTTTTTCTCTTGCGCCATCTGAAATTTAATTTTATATAAAGAGTTACTAATTTCAACAAGTATTAAACAAAATTAGATTTCCGCCTGTGCAATATTATCAGATATGTTTAACCAGTTCATACACCATTAAAATGCAGTGGTTAATAGTTAAATAACTAAACAGAACTTTGTAAATTTTTTTCCATTATGTAAATATGTTTAAGTTTGAAAAATTAATTCCCTGGTAGTGCTTGATCTGGAAGAAAATCTTCACAAGATTGAGACAGACCGAAGAAATGCTTTGCAGGAAAATCAGAAGATAGAAGCACAGTTGAGGAATGCACACAGTGAATTACATGACACTTTAAATCAGCTGAAAGAGCTACGAGATGTCCTTCAAACAGCTCAGAATAACATGGAGGATAAAAAGAATGTTATTGAAGAGCTCACACGTGAAATTCGGTGAGTTACTTCATCTACTGGAGCAAAGAAGTGAACTGTATTACATTGAATAATCGGTTTGGACCCTGTCAGTTTCTTCCTTTGATTTCTTATCATATTTCAGCGTTCCATAAATGTCACATTGAACAAATGTATATTTCATGTTTACATGGTATCAACTATATGCATATTCTATCTAAATATGGAACAGGCCATTGCAATATTAATTATGTATGTTGCCAAGCGCAAAAGTTCAAAATTCAAAGCCGCATTCCTTGAGACTACAAAAGATGAAGTTTGGCAAAATTTATGTACAATGGTTTTATCAAAATGAATTAGATTTTATATCAAAATTCTGTGATGTTGAGATTGTTAAGTGGTATACTTTCAACCTTTAATGCGTCTCCTTTTTTTTTGTTAGTTTCACGTATTCGAATAAAATATTTCTGGATCAAAAAATACTAATTTTAAAAAATTTAGTGGAGCAGAATGCAAGATTTCAACTGGTTTGTTGAAGTGACTGTGAGTTCCACTTAAATTGAAAGTGTATGTTTGTAAAGTAATGGATTACATTATTACTCTACATCCATTCATTTAACTGCATTTGAATGTAAAAAAAAATATAAAGAAGAGCTTCTTTTTATAAAATTGTTTCAGTCTGTTTTCCAACTTTATTTGTACATTTCGTCAATGTGATTATCTGATAAAACTCATGGTATTATAAAGCCCCTTCTTTGATGTGAAAGGAATTCAGCATTTCAGACCTAAGTGCCAATCGATTTGTCGTTTAGCAGTATGTCTGCTTTGAGGGCTATATCTAAATACAAGATGGAAAAATTAGAGTGGGGAAGGATGGAATGTTTTTTCTTCAATTATATTAGTCTCACCTGTAAGTTGAGAGTTTCTCTTATGAATTCACTTTTTGAAGTATTATTAATTCGGCTTCACTGATTGGGCCACTTATTGCACATCCCTTGTCACCCTTGAGAAGATGGTTTTGAGCTGCTTTCATATGAGGTGCAACCCGTTTGCTGTCAGCAATGCCATTAGGGAGGGAGTTCCAGGATTTTGACCCAGCGATACTGAAGAAGTCGTGAGATATTTCCAAGTCAGGATGATGAATACTTTGGAAGGAAACTTGCTGCTGGTGGTGGTGTAGATGCTGTCTAAGGATCCTTGCTGAATTTCTGCATTCCATGCTGTAGATGGTGCACACTGCTGATGCTGTGCCAAGGTGGTGGAGGAAGTGTATGTTTGTGGATGTGGTGCTATTCAAATAGGCTGCTTTGTCCTTAATGGTGTCGAGCTTCTTGAGTGTTGTTGGAGCAGCATTCATCCAAGCAAGTGGTGAGTGTTCCATCACACCTTTCACTTAAGCCTTGTAATGTTGGACATACTTTGGGTATTCAGAAGATGGGTTCTTTGCTGCAGGATTCCTAGCATCTCAACTGCTGTTGTCGACACAGTGTTTTCTTTGGCTAGTCCAGTTCTGTTTCTGGTCAGTGGTAACCCACAGGAAGCTGATAGTGGTGTATTCAGTGATGGTAATGCATTGAATGTCAAGAGGAGATGGTTAGAATCTCTCTTATTGGTGATGGTCATTGACTGGCACTTGTGTGGCACAGATGTTATTTGCTACATCAGCCCAACCCCAATGCCAGGTCTTGTTGCATTGGTCATGGACTCCTTCAGTACCTGAGGAATCCTGAACATTGTGCAAAATCAGTGAACATCTCCAGTTGTAATGTTGTGATGGATGAAAGGCCATTGATAAAGCTGCTGAAGAAGGTTAGGCCAAAGACACTGACCTGAGGAACTCCTGCAGAGCAATTCTGTTGCTGAGATATCTGACTTCTAACAACAACAACTATCTTCCTTTTTGCCAGGTATGACTTTAACCAGCAGACTTTCCCTCTGATTTCCATTGACCATAGTTTTACTCGGACTTTTTAATGCTACAAGCGACCACATGTGGCCCTGATGATGAAGGCAGTCACTTTCCCTCTCATCTGTTTCTCGTTTTTTACGGCCTTCATTAGAACATAGTGAAATTAGGCCAGGAGCTGAATATTCCTGAAAGGACCCAAACTGTGCACCAGTGAGCATGTTATTTCCAAGCAAGTGCTGCCTAATACCACAGTTGATGACATCTTTCATCCCTTTACTGATGATCAAGAGGGCAGGCAATTGATTTGATTGATTATTGTCACAAGTAACAAGACACAGTGAAAAGTATTGTTTTGTGTATTAACCAGACAAATCAGACCTTGCATAAATACATCAGGGTAATAAAACAGAATGCAAAATATAGTGTTATGGCTACAGGGAAGGTACAGAGAAAGATCAGCTTAATATGTTAGAAGTCTGTTCATAAGTCTGATAACAGTGGGGAAGAAGCTGAGTTGAATTTATTTTGCCTTTTGTGTACAGGGAGTACCTGTGAAATTTTCCACGTTGCTGATTAGGTGCATGTTGTAGCTGTACTGGAACAGCTCAGATAGGAGCGTGGAATGTTCTGGAGAACACATCTTCAGCACTATTAGAGTCATAGAGATGTACAGCATGGAAACAGACCTTTCGGTCCAACCCGTCCATGTCGACCAGATATCCCAACCCAATCTGGTCCCACCTGCCAGCACCCAGCCCATATCCCTCCAAACCCTTCATATTCATATATCCATCCAAATGCCTCTTAAATGTTGCAATTGTACCAGTCTCCACCACATCCCCTGGTAGCTCATTCCATACACATACCACCCTCTGTGTGAAAACGTTGCCCCTTAGGTCTCTTTTATATCTTTCCCCTCTCACCTTAAATCTATGCCCTCTAGTTCTGGACTCCCTGACCCCAGAGAAAAGACTTTGTCTATTTATCCTATCCATGCCCCTCATAATTTTGTAAACC
>NC_057720.1:18660931-18692624 GCF_004010195.1 Chiloscyllium plagiosum
TCTGAGGTAACCCTCTTCGCTGTCCACTACACCTCCAATTTTGGTGTCATCTGCAAACTTACTAACTGTACCTCTTATGCTTGCATCCAAATCATTTATGTAAATGACAAAAAGTAGAGGGCCCAGCACCGAGCCTTGTGGCACTCCACTGGTCAAAGGCCTCAGTCTGAATAACAACCCTACACCACCACCCTCTGTCTTCTACCTTTGAGCCAGTTGTGTATCCAAATGGCTAGTTCTCCCCTGTATTCCATGAGATCTAACCTTGCTAATCAGTCTCCCATGGGGAACCTTGTCAAATGCCTTACTGAAGTCCATATAGATCACATCTACTGCTCTGCCCTCATCAATCTTCTTTGTTACTTCTTCAGAAAACTCAATCAAGTTTGTCAAATGCTTTTAGGAACTGTAGCCTTTGCAGGATCTAATGCCTGCAGCCATTTCTTTATATTACATGGAGTGAAGGGAATTCTCTGAAGACTGGCAGCTGTGATGCTGGGGAGCTCTGGAGGAACTGAGATAAAAACCATACAGTTTTTGTGGAATTTTAATAGTTCAGTTGGCTGGACAGCTGGTTTGCGATGCAGAGATATGCCAACAGCACGGTTCATTTCCTGCATTAGCTGAAGTTACCATAAAAGTTCAACCTTCTCACCCTTGCCGTTTGGTGACCTTTAGGTTTAACCTCCCCATTAGTTATGTCTCTCTAATCACAGAACAACTCTCTCTGGTTTTCTGGGACTGTGGCAACTTTACTGTTTATATCCCCTCACATGAACTTTTGCAATTATTTTTACTATGAAATGTTTCCATCCACTGCAGCAGTATTTTGCTTAATCACAGTACCATCAGTGCACAAGCAGGTCATGCAACCCATTGAGCCTACTCCATCTTTTAATAATATGATAGCTGGTTCTTAGTGCCACAATACATTTCTCAGTGATTCCCAGGTGCCTTGATTCTCTCAAGAGTTTGAAAATATCAGTCAAAGCCTTGGATATACCCAATGACTGAGAAATCAAAGCAAAATAGAAAATTTTTAAGATTCATATTCCTGAATGAAGAAATTTCTCTTTATTTTAGTCTAAACTGGCCGCACTCACTTGTCCTTGAGAAGATGGCAGTAAGACACCATCTTGAACCACAGCACTCTCTGTGGTACAGGTACACCAACAGGTGTTATTAGATAGACAGATCAAGGAGCTTGACCCAGCAATGATGAAGGGGCAGTTTCAAGTCAGGAAGGTGTGTGACTAGAAGGAGAACTTGCGGGTCGGTTTGTTTTCATACGCCTGCTTCCTTTGGTGGTGGATGTGAAGTTAGATGGTGCTTTTTAAAGAAAATTGTGAGATGCCATAGTGCATTTGTAGATGGTATACACTACAGCCAAGGTGGGACACTGGTGGATAGAGCAAGGTTTCAGGTAGGGTGCTAGCTCAGTAACCTCTTGTGCTCTGAATGGTGTTGAGCTTCTTAGATATTTCTGCAAAGTAAGAATTATTCCACCACTGTCCTAAGTTATGACCTGTGAATGTGGAAAGGTTTTGGAGGATCCAGGAATACATTATGTGCCATAGTAGGCCCAGATGCAGACATGCTCTTTCACCACTGCTGTTATTAAGTTATACAGCACGGGAACAGACCCTTCCATCAACTCACCCATGCCACTGACCAGACATCCCAATCTAACCTATTCCCATTTGCCAGCATTTGGCCCATATCCCTCTTAAGCCCTTCCGATTCATATACCCATCCAGATGCCTTTTAACTGTTGTAATTGCCTCCATCACTTTGTCTGGCAGCTCGTTCCAGACAAGTGTCACCCTCTGCGTGAAAAAGTTGTCCCTCGGTTCCTTTTTAAATTTTTCACTTCTCACCATAAACTTATGTTCTCTAGTTTTGAACTCACTCACCCAGGAAAAAGACTTGGCTATTGAAACTATCTATGCCCCTCATGATTTTATAAACGTCTATAAAGTCATTCCTAAGCCTCAGTCTGTTCAGCCTTTCTCTGTAGCTCAAATCCTCCAGTCCCAGCAACATCCTTGCAAATCATTTCTGCACCCTTTCAAGTTTAACAACATCCTTCCTCTCGTAGCGCATCCAGAATTGTATACGGTATTCCAAATATGGCCTCACCAGTGTCCTGCACATCAGCACCATGACATCCCAATTCCTATACTCAGTGTGGCGAAAGTGAATTCTGCAGATGCTGGAGATTAGAGTCAAGAGTGTGGTGCTGAAAAGGTACAGCAGCTCAGGCAGCATCCAAGGAGCAGGAAAATCAATGTTTCGGGCAAAAGCCCTTCATCAGGAATGAGGCTGGGAACCTTGGGGTTGGAGAGATAAATGGGAGGGGTTTGGACTGGGGAAGGTAATTGAGACAGGCTACTGCAGAAATTGCAAAACCTGCGCCGACATCCCCTCCTTCACCTCCATCCAAGGACCCAAAGGAGCCTTCCACATCCATCAAAGTTTCACCTGCACTTCCACACATGTAATTTACTGTATCTGTTGCTCCTGGTGCAGTCTCCTCTACGTTGAGGAAACAGGACACCTACTCGCAGAGCGCTTCAGAGAACATGTCCGGGACATCCACACCAATCAACCCCACCGCCCCGTGGCCGAACATTTTAACTACCCCTCCCACTCTGCCGAGGACATGAAGGTCCTGGGCTTCCTCCATTGCCACTCCCATATTACCCGACACCTGGAGGAAGAACGCCTCATCTTCCGCCTCGGGATCCTCCAACCCCTGGCATCACTGTGGATTTCGCCAGTTTCCTCATTTCCCCTCCCCTCAACCTACCCCAATTCCAACCTTCCAGCTCAGCACCATCCTCATGGTCTGTCCCATCTGTCCATCTTCCTTCCTGCCTATTGGCTCCACCCTTCCCTCAGACCTATCACCTTTGCCCCCACCTCCATCCACCTATTGCACTCTCAGCTACCTTCTCCCCAGCCCCATTCCTGATAAAGGGCTTTTTCCCAAAACGTTGATTTTCCTGCTCCCCGAATGCTACCTGACCTGCTGTGCCTTTGCAGCACCACACTCTTGACTCCTATACTCAATGCACTGACCAATACAGGCAAGTTTGCCAAACACCACCTTCACTACCTTGTCTACCTTTGTGATATTTTACATGAAAGCAATTTTATTCTTTATGCATAATCTAAATGGCACACGTTTTGTTTTGGTTCCACTATATTAAAGGTTGTTTTCTGCGGCACGGTGGCTCAGTGGTTAGCACTGCTGCCTCACAGCGCCAGGGACCAGGGTTCAATTCCAGCCTCGGGTGACTGTCTGTGTGGAGTTTGCACATTCTCCCAGTGTCTGCGTGGGTTTCCTCCGGGTACTCCCGGTTTCCTCCCACAATCCAAAGATGTGCAGGTCAGGTGAATTGGCCATGCTAAATTGCCCATAGTGATAGATGCATTAGTAGGGAGTAGGGGAATGGATCTGGGTTGGTGACTCTTCGGAGAGTCTGTGTGGACTTGTTGGGCTGAAGGGCCTGTTTCCACACTGTAGGGAATCTAATCTAATCTAAATATAAATGAGACAGACCATATTGTTGAAGAGGAGAGTATGAAACAGACTGGTAAGCTAGAGGAGATACTTGTTAGGAAGGAAGATGTGTTGGACATTTTGAAAAACTTGAGGATAGACAAGTCCCCAGGGCCTGACGGGATATATCCTAGGATTATGTGGGAAGCAAGAGAGGAAATTGCAGAGCCGTTGGCAATGATCTTTTCGTCTTCACTGTCAACAGGGGTGGTACCAGGGGACTGGAGAATGGCGAATGATGAGACCATTGCATACCCGGAGTCATTTAAAAGGAACAGGAAGCTGTGTCTCAGCTTTTCAAGTCACTAGCATGGCATCAGGAAGGTGTCAGAGATGCTCCAACATCACAAACAAATGAAGCAGGGATTTACCAGAGAGACTGCTCCAAAGTGAACCATCTGGCTTAATTATTCATCATACATACGTGTTACTTTAACATGGTTTTCTGGCAGGCGAATGAAGCCAACTTTTTTAGCCATTCTCAAAGTTGTCTTCCATTTCCCAGAAAGCTAACCCTTGGTCAGCATTGAGGTCGGAATCTTGTTTTGATTGACTAACTGTTTCAAAATGAAGGTATTGTGGGTGCTGACAGGATTGTGTATAAAGTGGCATTCAATGCAGTGTTACTCAGTAACTGTGCATTAAAGTGTTCAGAGTTCATTCAGAGCCTGTACCTCTTTGTCAATCGACATGGAGCTCTGCATTAGCAGAGGGATTGAATTCAAGAGTCGTGAGGTGATGTTGCAGCTGTACAGGACCTTGGTAAGGCCACATTTGGAGTACTGTGTGCAGTTCTGGTCGCCTCATTTTAGGAGAGATGTGGAAGCTTTGAAGAGGGTGCAGAGGAGATTTACCAGGATGTTGTCTGGAATGGAGAATAGGTCGTACGAGGATAGATTGAGAGTGCTCGGCCTTTTCTCATTGGAACGGCGAAGGATGAGGGGTGACTTGATAGAGGTTTATAAGATGATCAGGGGAATAGATAGATAGAGACTTTTCCCCCGGGTGCAACGGAGTGTTACAAGGGGACATAAATTTAAGGTGAAGGGTGGAAGGTATGGAGGGATGTCAGGGGTAGGTTCTTTTCCCAGAGAGTGGTGGGGGCATGGAATGCGCTGCCTGTGGGAGCGGCAGAGTCAGAAATATTGGTGACCTATAAGCGGCAATTGGATAGGTACATGGATAGGTGCTTAAGTTAGGACAAATGTTCAGCACAACATCGTGGGCCGAAGGGCCTGTTCTGTGCTGTATTATTCCATGTTCTAAATGTTTAAATCACATACAATTTAATGAACAACTGGGAATCACATCAAATCTTATTTTAAAAAGTAAATCGCTAACTTGTCACTTCTCAGTGGATGATGTTTCCCATCTGTGGGAAGAGAGAAGAAAAATGAGAATATTTTTGTGCTTTTGAAAAGCTTTATGATCGAGCTTGATTTATCCATGATTGAATATCTTAATTATGGGTATCTGGATGTTCTTGGAACATGTGATATTTTTAAAAATTTATATTTGGACATTTCTTTTGGCAAAAGAAAATGCAGCTTGTTTCTCCATGTTCAGTTTACACGTTATAATAAAAATCAGAACTTGGTGATAAGGAGAGTGACAGCTTAATGAATCAGGATACAGACTTGCAAAATTAATTTAAATGTTTACACTTAGCATAATTGTAAAATTGAATTCTAAATGATTGGATGCAATGTTTGTAATCCCTAAGTGAATGATATCAGTACTAAAGCATCTGAAGTTCTATTGTTTGAAGTTTAATTTCTGTAGTTGCAGAAAATAGTCCACAGTGGTTGATTGTCAGGCAGCATCCAAGGAGCAGGAGAATTGACGTTTCGGGCATGAGCCCTTCTTCAGGAATGAGGACTTTCCTCTTTCCTGAAGAAAGACTCATGCCCGAAACGTCGATTCTCCTGCTCCTTGGATGCTGCCTGACCACCTGCGCTTTTCCAGCAACACATTTTCAGCTCTGATCTCCAGCATCTGCAGTCCTCACTTTCTCCACAGTGGTTGAGCATTTGTTAATTGCCTGTTAACAAGTACTCACCACAAGTGCTCACCACAATTGTTAATTTCTTTTCAACTGAACATTTGATATACTGAAAATAAGCTGGTAATCATCTGCTTTGTGCTCCCAATGAAATTGAATTTCGATATTGCTTGATCCTCTACCCTCCTATCAGCGATCATCTCAGATCTTGGTGATCACTCCTTAGAAAGTCTTTAAAACTCTACATTCCTAATGAAAAATTCCAACTGCTGTCTTTCTGCAAGCAAGTCTGATGCCCAGCTGACAATAGCACGCAACCAACCGGAATTTTGTGTATAAAGGTTTCTTAACCAACTATCATAATCCTGGCTTTCAATTAACCCTTATTACTGTTATAGACCAGGTCAGACATCTTCAAAATATTTTAAAAAGGAGCCTAGACCCTAACTTTTTTTTTTAGGCAGATATAAAGTGAATATTCCAGAAGTGATGCAGTTGGTCAAACCACTCAGCTTTAAACAAAACAGAATTTATTTAAACTATGAAACACAGACGAAATAAAACATAATTTAGAATAGCTTAACTTATTTGGTATCACAACCAACTCAATCGCAACTTAACAAAGCTGTTCCAATTCCTGCTACATCCCATAAACACTCCTTGGCAAATGGTAAATTCAAACACAGGTTCTTGGAGGCAGGAGAGGTTTCATAGAATCCCTACAGTGTTGAAACAGGCTCTTAAGCCCAACAAGTCCACACCAATCCTCTGAAGAGTATCCCACCCAAATCTATTCCCCTACCCTACTCCTCTACATTTACCCCTGACTAATGCACCTAACCTACACATCCCTGAACACTATGGGCAATTTAGCATGGCCAGTTCAACTAACCTGCATATCTTTGGATTGTGGGAGGAAACCAAATCATTCCGAGGAAACTCTCTCACAGACGTGGGGAGAATGTGCAAACTTCACAGTCGCCCGACGCTGGAATCGAACCCGGGTTCCTGGTACTGTGAGGCAGCAGTATTAACCACTGAGCCACTTTGCTGTATTTAGGTTTTGGAGAGAAACTTCAGGCAAGAAACATCAGTTGAAGCATGGAATGTCTTTTCACTGTAGCTGCTTCTCTAAGTTTTGTGACTGCTTGTTAAAATGAACCAAACTAGAATTAAAACCTTAACCGGGAGAACTGGCTGCTCCCTGCCATTGTTCAAAGTAACCATTTCCAGACAAATCGGCACCTCTGCCTTTACAAACCCACTTAATAAAAACCAAGGACAACATAACCTTGTTAAAGATGCAGCATTGTTGCATTACTCTGTAGTGAATTTTACAATTCCGAATTAAATACTTGTGGAGAGCTTATCCCTGCATGTAAAGTTTGTAGGTTTTGATGCAGGCTCGAACCAAAACCAGGAAATGAAACAGATACTTACTAGTTTCTAAGGAAACAAAGGTGCACTGAGATTTGGAATTTAAAATTGTTGGGCATACTGAAGCTGGATGAAAGACATAAAAGGGCATAAACTGGGTGATGGAACTGATGATGAGTTCTGTGATGCAGAACAGGCAAGCCTAAGAACCTGAAGCTGGGAATAAATTGCTGCAGCTGTTTCTTTTACTTGAAGATAACATTGATATATTTACCCCATCCAGATCAAATTAAGCAAGTTCTGTAGACGATTAACATGCTCATGCTTTAGTTGGTTGTGTGCTGATGCTCGGTGGGGATCACGTCAGCTAATAGAAAGTGAGGAGCTGGAGTTCTTCATGAGGAACATAGTTTTGAAGGACTGTAACTGAGAGTGAATATTAAAATCTGAGCTGACTGCTGAGCCAATTCATAGAACATCATCTTAGCTGTATCTGCCATTTATAGTTCATAATTTGCCTATTAATACATATTGAACTTGGATTGATTCTGAATGTTGAAGAATGGCTATTTAAGATAGTGTGCACTGTTGTGATGCTGCTCCTTTAACTAACAAGGTTACGTTGTCCTTGTTTTTTTTCAGAGGGTCCTGAAGCAGAGGTTCCGATATGTCTGGAAGTATCTACTTGAAAAAGCTTTTTTTAAAATAAACACTTGTACAATGGAAGGAGGAGTGGTAGTTCTCTTAGATCAGGGTCGGGTTTGGTTTGGTTTGGTTTGGTTTTAGTAAGCTGTATTGTTTGCACCAGCTGGTCAAGTTTTAGCTGGGAACGCAGAGAAGCTGCTGGGGAGCAAAAGGAGCAGTTCCATGCTGATCCTCTCTCTCTGACGTCTCTCCTGTAAGAACCTGTGTTTGATTTAATTTTATTTTTGCCGAGGGGTGTTTATGGGGATGTGGCAAGTACTTGGAACAGCATCATTAAATTGTGATAGAATCAATTGGGTTTTCAGTCGGTTAAGTTATTCTAAATTAGGTTCTCTTTTGTTCGTATTTCATTCAGTAGTCTGTAAATAAATTCTGTTTTGTTTAAAATTGAGTGGTTGGGTCAGCTGCATCACTACTGGGATATCCATTCTGAACCTGCTTAAAACAACTAGAAACATTAAGGTCTGGGCTGCCTTCTTGAAATGCTTTGAGGTGGTCTGGCCTGGCCCATAACACTGTTCACTTTAACTATTGTGAAATTCTTCTGTTTTAAACAGTGTAATCTTAAGACTTAATTCCTTTAGTAAAAACTGGATTTTAGATTTCTTACAGATTTAAAAAAAAATAAAGTTACTTGCCTTTACAGAGGTCATAACAGGCCATCAGGCAGCTAATTCTATCCAAATATCTAATGTAATTGTTGCAACACCACACGCAGCCAATTTTGGTTTGGAGGAAGTACCATAATTTTCCTCACACTAATTGATTTAGGTGACTTATTAATGTGAATTTTGCTCTGAGGGACATTTTGTTTTGCTTTTACTGGATAAATGGAAGTTTTTATTGAAACGGGTATTATGTTTTGTGTAATTAGAAACTCATGGGAATTCTTTCCACGAGAATTAATTCCTGCAAAATGTCTGCAGCCCTCTGCTCAATTGCTTAAAAACTTCAGTCTATCGCTCATGGAGCACTGTAAATTATTGTTTCTAAGTAATAGGATGTCCCTGTTCCAATAGGCTATAGAGATATATTTTATATTTATGCTTTTAATTTACATTTTGCAATGGAAAGATTGAATACCCATGAGAAAAAGCAGGAGTGGGACTAGCTAATAGTTGTTTTCTACAACTGGCATAAGCCAAATGGCATCTTTATATTTTCTGACTTAAAAATTATTCATTTATGGAACATTGCCTTCACTGACAAGGCCAGCATTTATTCTCCATCACTATCTGTAAATAGCAATACGTTACAGATAATCAGTTTGTATTGGTATAGTGTATGCTATTCACAATGCAGATAAGCACAGAGCATCTGGAAGTTTGTAAGCTTTCACAATTGACTGAAACTTTGTGGATGGACAAGTTGAAGATAATTGGTGAAGCAAGGTGCTTCCTTGGACCCATGTATATCCTCTAATTCTTCAATTATTTATTGAAACTGTGGAGTTCATGTTTGTTCTATCGTGTGTGGATTAGAAAGAATCCAAGCTAGTATAAAAAACTTTTTGTTTAGTTCACATGGATTCTATTAAATGTGTTACTATGTTAACTCTGATTTAAAAATAATTATACTGAACAAAAGACAGCATACCCTGCAGCAATTGGCACTCTGCCATCAGGCAGCTAATTTTATCCAGATATCTGAAGAATTGAACATTACATTTAGAAAATCGATCTGAAGTGGTAAACACGTCAAGATCATTTTCTTTGTACCAAGTTTAAAAGGTCCAGACTATTTTTATCTTGTAAATATTTGTTACAGATTTCAAGTTTTTAAATATTTGTGCTTTTAGAGGGGAAAAAAGTTTGCTTTCTATTTCAAGCCTTTATCAATAGTTGATGTTTTCTGGTACCTTGTGATGTGATTCATGTGACAACTATTTAGAGCAATTTTTTTGTGTACAAAGTTCAGAGCAAGAAATTGGTGATCTCCCTAGAGAACATTAAAGTTTTAGGAATAATGATATAAATTTTCTAGCTTGTTGGCAGAACTAAATCTTCCTTACAGGCCTAGTTGTTTGATGAAAAGAATCTCCTGAATGAACATATAACATCTAACATGTTACTTTTTAGCTCTGGGGTTAGACTTTTTGGGATGTTTAACACATTGTCCATGAGAGTTTGATGAGTGGGCCAGCAAGTGATTTTGCTCTCACTTCAACTCGTTTTCATTGTATTTAGGGCTGTTACTGTAGCATTTCAACCATCGGGCATCTAATTGTGCAATATCCTTTTCACGTAGAAAGTTTTAAATTTTGAACAAGAGTCCTATCAGACTTAAAACGTTAACTCTGTTTCTCTTGCCACAAATGTTGCCCGACCTACTGTGTTTTTCCAGCATTTTCTGTGTTTGTGTCAAAATTGAATATAGTTTGATTTTTGTGATTATTACAGGATTGCTGAAAGCTAATGGGGTTTTGTTGCACATATGATGGGATAATCGTGCAGTGGTCACTGCATCACCCCTTTAAAGCTGTTCTACAAAGCAAAGTGATTTTGTATATTTTTACTGATTTTTGTTTCTTCAATAGGCAATACAAAAATGAATTACAGGACAGAAATGTGAAAATCATTGAGATGGACCAGGCACTCAAGGACAGGCAATGGGAGCTCCAACAGAGAGCAGCTCAGGTATCCTGTAAACATGTGATTTTGCAGCATTTTATGATCAGTACCTTGTCCACAGCTTTCCTTATTCAGTTGATGCTTCATATATTCCGTATCTCTAACCATGATATTCAGACATTTTTTTCTCGGTTTTTGTTTAGAACTGATTTTAGGGTGATTTGCAGCAAACCAGCAGCTATTTCCTCTGTTGTGTTTTCATTGGTTATTTTACCAGAATGAAAACTATTTCAGATTATGACAAATGATAATTAGGTGGACAGTATTTGGGAATGACTAGAGAAATTGGGTTTCAGTTCTTTCATAAGTAAATCACAGAACTTTTTAAAAGTTACATTCTCAAGTGAACTTTAACAGTGGTTAGCACTGCTGCCTCACAGCACCGGAGACCCGGGTTCACGGTGGCACGGTGGCACAGTGGTTAGCACTGCTGCCTCGCAGCGCCAGAGACCCGGGTTCAATTCCCGACTCAGGCGACTGACTGTGTGGAGTTTGCACGTTCTCCCCGTGTCTGCGTGGGTTTCCTCCGGGGGCTCCGGTTTCCTCCCACAGTCCAAAGATGTGCAGGTCAGGTGAATTGGCCATGCTAAATTGCCCGCAGTATTAGGTAAAGGGGTAAATGTCGGGGAATGGGTGGGTTGCGCTTCGCGGGTCGGTGTGGACTTGTTGGGCCGAAGGGCCTGTTTCCACACTATAATGCAATCTAATCTAATCTAATATTTACATCAATTCCTCAAGGTTGATATGACAGTTTTGAAGGAGTTGGGGACTATGTTAGATTAGTGATACATTCATGACATTGAAGTAGATTGCTGAAAAATCAGAAATTTGCAGCCTGTTCATACTATTATGAAGTATGAATCTAGATTTAACCAACTATAATAGCAGAGCAGAAATGAATAATCAGTATTGAAATAAAGGATTATAATTAAGCATTTTGATTTTAGTGACTCAGATGCATTGCTGGTGCTTTAATTGATTTAAGTTATCTGGAAATTATTTGGAATTTTTACAAAACTAATAATCGAATATTATTTTAAGCTTACCTTCTTGAAACCTTCGGCAATCTAACTACCTCAATAGAAATACTTAGCGTTACAAAGAAACTCACTTCACTAAACAATCCCAGTTTAATAGATGATGTGATCATACAGAGAGTTATCGAGTCGTACTGCACGGAAACAGACCTTCGGTTCAAATGTAATTCCAAACTAAACCAGTCCCACCTGTCTGCTCCTGGATCATATCCCTCCAAACCTTTCCTATTGATGTATCTATCCAAGTGTCTTTTAAATTGTAATTGTACTCGCATCCACCATTTTCTCAGAAAGTTCATTCCACACGCGAACCACCCTCCGTGTAAAAAAAAAAAATTGCTTCTTATGTCTTTTTAAAATTTCTCTTCCCTCACCTTAAAAATGTGCCCTTTAGTCTTGAAATCCTCCATCCTAGGGAAAAGACAACTTCCATTAACTTTAGCTATGCCTCTTATTATTATATAAATTTCTATGACATTGCCTCTCAGCCTGCTGCACCCCAGTGGAAAAACCTCAAGCCTATCCAGCCTTTCTTTATAACTCAAACCTTTCATACACGGCAATATCCCGGTAAATCTCTTCTGAACCCTCGCCATTGATAATATCCTTCCTATAACTGGGTGACCAGAACTGGAGACTATTATTCTCTCAGGAAGAATATTCCCATTATTAAAACAGCAAAGTAAATTTTATCCAACATTCATGTTCTAACTGCATCTTTTTTTTTTGCTGCATAGGACTCAGCTCAAACAATACCTGAATCTTGAACTTCAGTATCAAATTAACCATTTTAAAATATATTTATTTCACAGCTCACACAATTGGATATGAATGTTCATGAGCACAAGACAGAGATGGAGCAGAAAATGATCTGTTTACAAAGTTCTTTGGAGAAATCTGAGTTGAATGTTAAGGAGCATACTAAACAGGTTTGATGTTCCTCTTTTAAATATCATAGTTTTAACTTTGCTTTTAATTCAGCTAATCCTGAATTTTAATCGTGGCCCAGTAAAATTGTACAATAGATCCTGTGCCTCAGCTGTATCACTGGAAAAACATGAAGATAAAATATTCCTTCAGGGTGGCACAGTGGCTCAGTGGTTAGCACTGCTGCCTCATAGCGCCAGGGACCCGGGTTCGATTCAAGCCTTGGGCAACTGTCAGTGTGGAGTTTGCATATTCTCCCATGTCTGCGTGGGTTTCCTCTGGCTACTCCAGTTTCTTCCACAATACAAAAGATGTGCAGGTCAGGTGAATTGGCCATGCTAAATTGCCCATATTGTCAGGTGCATTAGTCAGAGGAAAGCGGGTCTGGGTGGGTTACGGAGGGTCGGTGTGGACTTGTTAGGCCGAAGGGCATGTTTCCACACTGTAGAGAATCTAATCTAATCTAAAGGGAGGCAGCTACAAGCAATGATGAGGATATTACTTTGTCAGAAGTCATATTGTTCAAAAAAATGCCATTAATGCAATCTTTTCCCCCATTGGGTTTGTATTAGTTATTATTGCTTTGTAGTTAATTCTGTTGTGACAGAGTATTGTGCTTCATTTTCTGCTTTTGGAATGAAAATAGTCTTTCGATGAAGAGACAGCTGAGTGAACAATTAATCTTTTTGGGATGGCATAGTGGCTCAGTGGTTAGCACTGCTCCCTCACAGCACCAGGGCCCTAGGTTGGTTCAACCCTCTGGAGAAAGTGAGGACTGCAGATGCTGGAGATTAGAGTCGATTCCTGATGAAGGGCTTTGCCCGAAATGTTGACTCTCCTGCTCCTTGGATACTGCCTGACCTGCTGTGCTTTTCCAGCACCACACTGTCAACCCTCAGGGGACTGTCTGTGTGGTCAAATGGTCTGTTTCCGCCCAGTAGGGATTCTATGATTCTGTTCTGGGAATGTAAAACATTCACCAGCATGAAGTTGGAGTTGATGGACAGATAGATCAGACTTGCCAGATGTTTGATTGAATTCTGTAGTATCTTAGAAAATTGTACTTTTCTTTGAGGATGCCCAAAAAGAGCTGTAGTCTTGATCTGTGACTTATGTTTCATTATTCAATGCAAACGACGCAAAGATTAGGGAGCTGCGGATAGTGAGGAGGACTGCCAGAGGAAACAGCAAGATATAGATAGGATAGAGAAATGGCAGATTAAGTTTAATCGAGACAAATACAAAGTGATGCATTTTGGAAGATCTAATGCAGAAGGGAAGTATGCAATAAATGGCAGAACCCTCAGATACACCAACACACAGAGGGATCTAGACATCCAAGTCCACACTTCCCTGAAAGTGGCAACACAAGTGGATAAGGTGGTCAAGACAGCGTACAACATGTGTGTCTTCGTTGTTCGCGGCATGGAGTGTAAAATTTGCCAAGTCTTATTGCAGCTGTTTGGAATTTTAGTTAGGCCACATTTGTAATATTGGGTAGAGCTCTGGTTGCACACTGCAAGAAGGATGTAGAGGCTTTGAAGAGAGGAGAAAGTGAGGTCTGCAGATGCTGGAGATCAAAGTTGAAACTTTATTGCTGGAACAGCACAGCAGGTCAGGCAGCATCCAGGGAACAGGAGATTCGACGTTTCGGGCACAGGCCCTTCTTCAGGAATGAGCAGAGAGTGTTCAGCAGGAGAAGATAAAAGGTAGGGAGGAGGGGCTTGGAGGAGGGGCGTTGGAAATGTGCTAGGTGGAAAGAGGTCAAGGTGAGGGTGATAGGTCGGAGTAGGGTGGAGGCGGAGAGGTCAAGAAGAAGACTGCAGGTCAGGACGGCGGTGCCGGGCTGGAGGGATTCGGCTGAGACAAGGTGGGGGGAGGGGGGATGAAGAAACTGGTGAGGTCCAAGTTCATCCCCTGTGGTTGGAGGGTTCCCAGTCGGAAGATAAGACGCTCCTCCTCCGACCGTCGGGTTGTTGTGGTTTGGCGGTGGATGAGTCCAATGACCTGCATATCCTCGGTGGAGTGGGAGGGGGAGTTGAGATGCTGTGCTACAGGTTGGTTGGGTTGGTTCGTCCGGGTGGCCCAGAGGTGCTCTCTGAATCGCTCCGCAAGTAGGCGGCCTGTCTCCCCAATATAGAGGAGGCCACACCGGCTGCAGCGGATGCAGTAGATGGTGTGGGTGGAGGTGCAGGTGAATCTGTGGCGGATATGGGAGTTTCCTTTTGGGCCTTGGAGAGGAGTGAGGGGGGAGGTGTGGGCGCAAGTGTTGCACCTCCTGCGGTTGCAAGGGAAGGTGCCGGGAGTGGTGGTTGGGTCGGTGGGGGGTGTGGATCTGACAAGGGAGTCGCGGAGGGAGTGGTCTCTACGGAAAGCTGATAGGGGAGGGGAGGGAAATATATCCTTGGTGCTGGGGTCTGTTTGGAGGTGGCGGAAGTGACGGTGGATGATGCGCTGTACATGGAGATTGGTGGGGTGGTAGGTGAGGACCAGTGGGGTTCTGTCCTGGTGGCGGTTGGAGGGGCGGGAAGTGGAGGAGATGCGGTGGAGGGCACCATCGACCACGTCGGGGGGGAAATTGCGGTCCTTGAAGAAGGAGGCCATCTGTGTTGTACGTATTTTGAACTGGTCCAGGCTTTGAAGAGAGTACAGAAACAGTTTATCAGGATGTTACTTGGTTTGGAGGGTGTAAGCTATGAGAAGAGATTGGACTAACTCGATTTGTTTTCACTTAAACATTGAGGACGAGAAGCAACTTGATAGTTTACAAATTGATCAGAGGCATGGATAGTTTGGATAGTCTGAGTCTTTTACACAGAATGGAAGTATCAATTACTAGAGACATAGATTAAGATAAAAGGGGGTAAGTTTAAAGGAGATGTGAAATGCAAGTTTCTTTTAACATCGAAGATGGTAAGTGCCTGAAATATATTTGCGGAGGAGGTAGTGAAGACAGATACAAAGCAATATTTAAGAGGCACCTTGACAGATACATGAATTGTCAGGGAATAGAGGGATATGACAACAGTCTTTTTGTTTAGAAAGGCATCATCTGTTGGCCAAGTCTTGGTGGGCCAAAGGGCCTGTTTCTGTGCTGTACCATTCTTTGTTCTGTTCATTGCATGAATGAGCTACCAAGAGGTTAATTAAAATAGCTTGAGATGCATGACAGACTGCTTCTTTGATTGGATTCAGTCTGTTTATGTTTCAGCCTCTCTGGTTGAATCAAGGTTTTATTTTTAATAAATTGATGGATAAAGGGAACAAATATAATTTGGCTTTCGTGATTAAGGAGAGGTAGTTGAGAGAAGAATTAGATATTAAGCTGGATTTGGTGGTGGAGGGTCTAGTTGATGACAGCAATTTTGAAGATGTAGAGGGAAATGTCACTGGGGCAACAAGTTGACCTTTTTCTTTGTACATTTGTAGGATGTGGGCGTCAATGACTGGCTAGCATTTATTGCCCATCCGTAGTTGTCCTTTAGAAACTTGTAGGTGTGTGTGTTCTGAATGAGATGGGAAAAACTTGCAGAAAACACAAAGGCTTAGGACACAAATGGCTGAAAGTTAGAAGGGCTGGGATTGGAAATTTGGGGATCAGTTTTCATGATGCAGCTATAGTGGAGATGGTCTTGATTTTTAGATACACAAAGATTTTTTGCAGCAGGTAGCAGATTTGGTCAAAAAGGGGCAAGACCTCAATTCACAATTGACAAAGTGTGGTATCAAGGAACTTTACTAAAGCTGAAGTAAATGGGGAGGGGATGGCCTAGTATTATCGCTAGACATTAATTCAGAAACTCAGTTTATGTTCTGGAGACCGTGACAGATGGTAGAATTTGAATTAAGTAAATATCTGGAATTAAGAGATTATTGATGATAATGAAACCATTCTCAATTGTCAGAAACAGTACCTGGTTCACTAATGTCATGCAGGAAGGAAATCCTTAAATAGTCTGGCGTACACATGACTCCACACCCACAGTAATGTGGTTGACTCTAAACTGCTCTCTGAAATGGCATAGCAAGCCACACAGTTGTAACAATTATTACAAAGATTCCTAAAAATAAATTAAACCAGACAGACTACCAGGCATCGACCTAACCACCACAAACGACAACAGCAAAAACAACCATGTTGAACCTACAAAGTCATCCTTACTAACATTTGGAGGCTAGTGCCAGAGTTGGAGTTCAACAGTTTAATAGCCTGACATAATTATTCTTAAGGAATCAGTGTCCCAGACATCACCACCACTGGATATGTCCTGACCCACAAACAGTTGACAGTTCAGTGGTATGCAGTCGGGGAAGCTGCTTTAGGAGTCCTTAACATTAACTCTGAGCGCCATGATGTCTCAATCAACATAAGCAAAGAACCTCCTTCTGATTACCATGTATTGTCCATGAATTCCCTTTCTTGGCTAATGACTGTGCTTCTCCATGTTCAACCACATTTGAAGCAGACACTGAGGGTGTCAAGAGTACAGAATGTACTATGAGTGAGGGGCGTCAGTATCATCATCAAGAGTTTTTTGAGGCTCGGCAGTAGCATTTAATGATTGAGCTGTGGAGTCCAAAAGACCATTGCTGCCACGCTGGGTCTGTGGCAGGTGTTGAGGGTATTCTGTACTCTGGATGGCAAATTTCCATGTCCGCCACCATGTGTGGCTCAGCAGCAGCACTGTTGATCAAGCTGATCCTGTCTTAAAGGACATAGCTGTTAGATTGGCTCTGTGGCACTATTCTTAAAAAGGGAGACCAGGGTTGTAAACATGATTTTATTTAGGTAGTGTGTTCAAGGAGATTTTGAGATGTTTTATATATGTTTTTATATTAACCATTGTTTAAAAAAAGGATTTGGAGGTGCTGATATTAGACTGGGGTGTACAAAGTTAAAAATCTCACAACACCAGGTTATAGTCCAACAGATTTATTTGGAAGTACTAGCTTTCGGAGTGCTGCTCCTTCATCAGGTGATTGCGCACAACTACCTGATGAAGGAGCGGTGCTCCGAAAGCTAGTGCTTCCAAATAAACCTGTTGGACTACAACCTGGTGTTGTGTGATTTTTAACTTTAAAAAAGGCGGTAGACAAAAGATGGGCAATTATAGGCCAGTAAACTTAACTTCTGTAGTGGGGAAAATGCTTGAATCTATCATCAAGGAAGAACTAGCAAGACATCTAGACAGAAATTGGACAGACACATCATGCATTCACGAAAGGCAGATCATCCTTAACTAATTTACTGGAATTCTATGAACACATTACGAGCACGGTGGACAACAAGTATCCAGTAGATGTATTGTATCTAGATTTCCAAAAGGCATTTGACAAAGTGACGCACAAAAGGCTGCTGCATTAGATAAAGATGCACAGTGTTACAGGCAATGTATTAGCATGGATGAGAGGATTGGTTAACTAACAGGAAGCAAAGAGTGGGGAATAAATGAGTGCCTTTCTGGTTAGCAATCAGTGGCTAAGGGTGTGTCTCAGGGATCAGTATTCGGACTGCAATTATTCACAACTTACATAGATGATTTGGAGTGGGGACCATGTTGTGTGTCAAGGTTTTGGATGACACTAAGATGGGTGGTCGAGCAAAGTGTGCAGTGGACTGTGAAACTTCGCATAGGAGCATTGATACTTTAAGTGAGTGGGCAAATGTCTGGCAGATGGAGTAAAGTGTTAATAAATATAAATACATCCATTTTGGTAGAAATTACAGTAAAAAAGACTTATTTGAATGGTAAAATTGCAGCTTCACAGAAGGTTGGTCTGCAGGTGCAGCAGGTAATTAAGAAGGCAAATGGAATTTTGTCCTTCATTGCTAAAGGGATTGAGTTAAAAGCAGGGAAGGATTCCAGAGTTGAGGGGGTTGGCTTGTGAGGAGAGACTGAGTAGACTGGGATTATATTAATTGGAATTCAGAAGAATGAGGGGGGGAATCTTAGAAACATCTAAAATTATGAAGGGAATAGATAGGATAGAAGTAGAGAGGATGTTTCCACTGGCGGGTGTAATTAGGACAAGAGGGCATAGCCTCAAGATTATGGGGAGCAGATTTAGGACTGAATTGAGAAGGAACTTCTTCACCAGAGGGTTGTGAATCGATGGAATTCCCTGCCCAGTGAAATAGTTGAGCCTTCCTCATTGAATGTTTTTAAAGCTAAGATAGATAACGTTTTGAATAGTAAAGGAATTAAGGGCTATGGTGAGAGGGTGGATAAGTGGAGCTGAGGCCATGAAAAGATAAGCCATGATCTTGATTGGCGGAGCTGGCTTGAAGGGCCAGATGGCCTACTGTACTCCTGGTTCTTCTGCTCTTGTGATTGACCATGTTTGAAGAAGTATTAAATGTAAATTTTAGAATAGAATATCATGTCCTATTAATTAAATTGAATATTTTAAAGCAGTCATAATGTCAGTGTGTGTGAAGGAATTCCAACATTAATCATCTGGAGTTTCTAGAAACATTTGATAATGGTAATGATCTTGAGACAGAATTATGAAGGAATAATGGGAAGCCACTGCAGATGATGAGGAATTGATTGCATGGTTGTAGTCAGAAAGTTATAAGTTGTTATAGGAATATGAGTAAGCTATTCAGTCTCTTGATGCAGCTTCAACATTAAATTACATCATGGCTAACCTACATCTTTTGTTCCCTTTTGTTCTGTAACCTTTAATTAATGTGGTTGCCTCAGAACATTCTATAAATTTTGTCTTAAGTTCAGTTCACAGTTTCGTCTGCTTTTGATGGAAGAGTTAGATTTCTACTCCCATTTATCATGGCTATGGATTTGTTTGGAGCTTTGATTTGCTGTATTTATTTATTATCACGTATACCTAAGTACAATAAAAAGCTTTGTTTACAAGCAGTACAGGCAGAGCATGGGGTGAAAAAGTCACTGAGGCAGAGGCATACAGGTTACGTAGCACATGGTGTGCACACGGCAAGATCAGCATTATTTGAAGTTAGATAGTCCATTCATCAGGGTGATAACAGCTGGGAAGAAGCTGTTCCCACACCTGTTGGTGCGAGTGTTAAAGCTTCTATATTTTCTGCCTGACGGAAGAAGAGAGCCTTACTGGGATGCAATGTGTCTTTGCTGATGTTGGCAGCCTTTGTGTGGCAGAGCTGTGAAAGTGGGTTCCGTGGCTGGAAGGTTGGCTTCTGTGATGGTCTGGGCTGTCTACACAACCTTCTGTAGTTTCTTACAGTCCTGGGCAGAGCAGTTGCCATGCCAGGCTGTTATACACCTGCACAGTATGCTTTCAATGGTGCATCTGTAAATGTTGGTGTGGGTCCTTATGGATGTGCCAAATTTCTTGAGCCTCCTGAGGAACAAGAGGTGTTGTTGTGCTTAGCTTATCTACTGATGGTGGCTGATAGGAATTTTTTGCTCTTTACTGCCTTTATTCATGTTTTAAAAGTAGATGTTGGGGAATGATCCACGTGCTTGTGTCTGAGGAAGAATTTTGTGAAACTTGAAAGGATTCTGAAAAGATTTTACAAGGATGTTGCCAGGGTTAGAGGCTGAACAGGCTGGGGCAATTTTCCCTGGAACTTCAGATGGTGAGGAGTGACCTTATAAAAGGTTTTAAAATCATGAGGGGCGATAAATCAGATTAGATTACTTACAGTGTGGAAACAGGCCCTTCGGTCCAACAAGTCCACACCGACCCACCCTGATCCATTCCCCTATATTTACCTCTTCACCTAACACTACGGGGCAATGTTAGCATGGCCAATTCACCTGACCGGCACGTTTTGGACTGTGGGAGGAAACCGGAACACCCAGAGGAAACCCACACAGACACTGGGAGAATGTGCAAACTCCACACAGACAGTTGCCTGAGGCAGGAATTGAACCCGGATCTCTGGCGCTGTGAAGCAGCAGCGCTAACCACTGTACCACCGTGCCGCCCGATAGGGTGAATAGCCAAGGTTTTTCCCTAGGGTAGAGGAGTCCAAAACTAGAGGGCATAGGTTTAAGATGAGAGGGGAAAGATTTAAAAGGGACCTGAGGGGAAACTTTTTCATGCAGAAGGTGGTGTATGTATGGAATGAGTTGCCAGAGGAAGTGGTGGAAGCTGGTACCTTTATAACATATAAAAGGCATCCAGATAAGAAAATTAGGGAAGTAAACACGTGGCTAAGAGATTGATGTGGGAAAGAGAGGTTCAGGGACATTTCATGGGACATTGGCATCGGGGGGATCTGTACCGATGGGATGGTCTCCACCTGAACTGATCTGGAACCAGTTTTCTGGCGAAAAGGATAAATATGGTGGTCACTAGGACTTGAGAGTCAGGAGGAAAGGAAAGGGAAAGCAACAGGGAGTATGGAGTCAAGTAGAAAGATAAGCAACAGGTTAGCATGTGTGCAGGGTTTAAGTTCCAGGCAGACTAGGAATGAAGCAAAAAGGACCGATAACTTAGGACATATTACGAGAGATGATAGAAATCACAACAATAAGAAATTTAGCATTAAGTTGCTTTATCTGAATGCTCGTAGTATTCGTAACAAAGTAGATAAATTAACAGCACAAATCATCGTGATTGATTATGATGTGGTAGGCATCACAGAGACATGGTTGCAGGGCGTTCAGGACTGGCAGTTAAATGTCCAAGGATTTACAACTTATCGAAAAGACGGAGGTGGGCAGAGGGGGAGGGGTTGCCTTCTTGGTTAAGAATGAAATTAAATCTATGGCACTGAATGACATAGGGTCAGATGATGTGGAGTTTGTGTGGGTGGATTTGAGGAACCACAAAAGCAAAAAACCATAATGGGAGTTATGTACAGACCTCCCAGCAGTGGTCAGGCCCAGGGGCGCAAGATGCACCTGGAAATAGATAGGGCATGTTAGAAAGGCAAGATCACGGTGATCATGGGGGACTTCAAAATGCAAATGGACTGGGTGAATACTGCTGCCAGTGGATCCAAAGAAAGGGAATTCATGGAATGCTTACAGGATGGCTTTCTGGTACAGTTTTTGATGGAGCCCACAAGGGAGCAGGCTATTCTGGACTTAGTGCTATGTAACGAGCCAGACTTTGTAAAAGATCTTAAAGTAAGTAAGGGAACACTTTAGAGGCAGCGATCATAATATGGTAGAGTTCAGTCTGCAGTTTGAAAGAGAGAAGGCAAAATCGGATGTAATGGTGTTACAGGTAAATAAAGGTAATTACAGGGGCATGAGAGAGGAATTGATGAAAATCAACTGGAAGCAGAGCCTAGTGAGGAAGACAGTCAAGCAACAATGGCAGGAGTGTCTGGGTGAGGACACAGTACAGAGGTTAAATCCAAAGAAAAGAAAGATTATTGTCGGGGGGTGGGGGTTGGAATTAGAGAGCCATGGCTGACGAAGTCAGGAAACATATCATAGAAAAAGAGAGAGCCTATAAAGTAGCCAAGAGCACTGAGAAATCAGAAGATTGGGAAGTCTATAAAAACAAATAGGATAACAAAGAGAGAAATAAGAGGGAGAGGATCAAATGTGAAGGTAAGTTATCCAGTAATATTAGAAATTATAGTAAAAGTTTCTTTCAATACATAAAAAATAAACAAAAGGCAAAAGTAGAAATTGGGCCACTCCAAATTGATGCAGGAAGACTAGTGATGGGAGATAAGGAAATAGCTGAAGAACTTAATAATACTTTGTGTCGGTCTTCACAATGGAAGACATGAGTAATATCCCAACAATTAAGAAGAGTCAAGGGGCAGATTTGAGTATGGCAGACATACAAAAGAGAAAGTACTTGAAAAGCTAAAAGATTTAAAAATTGATAAATCTCCTGGCCCGGATGGGATACATCCTAGAGTTCTGAGGGAAATGGCTGAGAAATAGCAGAGGCGTTGGTTGTGATCTTTCGCTGTTGTAACCCCCTTGTTCAAGAAAGGATCAAGACATAAGGTGGAAAATTATAGGCCGATTCGCCTAACCTCGGTTGTTGGTAAAATTCTAGAATCCATCATTAAAGATGAGACTTCTAAATTCTTGGAAATACAGGGTCAGATTAGAACAAGTCAGCATGGATTTAGTAAGGGGAGGTTGTGCCTGACAAACCTGTTAGAATTCTTTGAAGAGGTAACAAGTAGGTTAGACCAGGAAAACAAAGTGGATGTTATCTACCTAGACTTCCAAAAGGTGCCTCACGGAAGGCTGCTGAATAAGGTGAGGGCTCATAGTGTTCGAGGTGAGCTCCTGGCATGAATTGAGGATAGGCTGTCTGACAAGAGGCGGAGAATTGGGATAAAAGATTCTTTTTCAGAATGGCAGCTGGTGACAAGTGGTGTCCCACAGGGTTCAGTGTTGGGGCCGCAGCTGTTCACTTTATATATTAATGATCTGAAGGAAGGGACTGGGGGCGTTCTGGTGAAGTTCGTCAATGATACGAAGTTAGGCAGACAGGCAAGTACTTCTGAGGAGGCGGGGAGACTGCAGAAAGATTTAGACAGTTTAAGAGAGTTGTCCAGGAAATGGCTGAAATTCAGTGTGAGCAAATGTGAGGTCTTGCACTTTGGGAAAAAAAGAATACAGGCATGGACTATTTTTTTAAACGGTGAGAAATTCATAAAGCCGAAGTACAAAGGGATCTGGGAGTGCTAGTCCAGGATTCTCCAAAGGTTGACTCGCAGGTTGAGTCCGTGGTTAAGAAAGCAAATGTAATGTTATCATTTATTTCAAGAGGGTTGGAATATAAAAGCAGTGATGTGCTACTGAGACTTTATAAAGTTATAGTTAGGCCCCATTTAGAATACTGTGTCCAATTTTGGGCCCCACACCTCAGGAAGGATATACTGGCACTGGACCGTGTCCAGTGGAGATTCACACAGATGATCCCTGGAATGGTAGGCCTAACATATGATGAATGGCTGAGGATCTTGGGATTGTATTCATTAGAGTTTAGAAGATTGAGGGGAGAATTAATAGAAACTTATAAATTAATGCATGGCTTAGAAAGGGTGGATGCTGGAAATTTATTTCCATTTGTCGGGGAGACTAGGACCCATGGGCACAGCCTTAGGATTAGACGGGGTCAATTTAGAATCGAAATGAGGAGACATTTCTTCAGCCAGAGAGTGGTATGCCTGTGGAATTAATTGCCACAGAGCGCAGTGGAGGCCGGGGCATTAAATGTCTTCAGGGCAGAAATTGATAAATTCTTGATCTCGCAAGGAATTAAGGGCTATGGGGAGAGTGCAGGTAAGTGGAGTTGACGTGCCCATCAGTCATGATTGAATGGCAGAGTGGACTCGATGGGCCCGAATGGCCTTACTTCCACTCCTCTGTCTTATGAATAGGAAGGGTTTAGAGAGATATGGGCCAAATGCCAGTAAATTGGACTAGATTAATTTAGGATAGCTGGTCAGCATTGATGAGTTGGACCGAAGGACTTTTTTCATGCTGCATAGTTCTCTAACTCTATTTTCCAAGGTTTTGTGTGAAATATTGGAATGGGTGAAGATGTAAGACCATAAAGGAAACAAGCCATTAAGTCCATCTGCTCTGCCATTCAATGAAATTGTGGCTGATCTGATAATCCCCAAGTCCATTTCCCTGCCTTTTCACCCTAACCCTTAATCCCTTTATGGGATCTCTGCCTTGATTATACTTAATAGCCTCAATAACCCTTGGTGATAACTCCACAGAATCATTACCTTCTCAAAGAAGAAATTCCTCCTTATCTCTGTCTTAAATTTGCGACCCCTTATTCTGCGATTATACTCTCTAGTCCTAGATTCTGCAACAAGAGGAACCAGCTCTTTTGCATCTATCCTGTCAAAAACTCATAAGAATCTTGTATGTTTCAATAAGTTTTCTCTCATTCTTCTATATTCCAAAGGTACAGGCCCAATCTACCTGACCTCTCCTCATAAGACAATCTCCCCTTACCTGTATCAGTGTAGTGAACCTTGTCTGGGGTGTCTCCAATGCCAGTCTACCTTCCCTTAGATTAAGTGCCCCAGAACTGTTCAGTGTTCCAGCCAGTGAGTTTTGAGAAATTTGTAGCTCAGGTTCTGCATTTGGGATTGGTCGCTGAGCTGGAAGGTTCATTTTTTCAGACGTCTCGTCACCATACTAGGTAACATCTTCAGTAAGCCTCAGGACAAAGCACTGCTGGTGTTTCCTGCTTTCTGTTTATATGTTTGAGTTTCCGTGAGTTGGTGACGTCATTTCCTGTTCTTTTTCTCAGGGTGTGGAAAATGGGATCCAAGTCAATGTTTTTGTTTGATAGAGTTCCGGTTGGAATGCCATGCTTCTAGGAATTCTCATGCATGTCTCTGTTTGGCTTGTCCTAGAATGGTTGTGTTGTCCCAGTCGAAGTGGTGTCCTTCCTTAACTGTATGTAAGGATACTAATGAGAGCGGGTCATGTTGTTTTGTGGCAAACCAAACAAACACACGCACGAGAATTCCTAGATGCATTGCATTCCAACTGGAACTCTATCAACAAACACATTGACTTGGATCCCATTTATCATCCCCTGAGGAAAAGAACAGGAAATGACATCGCCATAGGAAATGACATCACCAGCTCAAGGAAACCCAAGCTTATAAATAGAAATCAGGGAACACCAACAGTGCTTTGTCCGGAGGCTCACAGAAGATGTTACCTGGTATGGTGATGAAACGTCTGAAAAATGAACCTTCCAGCTCAGCGACCAAACCTACATCCAGCATTCCAGCTGTACGGATTAAATAACTGTAATCAGCCCTCTTGTGTTCAGGTCTGCGTTTGTCAAATGAGACAGGTGTAGTGTAATTATATGTGGTTGGAGCCATTGCTAAAAGTACATAGTTTTACTTAGCCTTCACTCCATATTAAGTTGTAGCCACCTAGATTATTTGAAAATAAGCAAAATGACAACAGGGTCTTGCAGATTACATATGGTTCACATGTCATTGGAAAGCAAACTCTATCTCTAGACTCCCACCTTCCATACAATGTACTCTAAGTTCTGAAAATATCACTCATCTGGCAAAGTGGCTACACGAAAGTGTGATTATGCTGTATATGGATACCAGGAGATCCATTCTCCAGCTTTAGAATTGATTTAGAATTTTGGCCTTTGCCGAAAGTCATTACATACCCTGCATAGTCTGCCTGAGTTGATTGTTCAATATTGTAAACTTGAATAGCTGCAGTTGGTTGATTAGGAAGTAGAAAAAAAGATGACAAAGGCATCTAGGGAACTATTAAGTCGATGCTTAGTCGATAAAAGCAAAATTTTGAGCCAAAGTACTTTTTGATTTCTTAATCTTGAATCAGAATTTGTATTTGATTTTCTGACTTCACGTTCAGAGCTAAGCAGTAATTATGTCCTAATTTTGTTCTGAATCTCTCTCTCGTTTGGGGGTAACATGTCCAGGTTGCTTCTTGACTGTTAAATCAATTCTAACATCCCATTGTATGAATAGGTGGAGACTTTGGATGGAAAACTACAGCTTATACAAGAAGAGTTGCGTGAAAAAGACTTTAAACTACTACAAAAGGAGCAACAAATAAATCAGCTGAAAAGTGAAGTTGAAGGAAAGGATGTGCAGATTGATAAATATGAGCAGGTAAATATAACCAATAATACTTCAGTAACAGAAATTTATACAGGTAACAGCACTTGTAACTTATGCAAAATATCCCAAGGCACTTCTGTAACATGAGAAAAGCAGATACAAAGTGCCATTACAGTTGAAGGAAAGCTGGTTTGAAATGAGGAGTCTGAGGTGGAAACACAAAAGAGTTTGGGAAAAGGAAAGCAGAGGGATAGAAACGAAGTGTCTGAAAGCACAGTTGCCAGCGGTGGTGCGAAAGGGACTGGGCACTGTACCAGCTGCTGAACCTAGAGAAGTGAGGAGCTTGGAAGGAGAACATGTGAGAAAGCATGGCTTGTTTGAGTTGGTTACTTGAAGTTGGTGTTAACATGGATGAACAGAAAGACCACAAATTTTAAATTTGAGGTGGTGGGGAACTGGAAAGGTGTTTGGTACATAATAGGTTATAAACATTGGAGTTGGAGATGAATGTCAAAGAATGGAAAACCAGTAAAAAAAAAAGCATTGGAATGTGGAGTGATGCGGCATGTTATTTAAAAATTTTATGTTTGCTCTCTTCATTCAGTTTTGGTGGGAAGGCGAGATAATTTAATGCAGGTTCATTTTGAATCATTGCTCTATATTCATAATGCTGTTAAATAATGTGGCTGGACAGTTCGTTTGTGAAACCGTGTCATGCCAACAGCATGGGTTCAATTCCCATTATCAGCTGTGATGACTATGGAAGACGCGCTTTCTCAACCTCTCCCCTCATCTGAGGTATGGTGGCCTTCAGGTTAAATCAGTCATCTCTCTCTAATAAGTGTCTCTCTAAATCGTTTGAAGTTTGAATTGTAAGTTGCAGACAGAAAGAACTTGTGAACACCTTCTGTCCTGTTTCAACTCCACAAAATAGGTGATAGTTATTCCCTGATTCATTGCTCAAATTTCACTGGTTTAAAATGTAAACAAGACCTGAAAGTTAACTGCTTGCCAGTCATTGATCAGTGCATTCTCCTTAGTATAACGCTATCTTGTACAGTGTAAAATTTGGTACTTTCCTTGAATTAATATTCTTGCAAGTTGGACTAATGAGTACAAGATTTAAATCATCATCACATCGTGTCGTTTTTTTCATCAATACTCAAGCTCTGTACTAACAAGCAAATATTTGTACCTTCCTTTTATTGTGTTTTGTTGCAGAAAACCCATTATTTTTAATTTAAATATGTGAAACAGCTTTTTAATGTTTTCAGGATATTCTTGGGTGTGCTTCATAAATAATCTTTTCTGTTTATTGACTTGATTGATGTTTATCTAGATGCTGAAAGATAAGGATCAGTGCATTGTGAAACAGCAAAAGGATGTATTTGATGAAAGCCAACAAGTACGGATAGTCCATGAGCAAATGCAGCGCTGTCACCTGGAACTGAGGGAGTGTCAGCAACACCTAGCACAGACAAAAAGAGAGGTAGAACGTGTCTCTGTTGAGCTGGACGAAACTATTAGACTGTCTCAAGAAAAGGTAAATACTAACGGCAGCAGTTGAATAAAATAGAATCATGGAATTTTGCAGTACAGAAGGCCATTTGACTCATCATACCTATACTGGCTCCCGAAAGACATACACAATTAGTGCCAATCTCTAGCTCCACCTCCATAGCCCTCTAAATTTTGAAATATATATCCAGTTCTCTTCTGCAGTCTCATATGGAATCCACTGCCATGCAGTAGATTCCACGTCTTAACAACTGAATAAAGAAGTTTCTTCTCATCTCACCCCTAGCTGTCTTGCTGACCCCTCGTTATGACGTACCAACTAGTGGAAACAAAATAGCTTCCTTTACCCTGTCAAAATTGTTCATAATTTTGAACAACTAAGGGAGATCACCTGTTAATCTTCTCTGCTCCAATGAGAATAAACCCAACTTCTCTAATCTTTACTTGTATCTAAAATTCCTCATTTCTGATATCATTCCAGTAAATCTCCTTTGAACTCTCTCCACAGCTTTAATATCCTTCCTTTAAATAAGGTGGCCAGAACTGAACACAATACTCCAAATATGGTGTAACCAATGATTTATAAAGTTGTAGCATGACTTCCTTTTATACTCTCTGCCTTGATTTATAAAGCAGAGGATTCTATAAGCCTTCTTTACAACTCTTCCAACTTGCCTAGCCACCTTCAGAGAATTTTGTACATGAACCTTGAAGTCCCACTGCTCCTGTACTCCCCTCAAAGATGTGACAGCAATATGGAGTCATAAAGCATGGAAACAGACCCTTTGGTCCAATACATCTGTGTCAACCAGGTTTCCCAAACTTAACTAGTCCTATTTGCCTTTGTTTGGTCGATATCCCTCTAAACCTTTCCTATTCGTGTGCTTTCTGTGGTAGCGAATTCTACAGGCTGACCACACGCTCTAAGTGAAGAAATCTCTCCTTTTTAAGTCCTAATAGTTTACTCCATGCCCATAGACGTGATCCCTCGTTCTAGATTCTCCTGCAGTTTCAAACACCATTCTGGCATCTACTTTGTCTGGTTCTTTTTTAATTGTATCAGTCTATATGAAAACCTCTCCAGCACTCTTTTGAATTCAAATGAATATAATTCTCTCCTCAAGTGTCAATCCTGCCATCATAATAATCAGTTTGGTAAACCGTTGCTGCACTCTCTCTACAGAAAGAACATTTTTCCTCCAATAAGGAGACCAAAACTGCACACAATAAACCAGGTGTGGACTCACCAAGGTCCAGTATAATTGCAACAAGACTTTCCTGCTCCTTTACTCTCATCCTTTTGCTATGAAGACCAACATGCCATTTAGCATCTTTACTGCTTGCATTGCTTACCTTCAGTGACTGGTGACTGAGGACATCCAGGTCGTGTTACATATTTCACCCTCTCAATTTATAACCATTCAAATAATAATCTGCCTCCCCCTTATGTTTGTCCCTATTATGCTGCATCTGCTATGCATTTGGCCACTTACACAGCTTGTCCAAATCGCACTGAAGCCTGCCTGCATCCTTCTCACAGCTCAACCTCCTACCCTGGTTTGTGTCATCAGCAAGTTTCAAGATATTACGTGTAGTCCCTCATCAAAATCGTTAACATACATTGTGAATAGTTGAGGTCCTATCATTGATCCCTGCGGTATCCCACTTGTTTCTGCCTGCCATTTTTGGAAAAAGACCCATTTATTCCTACTCATTGTTTCCTGTTTTCAATCCATCTCAATACACTACCCCCAATCCCATGTGCTTTAATTTTACACACTACTCACACTTATGTGGGACTTTGTCAAAAGCCTTCTGAAAGCCAAAATCTATCTGATCCTGCTACTGGTTTCCAAATACTGAACTTTTTTTTAATATATTGGACTCTAGCACTTTCTCCACTACCAATGTCAGGCTGGCTGGTCTGTAGTCCCTGGTTTTCTCTCTGCTTCCCATTTTAAACAAATGGATTACATTAGCTGCCCTCCAATCTGTAGGAATTGCTCCAGAGTCTATAGAATTTTGCATGATGACCACCAGTTATCAGAGTTGATGACAATACTACACAAATCAGAACCCACTCTGATAGGGCATATGTTGTTTACTTTTGTTTACCAAGTAAGTCAGCCACTGAACATGTTGGCAAGAGGCCTACAGTGTACCTTTAGTAGAAGAACATAAAAATTAATTTCACAAAAGAAAAATGTCTCAAACTATTGGAATGATCTCATTGCAAAAATCAGCAAGTAATATTAATTTCTTTTATCCCAGCAATACCCTTACAGATACTCAGAATCAGTGAAGAATCATCGTATTTCCACACTAAAGGTCTTTGCTTCGCTGAAACAGCTGTAATGTGTTTTGTTTTGACAAACCTCTGAGCATTCACTGGATGTTATTTTCTTCAGTTTATGTTTCTGCCCTGAAAAGAAACTGCTAATTCAGCTCACTATTTAACATTGGTTCCCTAAATCAGCCAATGTTGTCTTCCCCTCTGACACCCCAACAGCCTTCCATTTCTGAATCTTTCATTCTCACTGACCTCCAGTTTCTACCAGCCTGGACTGATTAGGGATTCCAAGTGATAGCACCTCTTCTTGGGAATATTCCAATGGGTAATTCCCCTGAACCCTCTGGAAAAGCTTTCAACATCAGAAAATTCAGAGTACTGCTTCCTTCACGTTCATAGTTACTTAGGAAAAGTTAGTCAGTTAAAACCTAGTCTAACTGTCAAAGTGTCGGGCTGTATTGGTGCACATTTACATTTCTGAACACAGCAGTTGACTGCTGTAAAAGGGGTTTGACCTCCCCACAAAAAAACACTCCTGCATTACAGGACACTGTGTTGATTTATACAGTGCTCCCTAAATTATGCTGATATTGGAATTCCTAGCTATGAAACAGAATTCTATACTAAGGTTAAAAATCTGAGCAGGATTGCCACTCAACATATTCGGATCAGTGTTCTAGAAAGGTTCATTGTAATTTCTTTGCTTTATAATCTATGCTTTACAAAGTTCAGGATCTGTTGAGCTGTTCTGAACACTTGCACAGTTGTACTATCTTCAGCAGCTTTGTGCATATATACCCCTGTTTCTGTACTGTTTAATTTATACCACATTTATACCATTTTGCACTTAGCAGCATAAAATTTTACCAGTCTGTCTGTATCCTTTTGAAACTATTCCTATCCTCATAAAATTACACTTCCAAGTTCTGCAATATCTACAGACTTTGAAATTGTGTCTATATATCTAAATCTAAGTCACTAATGTGTATCAAGAAAAGCAGTGCTCCTGACACCTAGTCATGAGAATACCTCCCTCCAGTCTGAGAAATAAAAACATTCACCACTTATATTTCCTTACTCTTACTCCATATGCATGCTGACCAGTCTCTCCCATCCCATGGGCTTTAACTTTGCTGGCAAGCCTTTCGTATAGCACTTTTGGAACTCCACATACATCACATAAATTGCTCTACCTTCATTAACACCTCATCAAAAACTCAATCAGTTTATTTATTTTCAATAAATATACACCGACTTTCCTTAATTAATCAGTATTTATCCAGGTAACTGTTAATTTTGTCCAAGTGTATCTTTCCGAAAGGCTTTCTCCCCACTGATGTTAAACTGGCATAGTGTTGCTGAACTATCCTTGTGCTCCACTTTTGAACATGTGTGACCTGTCCAGTTTTCTAATACTGTGGCACCATATTCATATTTAAAGAGGGAGACTTGAAATTATAGTCATTTTGACCACTGTTGCCACATTTACTTTCCTATCTGACTCTTGTGCCATTCTAGTATCTTCTCTTTGTCAGTATCGTAATTTGTAACTCTTTTACTAACTTTGGTAGCACAGTTTCGTTTGACGAACGCATATCATTTATATCTCATTGCATTGCCCATAGGAAGCCTGTGCTGCTCATCTTGCAGCAGAACTGGGAGCTGCTCAAGCTCGGGAGACCCAACTAGAAAACAGGATGCAGGCAGAGACAAAGAAGTTAAAAGAATTTATTAAACATTTGAATAATACTCATCAGAGAGAAGTAAGATATAGTTGATTTAATGAGAAATGTTTGGAAACTTGTAACTTGTGATGATACTCCTATCAATTAAATAACCTTATTAAATATACAACAAACCAAGAGATGTGTATCTGCCTTTAGATCATGTTGATTCAATTATGTTTTGAAATGTATTTTCTGATAGAGACACATCAGACATTCTCTCACTCTCCAACTCTCTTTCACTCTCACACTCTCTCTCTCTGACAGTCTCTCTCTCACACATTCTCTCTCTCATACACTCACTTTTTCTCACTCAATTACTCTCTCTCACTCTCTCTCACTCTCTCACAGTCTCTCTCTCACTCTGTCTCTCTCTCACTGTCTCTCACTCAC
>NC_057720.1:18696264-18720196 GCF_004010195.1 Chiloscyllium plagiosum
CTCTCTCTCAACCTCTCTCTCTCTCTCAACCTCTCTCTCTCTCTCAACCTCTCTCTCTCTCTCAACCTCTCTCTCTCTCTCAATCTCTCTCTCTCTCTCAATCTCTCTCTCTCTCTCAATCTCTCTCTCAATCTCGCGCTCTCTCGCGCGCACTCTCTCTCTGACCTGACCAGTTTGATCAAATATGCTGCTGCTGAGCCGTTCTTGGTGGTAGATGTTGAAGTCTCCCAACCAAAGTATATTTTGCACCCTTGCCACCCTCCGTGCTTCCTCCAAGTATTGCTCAACATGGAGAAATGCAGATTTGACAGTTGAGGGAGGAAATCACCAGTCGGGTTCCATCCCCAAGTTTAACCTAAAGCTATGGGTTCTGGAGTCAATGTTGAGGAGTACCAGAGCAATTTCATCCTGACTGTGTACCACTAAACTGCCACTTGTGCTGGGTTTGTCCTGTCAGAGGGACAGTGGTGGTGGTGGTGGCAACATTATCTGTCTGGTATGATTCTGTGACCATGACACTGTCAGGCTATTGTTTGACTAGCCTGTGAGACGTGTGACGATGCTGTGGCTTTAAGAGCTGTGTCTTGTTCTGGTTTCTTTTAGAGGGAAATTTGGGGACAAGTGCTGAGCAGTGTACGAGAAGTTAAGCAACTTCTGAAGCCTTGGGTATTGTTTTTTCGAGCAATAGAACCAGCCTGAATGGATGTGGCCAAGATCTCATAGAGCCAGGATATTTAGTTTTAGCTTGGGGTCTGGAAGAAGTGAAAGTTTTTTTTTCCCTTTCTTGGTTACAATCAAAAGCTGGAGATTCTCTGCCTGCCTGAGAGTTGCAAATAAAACAGTTGAATTTATCTTTTGCCAAGGATGTGTTTATGGCGTGTTATTATATTGGAACAGTTAATTAGTAATTGCCGCTGTATTTAAACTATAGTGGACAAATAAAGTGTGTTTTGCTTTAAATCCATTAGTTTGGCCAATCAAATTGCACCTAAAACACAAAGCCTTACATTTACTTTTAAAATGAGAAAATGTTTGAGTCTGAGACTATCTTCTGAATATTGAGGGGTGGGGGGGTTAATCTAGTCTGTCTCAGATTGCTCTCCCAATTTTGTCACTAGCTTCCAGATGTTAGTAAGGTGAACTGTGCAGGTCAACAGGGCTGTTTTGCTGTTTGTCATTTCCTGTGCCTAGGTTGATGCCAAGAGGTCTGCCCACTTTCATTTCTTTGTTGAGACTTCTTAACGATTGAAACAATTGAGTGCCTTGCTAGGCCATTTCAGAGGACCTCACTGTGGGTTTGGAGAGCCATGTAGGCCAGACCAGGTGAAGTTGGTGCATTTTCTTCCCTGAAGGACATTAGTGAACCTCTTTTCTACTGCAAGGCTCTGTGAGGGCCACTGTGGATATGGTATCATATGACGGCTGCAAGATCAGCCAATCTTGCAGATGTTTTTCTCTTGGAAAAATTCAATCTGAAATTGAGGTCCATCCACATTTCATGAAGTGAGCGATTGAGTTAATATTTCTCTGCATGTAATGCAGGCCTAAAGGACTGTCGTCTCCTGTCTGTTCCTTCAATCCTGTGAGAGATGATCTTCATCAAAGTTATAACTTACTTTGTCAGTGTCCAATCTGTCTGTTCCTTTTTTTTAAGTGATTCATGGGCGATAAACATTCATTGCTTAGCCAACATTTGTTGTCCATCTCTAAGTGTCCTGGAGAAGATGGAAATAAACTGACTTCAGTATGGCCATTCTTAGTACTGTTAGGAAAGGTATTCCAGATTTTGACCACTAACAATGAACAAAGATAAAATAGTTTGTGTGTGACTTGAAGGAGAGTTTGTATGTGGTAATGCATCTGCTGCCCATGTCCTTCCATATGGTAGAAGATGCTGTTGAAAGAGCCTTGGTGTGTTACTGCAGTGCATCTTTCGGATGATTCACGTGGTTGGTTCAGTGATGTAGGGAATGAGTATTGAAGGTGTTAAGTCTTTCAATCCAGTTGCTTTGTTCTGCGACTTCTGAGCTTCCTCAAAGTCATTGGAGCTGCCTCCATCCAGGCAAACAAGCATATAACCACACGGCTGATTGTTTTTACAGGAATTACTGCCTTTTTGATGGCAGAAAGGCCCTGGGGAGACAGGAGGTAAGTTACTCATTGCAGAATTCCTAGTCTCTGTCCTGATCTTGTAGTCATAGCATTAATATGCCTGGTCAGTTTCTAGTCCATGATGACCCCCCAGGATGTTGTTAGTGGGAAGAATCAGTGACTGTAAGGCCATTGGATGTCAATGGGTGATGGTTAGATTCTCTTATGATGGAGTTAGCCTCTGGCTGACACTGTGTGGTGCAATATAACTTCTGACGTCTCAGCACAAGCCTGGATGTTGCCTAGGTTTTGCTAAATATGGGTATGGAATGCTTCAGTATCTGAGGAGTCACAAATGGCACTGAACAATGTGTAATTATCAGTGATCTTTCTGATCATATGATGGAGGAAGGGTCATTGATGAAGCAGCTGCAGTTGGTTGAGCCTAGAGCACTACCCTGAGGAGCTCCTAAAGTGCCCTCCTAAGGTCAGGATTATTGATCTCCCAACAACCATAACCATCTTTCTCTGTGCTTGGTGTGATTCCAACTGACAAAGCGTTTTCTTCCTGATTTTCATTGGCTCCAGCAAACTCTCAAAGATAAATTAAACGAAAGAATCTTTCAACCTCACATTGCAATTCAATGCCAATGTGGTACACTTCAAATAGAATTACATACTAATTGTTTTACTTTGTGTGACTGCTGGATTCTTTCATTTCTATCTCTATTGAAATTTTATTATCCTTTTTCCAGGAATTGCAGGCTTATAAATTACTTTTACTGAATCATTGATAGATACTCTTGACACTATCAAGAAAATAGAAACATTAGGCATAGGAGCAGGGATAGGTCATTCAATCCTTTGAACCTGCTCAATAAGCTCATGGCTAATCTCATTGCGGTTTCCAACTCTGAGGTTATTCTTTCTTCATATCGTCACATCTTTCTTGTGAATCTTTTAAGAGAGGTATGGTATACCTTTTAACCATAATTAATTCACATCTTGTTTAATTTATTTATTTATTCTCACTTGTACCGAAGTACAATGAAAAGCTTTGTACAGCCAGATCATAGTAAGCAAGGATGTACAGAACAAAAGATTCAGGCAGAGGCATACAGGTAACATTGCACAGGGCGTACAAGAGAGATCAATGTTAGCACAATCAGAATTATTTGAGGCTAGACAGTCCATTCAGTAGTCTGATAATGGCTGGGAAGAAGCTGTCCCTGAACCTACTGGTGTGTGTGTGTCTGTGTGTGTGTTCAGGCATCTGTGTCTTCTGCCTGATGGAAGAGTTGTAGGAGATTATTGCTGGGATGTGAAGAGTCTTTGATGATGTTGGTAGCCTTTTACATGGATAGACGATTGGTCCCTGTGATGGTTTGCGCTGTGCACACCACCCTCTGTAGTTCCTTACATTCCTGGGCAGAGCAGTTGCACCTGGACAATTTTGCTTTCAGTTATGCATGTAGAAGTTAGTGAGGGTCCGTATGCATTCAGTTGGGAGTTATTAGCAGTGTCCCAATCAGGATTTTCCATTTATCCTACTTTTAACTTTAATCTCCTAAAACTAGAAGTTCTATTCTAAAACATCTGAATTATGAGCTAGACGTTTAAAACAATATTCACAGAAATGTTGCTGAGAAGTCTCTTTCATTCTATTTGATCTAGAGATAAATGACTGGCTTTAAGATATCAAGAACTAAACTTAAAAGTCTGCATTTGTTTTTGTTTCAGATCTCTATCCTTAGAGAACGAAATGCACACTCTTTACCAACTATTATAGAGACTTCTGAAATCCAAAAATCAAGTGACCAACTGCTGCAATTGAACCAGGATCTAGAAAAGGCTCAGGAATGTATTCTTCATCTGGAGTCAGAACTTAAGAATCAAAAGGAGGTGATAAATGCTGCGGAAGAAAGCCTCATCATTAAGGTAGGACTTGTATTTTGAGACATTTGAGGAGCAAAATGTCTTTCTAGGATAATTTAATATTATATTCAGAATATAAACATTTCCTCAAAATACTAGAAGTTATGACGGAGAGTCAAGATTTTGATTGCTCATTAAAATTTTGATAGGATTTTGCAGTCCTTGAAAAATGAAAGGAGAGGAAAAGGGAATTTGAATATCCTTGTTCCAGAAGAGTGTAAGGCTAAGCCCAGCAATTACAGTTTAAATTTGGAAGTGGAGAAAGATCTAGAAATATTAATTTGGGATAGAATTAGTAGTTACAAGGTCAAATATGGGTTAATTAAAGAGAATCAACATGTATTTCTTTTGGGAAAATTGTGTTTAATCTGCTTGAGTTTTTTGAAGAGGTAACAGAGGGGATTGATGAGTGACATGCTGTTGGAATATATTTCCAGTAGGTGTTTGGTACAATGCTGCAGAAACATCCTGGGGGCAAAGTTAAATCTCAAGGAATAAAATGAACTGTAGCAATGTGGATTTGTGTATGTGTCAAGAAACTAAGTCATGGTTCATTGATTTCTTTTTGACTGTAGAAAGGATTTGTACTGGAGATTCCCCAGATTTGATATTGCAACCCTTGCTATTCCTGATGCATATTTATTGTTGTGCAGAAAACAGTTTCAAAGTTTGCAGATGAAATAAAACTTAGAGGTGTTGTAAACCGTGAGGAGGATAATGTAGAACTTCAAAAGAACATTGACGAATTGGTGGAGTGGTCAGATAGGCGATTGAGTAGTTAGCACTGCTGTCTCATAGTGCCAGGGACCTGGGTTCAATTTCAGCCTTGGGTGATTGCGCATTTTCTCCATGTCTGCATGAGTTTCTACTGGATACTTCAGTTTTCTTCCACAGTCCAAAGGTGGTTATGTGGATTGGCTATGCATTGTCTGCTCGAGGCTAGTCCAATTTGAGGCATTTTGGACACCATTAAATGATTATTTGAAGACAAGCAGCATGTAGGGTTACAAAGAAAGGCGGGAGAATGGTACCATGTCAAAATGCTTAAGCAGAGAGCTGGCGTAGACAAGATGGGCCGAATGACTTCCATTTGCAATTCTGAGATTATTTTGCTAAACGTGTAACATGAACTGTTGTCATACAAACCAAATGATGATTGGTATTACATAATTACATATTTTTATTTTCCATGTTTAAATGTAGGAATCGGAAATAGCAAGACTCCAAGTCAAAATTTCTGGATTTGAAAGAGCTATGAGTAAACAGCAGCTGCAATCTCCCACATTAGAGGCTCAAAATGAATCCAATAATAGAAAAGACTATACATCACAACTGAAGAGTTTTTACCCTCTGACCAGAAACATGAACAGACCTTTCAGTGCTCATGATACATATGGCACTGATATTGGTTCAGCATTACAGTCCCTGAATTACTCTAACAGGATTCGTGAAACACTTGAGCAGTCTTTTATTGAGGAGAGTATCAGTTTCGATGATACAATGGATGCGTCTTGTGCAGGGAAGTCAGAGAACACAACTTTATTCAGTCAGTCTGCCAATTCAGAAGCTGAAGAAAATTTAGAGCTCACTAATCTGATTAGTAATAGTAACATGGATACTCTAAGTGAAATGTTGAATCAACTAATTGCCATGGAACAAACTAGTACTAAATTGGACTCTCCAGTTAACAAGTCATCAGGCTTATCTAATGAGCAGATTACATCAAAACCGGAGGATTGTTCAACAGGAATGTACAGAATTCAAGATCAGGTGAGTGTTTTGTTCGTTGAATTTGTTTGTTACTTATTTTATTCAATTTAATTTATATTATTCTAAGCTATTGCAACTTATAGGAATCTGTGGTTTTTCCTCTATTCATGGGATGTGGATATCTCTAGCTAGATCAGTATTCATTCTTCACCCCTAATGCCCTGAGAGGAGTCGAAAGCCAGCTACATTGCTATATGTCTAGAGTCACAGACAAACCACATAACTACAGCAGGTTTCCTTCCTTGAAGGACATTAATAAACCAGATGGGTTTTAAAACAATCAACAGATTACATGGTCACCGTTAGTCTACCTTTTTAATTCCAGGTTTTTATTGAATGTAAATGTCACCTGTTGCCATGTCTTTAAAGCATTTTATTGGAATTTTATTATGTAATTAATCCTGTCAACATGTGTGATTGTTTTGCAACATATTATCTATGTAATTGCTGGTATTACTGAAAACCTGTAACATTCACAGCAATTTCACTTTTCGTAAATCACTGCAATTAATTAGCACGCTCAGGCTTCCCTTCTATTTGTTCCATTTTATCTGTGTGAAAACTATCCAATTAGTTCCACCTCTTATAATTTTCTTCTTTTTAAGTGTTTATCCAATTCCTTTTAGAAAGCTACTGGTTGATTTACATAGGTCAAGATCATCATAATTTGCTAAGTGTGAAAACACAAGGATTCTAATTTCCAGTCTGGACTCCTTTTGACTTTTCACCTTTTCTGGTTACTAACTCTTCGGCAAGTTGAAACAGAACAGCTGGGGAAGAAACGGTCAAAAACCTTTATAGTTTGGAATTTGTCTATTAAATCTTCTCTTAATATTCTCAGCTCCAAGGAGAACAATTCCATTTCCTCTCGTCTTTCTACGAGCTCCTCATTCCTGACACCATTCCAGCAATTTTCCTTTGTGCCCTCTATAAGTCCTTGACATCTTTCTTAAAGTGTGGTGCCTAGAATTGGGCACAATGCTGTAGCTGAAGCCTAATAGTGATTTTTAAATTTTTGCATAATTCAGGAACATAGGAACTGGAGTAGATCCTTAATCTTGTTCCATCATCATTCAGTTAGATCATGACTGGTTGTAATCTAACTCCATATATACACCTTTGCTCCATCTCTTAATAACTTCAATACGTTTCTACGAATCTCTGATTTAAAATGAACAATTATGTAACATAGTTAACATTTACAGAAATTTGTCACCCGTTAAGTTTAGAAGTGTTTCCTAGTTTCAATCCTGTAAAGTCTCACTCGAATGTTTAAACAATTTCTTTCAGTCCCAAGCAGTCCAAACAGTGTTAACACTTCCTCTCTTTAACTAACTTATCTGTTCCTCCTGAAATAAACTTTTCAAATAAATTGCTCATTAACACTCTACATTCCAGAAAATACAATCCTAGTCTCTCCTCATAATTTAAATAACTGATGCCTTCCTTTCTCACTACTCCATTCCTCTAGATATATAACCGGAGAGCCTATTAGATTGTTTTTTTTTAAACGGTCCTGTAGGGTTTATAACTATATATCTGAAATCCCCGGACCTTTCTGTTTTTGCAATACCTTTAAAATTGTCCCACTTAAATTGTGGAAGATGATATGTTTCATTTTAAAATATGTCATTTCACACTTTTGCAATAACCTTCTCCATATCTGCCATTTTGCTAATCTTTCTATAGGCTCTTGCTTAATCTTCATTTGTTTAATAAGTTGCTGTGAGTCTCTGATTTAAAATGAACAATTATGTAACATTAGTTTTCACCTTAATGTCATCTTTAAAATTGTGTCACCTTTACACATTTTAAGATCAATATTGTTATACAGAGTTGTGGTTACAATAATGATCATGGGGACATGGGTAAATAAATGTTTCCAGTCTGATGAACTGTTCATTACTATTCCATTTTCTGTTTCTTCACTCATTCTTTGTCTAAGATGCGACTTATCAATCAATCCCATAGATTTCTATCTTACTAATAAGCCTGTAGTATGCCACCTTTTTTTAACATCCACATCAACCCAATCAATTGTTTAATTATAAAAGCTCAATAATGTTTTATCAGGGTTAATTTTAACAAATTCATTTTGCCATTTATTAACTCCTTGTTCTTCCAAGTGATAATTTTGTCATGGGTTGTATGTTGTCTAGAAGTTTTCCCACTGTTGACAGGCTTGTAGTCAGTTACTCAAATACATTTATAAATAATAAATTGATCTTGCTACCTAGATTAGATTAAATTAGATTATTTAGTGTGGAAACAGGCCCTTCGGCCCAGCAAGTCCACACCGACCTGCCGAAACGCAACCCACCCAAACCCATTCCCCTACATTTTATCCCTTCACCTAACACTACGGGCAATTTAGCATGGCCAATCCACCTAACCTGCACATTTTTGGACTGTGGGAGGAAACCGGAGCACCCGGAGGAAACCCATGCAGACACGGGGAGAATGTGCAAACTCCACACAGTTGCCTGAGGCGGGAATTGAATCCAGGTCTCTGGCGCTGTGAGGCAACAGTGCTAACCACTGTGCCACCGTGCCGCCCACCTACTTATGGATATCTTTCTACTCATCATACTAATAGTAGTAAGACTTGGTGAATTGACGGAGGTCTCTTCTGAATTATCCTCTACAGCATCAAAGCAAGTACATTGTTGTGAGCCATTCCATATTTATTGCTATAACAGACCATTTGCAACTTCTCTTTGTTATATCATCTCAACTCATTGAAGGTCATTATAATCAGAGAGGGGTTGTTGTACCAACTGGTGCTCGTTGTACTTGGACGAATCTTAATTGGAAACGCATTTTTCCTCTGAGTCAGATGGTAATGGATTTCAAGTTTCACTCCAGGATGTGTGCTCAAAAAACAAGGCTGATCATCCAATGCCGTATTGAGTGTGCTGTTTTATTAGGAGTGCCATTTTTCAGTGAGACATCTCCCCATTCAAGTGGGCATAAAAGTTCCCATGGTACTGTTTAAAGAAGAGTAGATAAGTTATCCCTGGTGTTCTGGTCAATATTTATCCCTTAGACAACATTACAAATGCAGATCTCTGATCATTGTCATATTGGTGTTTGTAGATGTTTGCTGTGTGCACATTCACTGGCATGTTTCCTGCATTATAGCCATGATTACACTTTGAAAGTATGATTTGGAGATGCTGATGAAGGAACGTCGCTCTGAAAGCTAGTGTGCTTCCAATTAAACCTGTTGGACTATAACCTGGTGTTGTGTGTTTTTTAACTTTGAAAGTATTTTTATTCGCACTTGAAAAGAATCTTTTGTATTTTATAACATTGGCATGACCACTAGGTGTCTCAATGCACTTTACAATGAAGTACTTCTGAAATGTATTCACTGTTGTAATGCATAGTGCTATATGAATGCATGTCTTTTTTTTCTTTCTTGGCGAATTCTCTATTGTATTAGCTGAATCCCAGCAAAATTGCATGTTCTAAGGTAGTTACAAGAATGTATTGCTTCCAAGTTGTGCGAGACTCAGATTTTTTTTTTGCCTTATCTTGTAACCTACAAGCTGTATTGAGTTATGTGTGGGTTGAGAGTTCATTCTGAGAGTCCCATCTGTGGCTGATGTCATTTGACATATGTTGTCAGTTGTCATATAGAGTCATAGAGCTGTATAGCATGAAAACAGATCATTTGGCCCAACTCATCCGTGTTGACCAGATATTCTAAATTAATCTAGACCAAATTTGCCAGCATTTAGCCCATATCCTTCTAAGCCCGTCCTATTCATATACTAATCCAGATGTCTTTTAAATGTTGCAATTGTACCAGCCTCCAACACTTCCTCTGGCAGCTCAATCCATACATGCACCACCATCTGTGTGAAAAAGTTGCCCCTTCGGTCCCTTTTAAATCTTTGCCTTATCACCAGAAAACTATGCCGAGTTTTAGACTCCCCTACACTAGGGAAAGCCTTTGGCTATTCACCCTATCCATGCCCCTCATGATTTTATAAACTTCTATAAGATTACTCTTCAGTCTCCGATACTGCAATAGCAGCCTCCAATGCTCCAGCCTATTTAACCTCTCCCTATAGCTCAAACCTTCCTACTCTGGCAACATCCTCATAAGTCTTTTTTGAGCTCTTTCAAATTTCACAACTCCTTCCTATAGCAGAGAGACCAGCATTGAACACAGTATTTCAAATGTGGCCTAAGCAATGTCCTTTACAACCAAACCATGAACTCCTAACCCCTATACTCACTGCACTGACCAATAAAGGTAAGCATACTAAATGCCTACTTCACTATCCTGTCTACCTGCAACTCCACTTTCAAGGAGCTATGAATCTGCACTCTAAGGTCTCTTTGTTCAGCAATACTCCTCAGGGCCTTAAGTGTATAGGTTCTGCCCTGATTTGCCTTTCCAAAACGCAGCACCTCACATTTATCTGAATTAAACTCCATTTGCCACTCCATTGGCCTATCTGATCAAGGTTGAAACTTTATTGCTGGAACAGCACAGCAGGTCAGGCAGCATCCAGGGAACAGGAGATTCGACGTTTCGGGCACAGGCCCTTCTTCAGGATCAGTCCCATTGTACTGTGAGGTAACCTTGTTCGCTGTCCACTACACTGCCAATTTTGGTGCCATCTGAAAACTTACTAATCAAACCTCCTATGTTCACATTCAAATCATTTATATAAATGACCAGAAGCTGTGTACCAGCACCAATCCTTATGGTACACTGCTAGTCATAGTCCTACAGTCTGACATGAGTAGTGGTTAAGTTGTTAGAGGGGATCCTAAAGGACTTGCATGTATTTGGAAAGACAAGGTCTCCAAGGGCCTCCAGTCTGAAAAGCAGCCCTCCACCACCACCCTCTGTCTCCTACATTCGAGCCAGTTCTGTATCCAAATGGATAGTTCTCACTGTATTTCATGTAATCTAACCTTGCTAACCAGTCTACCATGCAAAATTTTGTCAAATGCCTTACTGAAGTCCATCCAGATCACATTAGCTCTGCCTTCATCAAACCTCTTGGTTACTTCTTCAAAAAAACTCAATCAAGTTAGTGAGACAATATTTCCCACATGCAAAAGCATGTTGACTGTCCCTAATTAGTCATTGACTTTCCATACACATGTAAGCCCTGACCCTCAGGATCCCCTCCAACAACTTGCACAGCACTGATGTCAGGCTCACCAGTCTATAGTTCCCTGACACTTCCTTACCACCTTTCCTACATAATGGCACCATATTAGCCAACCTCCAGTCTTCTAGTATGTCACCTGTGGCTAGCGATGATAAAAAAAAAATCTCAGCAAGGGGCCCAGTAATCACTTCCCTTGGCTTCTCACAGATTTCTAGGGTATACCTGATCAGGTCCTGGGGATTTATCTACCTTTATGCATTTTAAGACGTCCAGCATCATCTCTTCTGTAATATGGATATTTTTCAAGATGTCGTTGTTTATTTCCCCACATTCTCTAGCTTCCATACCATGGAATAGAATAGAATCCCAACAGTGTGGAAGCAGGCTGTTCGGCCCATCGAGTCCACACCAATCCTCTGAAAAGCATCCCACTCAGACCCAGACCTCTCACCCTCACCTTATCTTTGTAACCCTGCATTTTCCATGGTTAACCCACCTAGCCTGCACATCCCTGGACACTATGGGCAATTTAGCATGGCCAATCCACCTAACCTGCAAATCTTTGGACTGTGGGAGCAAACCAGAGCACCTGGCGCAAAACCACGCAGACATAGGAGGAATGTGCAAACTCCACACCCAAGTCGCCCACGGGTGGAATCGAACCCAAGGTCCCTAGTGCTGTGAGATAGCAGTGCTAATCACTGTAAATTTTTAAGATCTCATTGCAAAGAGATTCTATACTAAATATGCATTGGATTGCTTTAGACAGTTCTTAGTAAAAATCATAGGAATTAGGAGAGATGATATTTAGAATTATGTAGTAATTCAAATTATTGCCCCTTGAAATATTTTGTTTCCTTTTATTTATATAGCTGGAGAAGCAATTATAATTTGGTGCTGAGGTTAATGATCCATTGAACAGCTTCAGCTGATGCACTTTCAATGGTTGTGATCCCATCAGGAATGGATGTCACTCTTTGTTTAAATACCAGGGTAACAGATCCACGAATGCTGGTCGCTGTTCAGGTGTCCATTATATTTGTTTGAACTTTGTTGAGGGCTAGTGAGCTGTTCAAATAACATTGGTGTTTTGTGAGATATCTACAATAATAATGATGCCTTCTCTTTAATGTTATACCTCATAAATATACATTCTAAGGAACCATCTTTCTTTAAAATGCTGAAACGTTTCCTTTTCTCATGGTTGGTGGTTGAGATAGCTGCCTTGATATGAAAATTATTGTCAAAATATGATTTTTATTGGTGGCTCTGGTTTTAGTACTGTACCCATATTTTATAAATTCATAATCTTAAATGGTTCCTTATTTTACTCTAATTGAACAACTTTGGTTTGTCTATTACATCTATGTAAATGTGTTGCTCACGTAGCGATAAATTCAAAACAGCAGAGTAGCTATACGCCGAACATGATGGATATTTGCTGGATTAAGAAACCCATATCAAAGCATATTTTTGAAATAACTTCTAAGAAACACTGGGTGAATACTTTAAACAAAGTATTTTCCCTTTACAGGTTGACTTGTCATTTTAAGAGTTGTAGTTTTGTTGTTGAGATACTTGAATTGTTTAATGTATCTCTTATAACTTTGCTTTCCAACTATAGCGGAATCTGTACTGCTATCTCTATTGCTGTATCTGCTAGAAATTATTTTTCACTTTAGTTTACAGTAGTTAACTAACTTCTGTTTTCTAATAGGACAGTGCCCATTGTAACCTTACAGAGGCTGATTTAAATGTGCAAAGTCATATGCCTGTGCCATTGAAATAATCCCAGAAAGCCATTTTCTTCATCCTCAGTCATGGTAGGTCATAATATAGTGGATCTGAATGTTTCTCCAGCTTGTATATTTCAAATGTGTTTGTAAATTGTTTATATGCCAGATTTTTGTTAGACAAGTGCACACTCGTTGAGACATTTGCCAGCATTTTACCAGCAGCTGGGAGTCGAGGCAGGAGGGCTGGTCAAATGACAACTGAAGTTATTTGGAGAGAGGCCCAACAACAGCCTAGCACCAGGAGATATTTTGGAAGTTAGGGAAGGCTCAGACACCTACCAAAAGTCAACATGGGATGAAATAATGATCATTTTGCATCTCCTGCTTCATTTTATAAGCACCTAAACACCTCTAACAGAGTTAAGGTTAGACCTCTGCATGGAGACATGGATAGTACTTCAAAGTGGTCTCATAGCAACTTCCAAGGAGGAGATGGAATGCTGGGAATTGCTTGACAGGCCACAAAGGGCAATGGTATCAGCATTACCTCCTGGGGTCACAGGTGGGATGATAAGTGAGGACCAGTGAAACCCTGTTGGTGTTGTGGGAGGGAGGAGAAGGGGTGAGGGCCGAAGTATAGGAGATGGGTCGCAAAAAACCAATCCCCGGCTTTGGGGAAATCATCGGTAAAGAAGATGGGCATTTCAGAGATTTTAGGGTTTAGGATCTTAATTTTATCTCTTTGTGCCCCCATTTTAATAGATTTCATGCATGACATGATATTGAACCTTTCTTCTATTGCTTCTGTCTCCATGCCTGTTCTTTAGAAGGAGACCTCTCCCCGTGCCACAGATGCTTTCATCTTTCGCCAGCACTCTCTCTCCACTTGGACCCCTCTGGCCCTTTACCTGCATTCAACCTATTCATTGAGAACTGTCAACGTGATATTGATCACATCAATTTCTCTGTCCCCCATTTAACCATTTGAATTTATCTCCCTCTGAGCTGGCTGTACTCCATGCTCTCAGATCCACTCCTGACTTTGTCATCAAGCCTGCCGACAAGGGTGGTGCTGTTGTTGTGAAGTGTACTGACCTCTGCATTGTGAAAGCTGAGTGCCTGCTCTCAGACATTGCCTCCAATCTCTCCCGGACCATGACCTCATCATTGTACACCAGGCTATTGTCACCACAATGGTCACTTACCTCATTGCATCTGGTGATCTTCCTGCCGCTACCTCCAAGATCATAGCTCCCCTCCTCACCCAATCACAGTCTGCTTCTACCTATTTCTATTTCTGAGGATAGGCTGGCCACTAATATCCATTACAAACCCAGCAACTTTCACAGTTAAACTTCCACAGTTACCTGGACTATACATCCTCGCACCCAATTCCTGTAACTCTTATTCCATCACATCTGATCTGATGATGGCACCTCCTCCAGAGACACCTCTGAAATGTCCACTTTAGTGGACAGGGCTCTGAGTTGTATCTGACCCACCACCCGCACTTCAGCCGTCACCACCTGTCTTCCCTTCCAGAACAGCTGTAGGGTTGCTGGTCCTCACTTACTGCCCCACCAGCATCCAAAGGATTATTAGCCACCATTTCTGCCACCTACAGCAAGATGTCACCACCAGGTACTGATTCCCTTTCTCTCCCTTGTCATCCTTCTGCAGGGATCATTTCATCCAGGAAGACTTAGTCCACTCTCTTCTGAATAAGCATCTTCAGGTTCGAGGATGCATCTGTTAAATTTCTGTTCTTTGAAAGAAAATCTCAAAATAATTGGCCATAATCAGCCTGTGGAAACCACCTTCACCAAGCAGAAAAACATATTCCAAGAAGTGGCTATTTTGTTGAAATCTCAGTTTGTTATGGCAGGCTGGGAGATTACTAGTCAAGTAGCTTTTTGCAGAGAAGAACATTGTCTTATCTTCTCCCTGAGACGACTAAGTAACAACTTTAAATGAGGTTCCAAAACCTTGAATGCAACCTATTGGTTAAATAACCATTTAACTTATGAATCAAATCAGATGTATTTTGACATTTACTTCCATTGCATTTGTTTTCCATAATTCACCATCTATTTAGTACTAGCTGATTACTAGTTGTTTAACTATGCAATTGCACGTAGATCGCCATAAACTAGAAAAATCCTTAGGAGAAGATTAGATAACTGGGAAATAATTGGATCAGGGTGTTCATAGGTCATTCAAGCCTCCTTCCATTATGATATTTTAACGTCAGATAAACTTAAGATTACAGCGAGGCCTTTGAGGTATGAAGTTAGGAAACATTACAACCCTTTACTTAGAATAGAGGACAGCACAGCACAGTATAGGCCTTTTGGCCCACACTGTTGTGCTGAGCATTTATCTTAATCTAAGATCAGCCTAACCTGCACACCCCTTAATTTATTGCCATCCATGTGCTTGTCCAGCAATCACTTAAATATCCCTAATGTCTCTGACTCTACTACCACCGCTGGCAGTGCATTCTATGCACCCACCACTCTCCGTGTAAAGAACCTACCTCTGACATCCCCTCTAAACCTTCCTCCAATCACCTTAAAAATATGACTCATCGGGACAGCTATTTCTTCTTGGGGAAAAGTCTCTGGCTATCTACTCTATCTATGCCTCTCATTACCTTGTACACCTCTATCAAGTCACCTCTCTTTCTCCTCCTCTCCAGTGTGAAAAGCCCTAGCTCACTCAGCCCTCTCTTCATAAGACAAGCCCTCCGATCCAGGCAGTATCCTGGTAAATGTCTGCACCCTCTCTAAAGCATCTATATCCTTCCTATATCGAAGCGACCAGAACTGGACACAATATTCCAAGTGTGGCCTAACTAGGGTTTTATGGAGCTGCAGCAAAACCTCATGGCTCTTAAACTTAATCCCCCTGTTAATGAAAACAAAAACACCATACACCTATCAACTTAGGTGGTAACTTTGAGGGATCTATGGACATGGATCCCAAGATCCAGCTGTTCCTCCACTCTGCCAAGAATCTTGTCTTTAACCCTGTATTCAGCATTCAAATTCGACCTTCAAAACGAATCATTTCGCACTTACCCAGATTGAACTCCATCTGCCACTTCTCAGCCCAGCTCTGCATCCTGTCAATGTCATGTTGTAGCCTGCAACAGCCCTCGACACTATCTACAACACCACTGACCTTTGTGTCATCAGCAAACTTACTAATCCACCCTTCCACTTCTTCTTCCAAGTCATTTATAAAACTACAAAGAGCAGAAGCCCAAGAACAGACCCTTGCGGGACACCACTGGTTACCAACCAGTAGGCAGAATACTTTCCATCTACTACTACTCACTATATTTTGTTTGGCCAGCCAATTCTGTATCCAGACAGCCAAATTTCCCTGTATCCCATACCTCCTCACTTTCTGAATGAGCCTACCATGGGCAACCCTTATCAAATGCCTTATTGAAATCCATATACACCATATCCACTGCTCGACCTTTGTCAACTTGTCTTATATCACTAGGGCTTTTCTATTTTCCCCACTTCCCTTTGAGCTACAGAGTCAGGCTCAGTGCCAGAGACCTGTCCACCATGGCAATCCCCTGGTAGGTTGCTCCGCAACCCCCCCAAAAAAACCTTACCTCCTACATTCTACAGGAGGAGCATGCAACTGCCCGAACATCCATTCCCACTGTTCTGAATTCCCAAAGAGACTATTGAAAAAAACCCTGGTAATCTTATTGAATCGGTGCACAAAACCATTTTCTTTGGTTAGAGGAGGAGAACGGATGGGAGACACTACCTAAGTAGTGTTTCAGGTAAAGCAACAGCCCAAGTATATTACCTCACTTACTCAGCAGTCGTGTGTCTGCTCTTGCTCAGCGTGTGCTCTGCCTATCCACGAGGTAAATTTTAAAAATAATTAATTTACCTTCCCGGCAGCCCCCTGATTATCGCTCTCACCGCTCCTGCTGCTGCTGCAGAAATGGAGAGGAAATTTGGAAAACTCTTCCACAGGTAATGTTGGGTCAGTTATTAGTTTTACATTTGAGATTTGTAGATCATTGTTAGAAGGTATGAAGGGCCTTAGGTGAATTTATGAAGCCAGGTCACAGATCAGCCTTGATTTCAATGAACGACAGGATGGATTTGAGGGGTTAAGTAGACTACTCTTGTTTCTATTAACACCGGCATCTCTGAATCATTCTATTTTCTAATTCATGATATAAGCAGCTTTTTTATTAACTTGGCATATCGTAGTTTTACCTTTATGAACAATATGCTGCTCCAGCTTCTAGCTTCTACGCACCATTCAGATTTGTCCATCACTTTCCATCTTCTAAAACCTTAATTATATTAGATCAACCATGATCAGACAAAGTGGCATATCAGATTCAGAGTGCCAAAGGGCCAGCACGTTTTTCTAAACCCACTTTAATTACAACTCAGTTTGTATTCTTAATTCCTCACCTAACTTTCATTTGGAAGGAAACATGTGTTTCTTTCTATGGTGGTCTTTGGGATTTTGTGATATGCTATGGGTTTTATATATTCCAGAGCACATACTTTAGGTTTAATTATAATAAATCATTTCTTCTGATGCCAAAGCATGGTGTCACTTCTCAGATGTTCAAGGAATACACATTCTCAGATGTGAATGAACGCAGTTATTAAGCAAAGGGATCAGGTAAAGAGTATCTGTGGTGACTGCCACCTCATACTGGGTGGAGCATTCAACATAACGTGTAGTTGTTAAGTGGTCCTGTTTTGAATCAGCAGGAGATCAGATCAGCTGAATTTTTAAGCTTGATTTGTTCACTCCCATTCAGGATTTCTCATTGATGTAGCAAGATGTACTTATTATCAAATGTGTACTAACTATGTATTTTCTATCTTTTCCCAACTTGCCTCCTCAAATTAGACTCGTGCTCAATATTCCTACTGAATACACTTCAGAGAAGACTACTGGATGTCTTAATGACTTATATATCCAGTTCATGAAATTTTATGAAGTGAAAACAGTTTGGAAACTTCAAAGGTTCAAGGATGCTTAATTAATTTATTTTGTGGACCATTTGCATGTAGCTGTCACTTTTTGGTTTATCTTCAATGATCTGTTGTATTATGACTGAACTTTCTCAACAAAAGCAGTCACACGAATAACATCAACTAAAGGATTAAGATAAAGTTTGGAAGAGCGATCAGTAAGCTTACTATCCAGTAATATTAGTATGAAGTATGCAGATGTGATAGTAAAGCAGTGACGTGATCTTTATTCCAAAAGAAGCTTTGAAAATAAAGATTGCCTAAATTCATATTGTTTTGCTGGTAATTGATGTAAGTGGGTGTTGAAAATTTCATTTTTTTAAATGTTAATAAACATTTTGTTTTTAGAGAAGTGAAACAAATGTATTTCATTGAAATATTTTTTCTATGTAAAATAAATGCTCCTTTCTGTATTGCTATGCTTATTTTCATCCTTTACAAAAATGCTAGGCTGGTGTAGACTGCCATGTTGTCCATGAATGTTTGAGCTCCTACTAAATTTAATTCAGTCGGAGGGGGTGAGTCTCTTTAACAGCTGTAATCTTTGGAGTGAAGTTTGAATGGGAATTCCAGGATTTTGGCCCAATGACAATGATGAAGTGGTGATATATGTCCAAGTCTGGATGTTGATTGGTCTGGAAGGGGAATTCCAGGTGTTGTTTCCATTCATCTGCTGACCTTGTCCTTCCAGGTGGTAAAGGTCGCAGCTTTGGAAGGTGCTGTCACAGAAGCATTGATGAATTATTGTAGTGTATCATGTAGATGGTCACATTTGTGGCACTGTGTGCCACTGTAGAAAAAGTCAATGTTTAAGATAGTGGATGGGATGCCAAACAAGTGGGCTGTTTTGCTTTGGGTAGTATCAAGCTTCTTGAGTGTTGCTGAAATTGCACTTCTCCCGGCAAGTGGAGTGTATTCTATCACATTCCTGACTTGTACCTTGCAGATAATCAACAGGATTTGGGGGAGTCTGGAGCTGAGTTATTCACTGCAGAATTCTGAGCCTCTGACACATCCACTTCCTGGTTACTGGTTTTCCCCACAATGTTGATAGTGGAGTATTTATCACTGGTAATGATGATCATACTGTGGGGCAGTGGTGATATAAAAACAAATAAGTAAAATGAAAATGGAGCAAGGAATATGTTCCAGCTAATTTTTGTTCAGCTTAGAGATTTCTCAATTTCAAGCACTCAATCAGTTGTCACTAAGAAGTAGAGAACGTAAGGGAGTCAGTGCTCACTTTGTGTCAGTAATTCAAGGGGAGCATGCTGCACATCAGATTATTTCCGTTTTGCTTAATATTTCCTCATTTTGTTTTCAGCTTCTCTGATTAGGAAGACAGCTTTAAGATCTATATACGATCATGTCCATGTCATGGGAACTGTTCCTACATAAGGATGATAATGCTTCATTTGTGATTTGTTATGTTCTGTTGTTGATTCTATTAAACTGAGATTTTGAACATGACAAGCAACTTTCTAAATTGGAATTATTCATCAACCATATTCATGATTTTTACCATCATTAATATACTAGAGGTTTAACAGACTTTCTACTGGCTGTATTCAATGTTCAAAAAGGAAATCAAAATGTTAGGATATTTTGGTTCTTCATGTGTCTGCCCAAGTTCAAGCAGCACTGTGAATCAGCATCTTCAAGACACACCACTCTATTGTTACGAGCTTGCAATTCATTGTCTACAGTTTAAACTTTAGTTATAAAATACATGCAGAGAAAAACAGATGATAGAATTATGAAAGGGAAGTATAACTCTATCAGTGGTTAAATTTGCTATCTAGTATGTAGTGAAGTTATGTATGAAGGAACCGCAGACATGAATCCAGGTGCTTATGGAATTAACTGAACAACACCTGAGTGCATTACAGTTAATCTAAAGTCTTGGGCCAGGGAGGACATAACATTAAGTAGAACTTGTTATTGTGTGCTTTGCAGTAACACGTAAATGACTAGCTGTAGAACTAGGATTAGGTCTAGTTATAGTGTTATGAAGCTATGGGTGTGCCTTTAAGAGAGTGAAGGACTTGGCAAGTACACAGAGTGCTGAAGAATTTTGATTGGAATAACATTTTGATTAAGAGCAAACCGCACTCGCTGAGTGGCCTGGAGACAAATACAAATTCGAATTTGGCCAATCGGTTTAATTTATACCCTGAAAAATACCAATCTCCAGTCAAGTTTGAATTGAGTATATTAAAAGCCAATGACATAATCCGATGCTCCGGAGTATAAGACCAGGGGACAATTGAACAGTTGAGAGGAGAACTGTCAAGCCCAGCATGTACCAGATGCTTGAAAAATAGCTCTCTCTTAAAAGTATCTTTTTGATCAGTAACCTATAATGCAGAAATTCCTGACAAGGGGAAAAGAAGACACCGGAAGATCCAAAGACAAGAACCTACAGCTGCCTGGTTTGAGATAAGAAGTGTTATTTTGTAAACTTTAATCGGGAATTTTATCAGACTCGTACTATAGAAGGGAAGGTAAAAGAGAGATTAGAGAAAGAAATTGTAAATAGTGGTTAGTTAATTATTCTCTATTGTACTTCAAGAAATAAAGTTGTTAATTTTTCCTTTACATTGTTCTTGGCCACTCGAATTTTTACAGATTACTGCGCAGGATAAATCTTTTCTGTCTTGCTGGTTTTAAATTAAGCAGGAGAGTTTACCCGGTGTCGTAACAATAGAGTGGTGTGTAACCCTTCAAGCTATCTCAAACCATGTCACGTGAAGCATAATTCCAACCCAAATCAATACTGTGTAGGGTCAGCTGGAAGATTTCAGATGCTTACTAAATTTACAGAGTTGATTTATGTGTGTTGGAGATGGACATGTCCATCCTTAATAAATTCAAAAATAACAACTGGGATTGTAATTTAGTGTGTGAATTTAACTGCTTAAGATTAAGAATTTCAGTGGTACATTTTTATATGGCATAGATCTTGATTCAAAGAAAAATGCTGTATAACTGCTGCAAAGTATCCAGTTGTCCAGATTAAAAGAAAAACACTTATTGCTGTAATACTGTAGCATGGATGTCATTTTAATTGTCGTTGAATTGTGCTTAACATGATTTTATTGTAGAATCTTACTGTTTTGTAAACAATGCTTGCTTATTCACAAATCCATTTAAAAAAAAATGGCATGATGGTCTGTTTTAGGAGGGTTGACAACCAGTCCATGTGTTAATGTACTCGCTAAGACCAATATTTGGGTATTGTTCTGATTTAGTATTACTTTTTAGAAAGGTAAGCAGGTTTTCATAAGATCCCATGTCAAGCATACAAAAATCTTGATGTAGAAATCAGTTTCTTCTGTCCACAATTCTAGGCTACATAGTAAGATAAAATAATTTTCATCCTCAATGTATTAACACCACCAGTGAATAACTTTTGAAATATAGCCTCAGATGGTTTGTAGGTAAAAAAGGCAGCCAATTATTACACAGTAGTTTCTCTCAAATAGCTGTGTGACCATTGTATCTGTTTTAGTTTGGAGCATTTGAGAGACAAATATTGACTCTTCTACCTCCTTGAACAGTGTCATAGAATGTTTTGGGCTTAATCTTTTCACATGTTGGCTAAGTGTTATTTTTGTTGAGTACCATCAGGGATTCACTGTTTGAGGCCAGCAGGTTTTCTCATGCAATCATCAGAAACTCCTTATTAACAACCAATCATATCCCCCATATCCAACTCTCCGTAGCAAGAAGTACTCCCCAGGATATCCTGGGATATGCTGCTATCCTCAGTGCTAGCACCACACTTGAAAGACTTTTGCTCACCCAACCAAGTGCTGACAATCTGGAGATGTCCTGCACAGTTGCAGATGTTTACCCCAGACATGGCAAATCAGGAGAAATTGACACTCCATTTTGCAACCAGGAACCTGCAAGTCCGGGTGGACTCTGTGCAGTGGAGTAACAGCATCTTTCCTCAGCACTGGCAGAAAAGGTGACAACACCAAACTCTACCAGCCTAGTCTGAGACTGTTGCCACTACTTACTCACTTACCACCTTTCCCCTGCCCACACCAGCATTAACAACTGTTCCACCCAGATTCCCTTCACTCAATCCCTTCCTTTCTCTCAATAGGAAAAACTAACCCATGAAAGGGCTGGAAGAGCCAAAATGAGTAATGGGGTACTAGATATTTGTCTCCTCACCTCTCATGAAATGTGGAATTTGGCTCTAGCAGGCCAAGACTAAGACTGGTCCTGTGGTGATGCAGAAACCTTTATGTACTGGAAACTAAATAAGATGTACTGCCCATTGTTGCACTACTCTGCATGATCCCCACTGTGGATTTATTATTAACTTTCCACAACCTCTAACGCTTGATCGTTATGCTTTATGTCTTTGGCTGCTGCAGGCACAAGCGGAATGTCCATAGTAGTAAAGAGGGCTACTCACATTAATGCCCTCCTCTATCTCTGAGAAAGACAATATGTTCGCTTCAAAGGAAACGAGGGCTGTAGATGCTGGAGATTAGAGTTGAGAGTGTGTGGTGCTGGAAAGGCACAGCAAGTCTGCTTTTTCACAGCAGAGAGCGGTGGGAGCTGGGCGGAAGTGAAGTTGGAACGCAGAGCTGGTGGGGAAGGTAAGTGATTGATATTTAAGAACTTACCTTGATGCCAACGGTCTTTTCACAGCAGAGAGCGGCGAGAGCTGGGCGGAAGTGAAGTTGGAGCACAGAGCTGGTCAGGAAGGTAAGTGATTGATATTTGAGTGGGTGTGTTCTAGACCACAGGCCCTACAAAGTAGGGTCTCCCTCCAATCCTCCTCCTCTAACCTAACTTTAAAGTCTGCAGGTAAGCTACTCAGTATTCTTGTTTTGGAGACTAAGTGTAGAGTAATGGCAGCGCAGGCAGTGGAATGTTCCTCCTGCAGGATGTTTGAGGTAGGGGTGACGACCAATGCTCCTGCCGACTTCATCTGCAGGAAATGCAGTCAGCTCCAGGTCCTCACAGAACGCGTTAGGGAACTGGAGCTGGAGTTGGATGAACTGAGGATTATTCGAGAGGCTGAGAAGGTGACAGAAGCTACAGGGACATAGTTATGCCAGAGAACAGAGGTAGCTGGGTAACAGTTAGAGGTGGGAAGGGGAGGAAGCAGGCAGTGCAGGGATCCCCTGTGGTCGTTCCCCTCAACAATAAGTATATTGCTTTGGATACTGTTGGGGGAGGCGGCCTAGCAGGGGTAAGCTGCAATGACCGGGTCTCTGGCACGAGGTCCCGCTCTGAGGCTCAGAAGGGAAAGGGGGAGAGGAGGAGAGTACTAGTTATAGGAGACTCTATAGTTAGAGGGACAGACAGGCGGTTCTTGGACATGGGCAAGACTCTCGGTTGGTTTGTTGCCTCCCGGGTACCAGGGTCCAAGACGTCTCGGACCGTGTCTTTAGAATCCTTAAGGGGGAGGGTGTGCAGCCAGAGGTCGTGGTGACATAGGTAGGAAGAGGGGTGGGGAGGTCATTCAGGAGCTCATGGAGTTAGGCTGGTAGCTAAAAGCTAGGACGGACAGAGTTGTCATCTCTGGGTTGTTGCTGGTGCCACGTGACAGTGAGGCAAGGAATAGGGAGAGAGTGCAGTTGAACACATGGCTGCAAGGATGGTGTAGGAGGGAGGGCTTCAGGTATTTGGACAATTGGACTGCATTCTGGGGAAGGTGGGACCTGTACAAGCAGGACGGGTTGCACCTGAACCAGAAGGGCACCAATATCCTGGGAGGTAGGTTTGCTAGCACTCTTCGGGGAGGGGTTTAAACTAATTTGGCAGGGGGATGGGATCCGGACTTGTAGTCCAGCAAGTAAGCTAGCTGTTTGTCCGGATGTCCAAGACTGTAGGGAGGCTGTGGAGAAGGTAGCACTGACTGGGAATACTTGCGGACACAGAGATGGGTTCAAGTGTGTATACTTCAACGCAAGGAGTATCAGAAATAAGGTGGGTGAACTTAAGGCGTGGATCAGTACCTGGGACTACGACGTTTTGGCCATCACGGAAACGTGGATAGAAGAGGGACAGGGATGATTGTTGGAGGTTCCTGGTTACAGATGTTTCAGTAAGATTAGGGAGGGTGGTAAAAAAGGAGGGAGGGTGGCGTTGCTAATTAGAAATGGTATAACGGCTGCAGAAAGGCAGTTCGAAGGGGATCTGCCTTTGGAGGTAGTATGGGCTGAAGTCAGAAATAGGAAAGGAGCAGTCACTTTGT
>NC_057720.1:18722164-18740772 GCF_004010195.1 Chiloscyllium plagiosum
CAGGGATCAGTTTTGGGTCCTCTGCTGTTTGTAATTTTTATTAATGACTTGGAAGAGGGTGGGTCAGTAAATTTTTAGATGATATGAAGATTTGTGGAGTTGTGGATAGTGAGGAGGGCTGTTGTTGGCTGCAAAGGGACTTAGATATGATGCAGAGCTGGGCTGAGGAGTGGCAGATGGAGTTCAACCCTGTCAAGTGTGAGGGTGTCCCTTTTGGAAGGACAAATAAGAATGCGGAATACAGGGTTAATGGTAGGGTTCTTAGTAAGGTGGAGGAGCAGAGGGATCTTGGGGTCTATGTTCATAGATCTTTGAAAGTTGCCACTCAGGTGGATAGAGCTTGTAAGAAGGCCTATGGTGTATTAGCGTTCATTAGCAGAGGGATTGAATTCAAGAGTCGTGAAGTGATGTGGAAGCTTTGGAGAGGGCGCAGAGAAGATTTACCAGGATGTTGCCTGGAATGGAGAATAGGTCGTACAAGGATAGGTTGAGAGTGCACGGCCTTTTCTCATTGGAACGGCGAAGGATGAGGGGTGACTTGATAGAGGTTTATAAGATGATCAGAGGAATAGATAGAGTAGACAGTAAGAAACTTTTTCCCCGAGTACAACAGAGTGTTACAAGGGGATATAAATTTAAGGTGAAGGGTGGAAGGTATAGGGGAGATGTCAGGGGTAGGTTCTGTACCCACAGAGTGGTGGGGACATGGAATGCGCTGCCTGTGGGAGTGGCAGAGTCAGAATCATTGGTGACCTTTAAGCGGCAATTGGATAGGTACATGGATGGGTGCTTAAGCTAGGACAAATGTTCGGCACAACATCGTGGGCCGAAGGGCCTGTTCTTGCTGTATTGTTCTATGTTCTATCTAAGTCATGCAGCATCCGAGGAGCAGGAGAATCAATGTTTTGGGATTCCTGAGGAAGGGATCCTGCCTGAAATGTTGATTCTCCTGCTCCTCAGATGCTGTGTGACTAGCTGTGCTTTTCCAGCACCACACTCTCAACTGCTTCAAAGGAAGCACCAACCAAATTGCATAGCAAAAGCCACACTAGCTCAAATACTGACCGCCTAGAAGGTATTTCATCTAAACTAGAGTTGGGAGCATCTGTTGGTGAGCACTTCCACTGAGATAATTCTGCAACTGACTGAGGAATAAAATTCCCCATGTGGCTGGCATTCAGAGGGCTGCCAGAAACCAGGTGTCCATTCACACTAGGCAGGAAAAGACTCCATAGTACTATAAAACAAAACTTTTAGAGATCTAAAACAGAAACAAAAACAACTTGTCGGCGTAACTCAGTAGACCTGGCAGCATCTGTGGGGAGAAAGCAGGGGTAACATTTCAAGATTGATAACCCTTCGTTGGAACTGAAAGCAGCGAGGAAAATGTGTTTTTTATGCTGAATGTGAGGTGAGGTGGGGAGGTGGGAGATAGTTGGAGATGGAACCAGGAGAGAGAAGCATGAAAGGCGTAGGCAACTGAGGCGATTATTGATAGTAGACCAGGACAGAAGAGAAGCTGACTAAGTAATAATGAGAGCTCAGAGTAGAAGAGAATGGGTATCATGATAATAGGACTAAGGGTGGGTGTGAATGTGTAGGTTGTACTGAAAGAAACCCATGTCATGACAGGACCATGATGTAGGGGTGGGTAAAAACACATGGATGGTTAGAATCGGGTTCTAAAGTTACTAAAGTCGGAGTCCCAAGTGGAAAGTGAGATGCTGTTCCTTGGAGCTTGTGCTGAGGCTCGCTGGAGCATTGCAGCAGGTCTACAACAGAAATGTTGGTATGGGAACAGGGTTCCATGTTGAAGTGGGAGACAACTGCAGTTGAAGCAGTGATTTACCTGCACTTCATTCAATCTGGTCTACTGTACTCACTCTACATTGGAGTGATGAAATGCAGACTTCACAGATGAAGTCACTTTGCAGAACACTTAGGTTCTGTCTGTCAGAATGCCCCTGAGCTAGAAAGTACACACACAAATAGACAGGATCTATTTTATGTCGGCAAAAGAATTGTACTTGCCTTACACCTTTTTGAAGAAAGAGGGTCATTGGAGGTAACCAAACTTGGCTGCATCCCAAAGGCATTGCCCTGACTAACCAGAATCTACTTGTTTAGTGTGAGAATTAAGATGATGGTGTATCTCCATGCTAATGATGGCCCAGTCAATCAGCACACATTGCAAGTCTGTTTCTTGTGACCTAGTTCTGATGAGTGCAAAATGAAACTCTTCAACTCTTGTCTCCTTTTAGCAATGCTTAACTTTTATACTATTTAAAGAACCACCTTTGAGGGGACACAGGAGGCATGAGTGAGATGTATGTGTAAATACGTTTCCAGTTTTGGAAATTATGTCCACTTTTCATCAGCTGTGTATGCAATTCTCTAGCTTCAACTATAATCTTGAAGATTCAGAGCCTGTCTTAGCGCTCCTTGATTGTTTGATAGTCAACATAAAAACCAGGAGCAGGAGTAGGCAATCTGGCCCTTCAAACCTGTTCCGCCATTCAATAAGATCATGGCTGATCTTTTTGTGGACTCAACTCCACTTACCCATGCTCTCACCATATCCCTTAATTCCTTTATTATTCAAAAAAAACTATCTTGGCTTGAAAAATGTTTAATCAAGTAGTGTCAACTACTTCACTAGGCAGGGAATTCCATAGATTTATAACCCTCTGGGTGAAAAAGATTCTTCTCAATTCAGTCCTAAATCTGCTCCCTTTAATCTTGAGGCTATGCCCTCTTGTCCTAATTTCACCTGCCAGTGGAAAAATCCTCTCTATTTCTGTCTATTCCTTTCATAATTTTATGTTTCTATAAGATTCCCCCTCATTCTTCTGAATTCCAATGAATATAGCAAGGCATCTCAATAAAAATTGCCCCTTTGGGTACACGCAGGATGGGTTCATGAAGGGCAGGTCATGCTTAACAAATCCTTTGGAATTTTATGAAGATATTACAAGCAAGGTAGACACCGAGGACCCAGTAGATGTGGTGTACCTAGATTTCCAAAAGGCTTTCGACAAGGTGCCGCACAAGAGGCCACTGCATAAGATAAAGATGCATGGCATTATGGGTAAAGTATTAGCATGGATAGGGAATTCATTGACTAATAGGGGATAAATGAGTGCTATTCTGGCTGGCAATCAGTAACTAGTGGTGTGCCTCAGGGATCAGTGTTGGGATTGCAATTATTCATAATTTAAATGGATGATTTGGAGTTGAGTACCATGTTTAATGTGTCAAAGTTTGCAGACGACACTAAAATGAATGGCAGAGCCAAGTGTGCAGAGGACTGTGAAACTTTGCCTAGGAACATAGTTACATTGAGTATTTGGGCAAAGGTCTGATAGATGGAATACAATGTTAATAAATGTAAAGTCATACATTTTGGTAGGACTAAAGGTAAAAAGGATTATTACTTGAATGATAACAGCATACTGCTGTGCAGAGAGACCTGGATGTCCTTGTGCAAGAATCAGAGAGTTGGTCTACAGGTACAACAATAATTAGAAAGGCAAATGGAATTTTGTTCTTTATTGCTAAAGGGATCAAGTTTAAAAGCAGGGAGGTTACGGTACAGCTGTACAAGGTGCTGGTGAGGCCACATCTGGAGTACTGTGTTTTGGTCTCTTTATTTGAGAAAGGATGTACTGGCACTGGAGCGGGTACAAAGGATGTTCACGAGGTTGATTCCGGAGTTGAGGGGTTGGCTTATGAGGAGAGACTGAGGTTACATTCATTGGAATTCAGCTCCTTCACCATGTCTAGGCAATGGGTAAATGGTAAGTGATAGGCAAAAGTGAGGACTGCTGATGCTGGAGATTAGAGTCGAGAGTGTGGTGCTAGAAAAGCACAGCAAATCAGGCAGCATCCGAGGAGCAGGAGAATCAACGTTTCAGGCAAAAGTCCTTCATCAGGAATGAAGTGGTAAGTACTTAGGCAACTAGGGTTAATCTTTCTAGGTGGTAAAACATTGCTATTTTTTCACAGCCATTAGTGCAATTCATTCTTTGTGTTGCACGATATGGTCAGACATGATTGGGACAAGGAATTGGGAGAGTGCATATTAATAGGACGAAGCTATGTAATAATGAAGGTCAGACTCGGTGATAATCCTGTTAATAGTCCTCTTACCACTCACTGCTGAGAATTTCATCTCAATAGAAACTTGGTTGGAAAACGTGACTATATGATCTTGACTCTCCCAAATTTCTTGCTATAACCTGCATTATTCAGGGCCTGGCAAGATGCTGCCCATTATGTATACAGGCCTCAAATGAATTTTTCAAGCAAAAGACAATACCAGTAGCAATCCTTCAGTGATGCATTGAGGTGACTGTGTGCTTGAATGGCCATAAACATGAAATCTTCTCAAACCATCATATGTGTGCTTTCATTGAATCAAACAAGCAATGCATTACCAATTTTTATTTAATTCAAATTTCAACATCCATAGTGGAGGGACTTGAACCAATGTCCTCAGAACCTTAACCTGGGATTGTGGAATTATCAGTCCAGTGACATTACCATTGTGCCACCACCTCTCAGTCTGATGTATTACCTGTAGGTTGCCCAACACGTCAAACATATGTTAATAATAGATCAAAATTGTTCTTGGATAAAAGGTAATTATGCTTCCAATGACTATTGAGAGTATAAGAATGTTGTGCATTAATGCCACTTTATTGTGTCTAATTCTGTACTTCTATTGTCAGAAGTCAAATATACAATGCCTGTTATTTGAGGAGCTTCAGGTAGAGTTATTGAGCTGGAGTTTGAGCTTCAAACACTGCAGTGTATCAGGGAGGAGATCTTTTAAGACAATGACACCCTTTTGGACAGGGTTCCCTTTGTTTGGGCTGTGGTCTGGGGGGCGGGGAGGGTTGTTTGTGTATGTGTGACTGAGACTGGTTTGATGATAGCAAAAGAAGAACATCAACCCTTGGAATTGTCCAACAGGTCCTAGATTCTTGTAGCATGTCTGGATGAGAGTCTTCTGACCTTTTGATTGAACGGGCCGACTGTGTATTGTAGCCAAATTTGTGATCTAAAACTAGGTAGGAAGGCAAGTTATGAGGTGGATACAAAGATACAACCATCATATCTCGATAAAGCGAGTGGGCAAAAAATTGCTAGATATTAGGAAAACTGTGGATTATGCATTTTGGTGGGAAGAATAGAAAAGCAAATTTAAACTCAATGTACTGAGCAAGTTGCAGTTCAGAGGGTTTGGATGATCTTATAATGTAACTCAAAAAGTTAGCGCACAATTACAGCAAGTGACAAGTGAAGGTGCACTAACTGCACCATACTGTTGACTCAGTTATTTCAGTTATGCAACTCTTCCTTAAGACTTCTCCCAGCCTGATTTGTAAAAGCAGAAACAATTAAATATTTTTATTAACAACATCCATCTCACAGAGTAGATTTCAGGACTATATACAACCAACAATCTGCTCTGAAATCCTAGCTTGCGTATTGTCAGCTGTGACAAATTCACTTCAGCAGCTAATTCAAACAACAGCTTTGCAACCTACCACATTCTTAGATATTTTGCGCCATATCTCTTAATATTAATGGATCATTTTATTTAATTCAAAGATCAAAATCCAGATCTGCATCTTAACAAAAGACAAATCGATTTTGCCTTGGGCCATATCATATCTGTACGAGCTTTCAATGAAATCCATCAATTAGTTTTAAACTAGTAGTTGTTTAAATAATATACCCACCTTCAATGGAAAAGGAAATTAAGAAAGCAAATAGAACGTGAACATTTATTGCAACATGGGTGAAGTATAAAAGAATGATCTTATTAAAATATGTTAAGTTTTTGAGAAGGCTTGACATGATGGGTGCTGGGAGGATGTTTCATTGGGAATCTTTCATTCGCGCACACAGTTTAGAGAGATCTCCCATTTAAGGTGGAACACAGAGGATTTTCTTCTCTAAGTGAGTCATCTGTCATCAGAAGTCATTTCCCCAACAATGGCAAGTGAGTAATTGGAAAGACTTCAAGGCTGAGAGACAGATTTTTACCTCCAAGGGAGTGGAGGGGCAGGCAGGAAAGCGAAGTTAAGGCCAGATTCCAGGTAGGTGTCAGTATTTTGGCATGCAGAGCAGGCTCAGTGGGCTAAATGGCCAGTTCCCCTGCTCTCATTTGTGTGGGATTTTTGTATTCGCTTTGAAACTTAGATTGGACTTAATGTTTCAGAAATTTGCACAAATCCATTGAGAGGTTTGGTATACCATTTAGATTCTAACTTGATTTCAGATTACACCATAATTAATAGCTTAGCAACCATTTCTAATTTCTTCATAACAACTAAAAGTCCTGTTAAACTGGTTTTTCTCAAGCTAGAAAATTACAAGTTGTAGAAAAATGAGAAAGAATGAGACTAGTGCTGTAAGATGAGCCAAGTTAAAAAGCAAGAAATATTAATGAAGTTAAACAATGATGCATAGTAGCTTGTTTACACATGCAATTAAATATTGATCTGAAACCCAAGGTGATAGTTTCTTAAAGTCTCTATAGTTGATCATATTGATTTTAGATTGAAAGCAACATTAGCAAATTCAAAGATCCCCTAGCTAACCATAGACTTTGCAAGTTTTCAACTTGCATTTGTTTTGCTCTAACCTATTACAATAATACTACTACATAAATGGTAAAATTTACTGTTCCTGAATATAAACTATGGCTAAAATTATCATTAAACTCTTATTTCCAGATTATTATCAAATTCAAATTGAACCATTTGGCATGATGGCATTTGAACCCGAGTTCCCAGAACATACCCGGGTGTCTGGATTAATGATCTAACAATAATACCAAGTAGGCCATTGCCAGCCCATGTCCTGACCAGTCAATCAACCTGTTTACAATTTAAACAAATCCTGGCAGTTAACTGTCAATCATCATTAAATGCTGCATTCTCCATTGCAATGTTTCTGCTGATCAGAATGCATTGTCAACCAATCAGGGTTCAATGCCTGTCAACCAACCAACACCTAGAAATGTTGGTTTTCCCCTTAAATGAGTATTTTTCTGAATTGCCCTGATGAGTGCAAGGCTAAGTGTAAGGTTAAAAATGTCTTGTTTTGGCTATATAGTTTTATATTTGAAACTCTCAGTAAGAGTCTGTCTAACTGGCTACTTAGGACTGTGTAGGGCAGTTATCACCTTAGTTATGCATGGTGAACATGAACAACCACATGCATCATCACAAGCACAGAGATGTATGTTTAACTAGAAAAGCTGTTCCTTAAATATAGACCACAGTTCAGAAAGCAGTGATCTCTCATCCTGCCAGAATACAGGATGAGCATCAGTCCCAGATGTCCATTATTCCCCAGTGAAATAACTGCACAGAGGCCAGTGTCCCATCACCAAGTCACCCTTTATTTACTTGTGCACAGTACACTGACTGCGGCCAGCCAGCTCAGAGTCAATCACCTGAACAGAAGAGATTCTAAATCCTGTTTTTTTTTTGTTATAATTTATAATTTTTTTAGAAACCCCCTGTTTTTATTGGTAAGCCAGGCTTCCTGATTGGCCCAGGTTAAAAACCCCAAGCAAGAATCTTGTCAGTGAGATCCACCTGGTTCCAATGACTACATCAGAAACAGAGTGGCGTTGCAGCAACAGTTCCCAAAGTATCAACTCTCCCTAGAAAAGGAACACCCCCAAAATGAGCATATGCCAGAAGAACAGCAAACAGAATCATCTGCTTACCATTAGGAGACCTGCACAATTTAAAGATTATGTATGCAATGCATGTTCAAAACCTAATGAAAGTACAGAGTAGAGTTCATGCATTGTTGTTAATGATCATTTCCTTTGTGATCACAGAGTCATATAACATGGAAACAGACCATTCGGTCCAACTATACCTAATTGACCAAACTAAACTAGTCCCACCTGCCTGTGTTTGGCCCATGTCCCTCCAAACCTTTTCCTATTAATGTGCTTCTCCAAATGTCTTTTACATATTGTAACTGTACCTGCATCCCCCACTTCCTCTGGCAGTTCATTGCACATTTTCTATGTAATAAAAAAGTCACCCCTCATGTCCTCCTTAAAACTTTCTTATCTTAAAAATATGCCCCCCCTAGTTTTGAACTCCCCCAGCCTGGGAAAAAGACCCTTGTTATTCACCTTTTATATGCCCCTTATTATCTTATAAACATCTAGAGTCACCCCTCAACCTCCTAGGCTCCAGTGAAACATATCCCAGCTGAACCAGTTTTATAACTCAAACCCTCTATTCCTGGCAACATTCTTGTAATTTTTTTCTGAATCCTCTCCAATTTAATAATATCCTTCTTACAGCAGGGTGACCAGAACTGCACACAGTGCTCCAGAAGAGGCTTCACCAACATCGTGTAGAAACTCAACATGACATCCCAACTCCTATACTCAATGGTCTGAGCAACGAAGGCAAGCACGCTAAAAGCCTTCTTAACCATGCTGTCTGCCTGTGAAGATTTCAAAGAATTATGTACCTGAATACCTAGTTTTACAACATGACTCAGGACCTTCCATTAATTGTGTAAGTCCTGTCCTTGTTTGTCTCACCACAATGCAATACCTTGCATTTATCCAAATTAAATTCCATCTGCCACTCGGATGACCCATTGACCCAATTGATCAAGATTTTTGTAATCTAAGATAATAACAAAGAACATTACAGCGCAGGAATGAGCCCTTTGGCCTTCCAAGCCTGCACCAATCCATATCCTCTATCTAAATCTGCCGTCAATTTTCTAAGGATCTGTATCCCTTTATTCCCTGACCATTCATGTATCTATCTAGATACATTTTAAATGATGCTATCGTTCCTGCTCCTACCATCTCTGCTGGCAACGTATTCCAGGTACCCACCATCCTCTGCATAAAATACTTTCCACATATATCTCCCCTAAACTTTTCGCCTCTCACTTTGAACTTGTGACCCCTAGTATTTGAGTCTTCCACTCTGGGAAAAGGTTTCTTGCTATCCACCTTGTCTACACCTCTCATGATTTTGTACGCCTCAATCAGGTCCCCTCTCATGTCCATGTATATGAATCTACATCCCTTTCCTCATCAATCAACTTTGTCACCTCTTCAAAGAATTCTATTAAGTTTGTAAGACATGACCTTTCCTCGACAAAATCATGTTGCCTATCACTGATAAGCCCATTTTCTTCCAAATGGATATATATCCAATCCCTGAGTATCTTCTCCAGTAGTTTCCCAACCACTGCCGTCAGGCTCACAGGTCTGTAATTACCTGGATTATCCTTGCTACCCTGCTTAAATGAGAGGATAACATCAGCAATTCCCCAGTTCTCTGGAACGTCCCCCATTTTCAAAGATCCTGCAAAGATATCTGTTAAAGCCCTAGTTATTCCCTCTCTCACTTTTCTCAGTAACCTGGGATAGATTCCATCCGGTCCTGGAGACCTGTCCACCTTAATGCCTTCTAGAATACACAACACTTCCTCCTTCATTATGCCAACTTGACCTAGAGTAATCAAAGATCTATCCCTAACCTCAACATCCACCATGTTCCTCTCCTCGCTGAATACCGATTCAAAGTACTCATTAAGAATCTCACCCATTTTCTCTGACTCCACACATATCTTTCCTCCTTTGTCCTTGGGTGCACCAACCCTTTCCCTCGTTACCCTCTTGCTCCTTATATATGAATAAAAGGCTTTGAGATTTTCCTTAACCCTGCTCGCTAAGGATATCTCATAACCTCTTTTAGCCCTCATAATTCTTCATTTCAGATTTGTCCTACATTCTACCAAAGCTTTATCTGACTTCGTCTGATGCACTTAAACTTTATGTATGCATCCTTTTTCCTCTTAGCTAGTCTCACAATTTCACCTGTCATCCATAGTTCCCTAATCTTGCCATTTCTATCCCTCACTTTCACAGGAACATATATCTCCTGAACCCTAATCAACCTTTCTTTAAAAGCCTCCCACATATTGAACATGGATTTCCCTTCAAACAACTGCTCCCAATCTACATTCCCCAGCTCCTGATGAATTTTGGTATAATTGGCCTTCCCCTAATTTAGCACTCTTCCTTTAGGGCCACGCTCGTTTTTGTCCACGAGTATCCTAAAGCTTATGGAATTGTGATCACTATTCTGAAAGTAATCCCCCACTGAAACTTCAACCACTTGGCCGGGCTCATTTCCTTACACCAGGTCCAGTATGGCCCTTCACAAGTTGGACTACTTACAAATTGCTCTAGAAAACCCTCCTGGATGCTCCTTCCAAATTCTGCTCCACCTAATCCTCTAACACTAAGTGAATCCCAATCAATGTTGGGAAAATTAAAATCTTCAGTCACCACCATCATATTGCTCCTACATCTTTCTATGATCTCTTTACATGTTTGTACTTCTATCTCATGTTCGCTGTTGGGAGGCCTGTAGTACAGCCCCAACATTGTTATTGCATCCTTCCTATTTCTGAGCTCTGTCCATATTGCCTCACTGCTTGAGACCTCTATAGTGCCCTCCTTCAGCACAGCTGTGATATCTTCTTTGACCAGTAAGGCAACCTATTATCTAGTTCCTTACAAGCTTTAATTACTATGTCCTTCCTGTCCACCAACCTGCTCATTTGGTTTCCACCCCACTGCCACATTAATTTAAACCTTCCCCAAAAGCGTTAGCAAAAGCACCCCAAGGACATGGTTTCCAGTCTGGCCCAGGTGTAGACCATCCAATTTATAATAGTCCCACCTCCCCCAGAACCGATCCCAATGTCCCAAAAACCTGCACCATCTCTCAAGCCATGCATTCATCCTGAATATTCTATCATTCCTACTTTGACTAGCAAGTGGCACTAGTAGCAAACCTGAGATTGCTACCTCTGAGGTCCTACTTTCTAACTTGGTTCCTAACTCCCTAAATTCTTCATGTAGGATCTCATCCCGTTTTTTTACCTGCACCATTGGAGCTTATATGCACCACAACAACTAGTTGTTCACCCTCCCCCTTGAGAATTTTCTGCAGTCGATCTGAGGCATCCCTGGCCCGTGCACATGGGAGTGTCATTTTTGACCACAGAAACACCTATCTACTCCCGTTACAATTGAATCCCCCTATGACTATTATGACTATTTGATTCTTAAATTTGACAGAACATTGTTGTTTGAGACTGGACAAGGGCTGGTTGTAACATTTCATCAAAACGATTATTGTAATCATGTAGACAATTACTCATGACTTTAGGATGATGTGCAGACAGCAACTGCTGCTTTGTAGATCAAAAGAATCCTTCTGACTCTTTTTCCTGCCCTTCAGTACAGCAGAACCAGCCATGGTGCCATTAATTTGGCTACTGCTGCCTTCCCCGGTGAGCCATCTCCCCCAACAATATCCAAAACGGTATACCTGTTTTGGAGGGAGATGACCGCAGGGGGCACCTTCTTCACATAATCTTCTTCACTGTCAAATATACTATCAATTGTCATGTTACCAGTAGTTTCTAGGATAACGTGTGTTTCAGCAGCGCGATTTGGCTATAACGTCACTGAAGAATTAGGGAACGATATTTTCAAGAACATTTACCTCCGTTTGCAATAGCATGATTCCAGCAGTTATCGGTTTGTGCACTTCATTCTATGTAGGCTCCAAAGTCTCCATGCTGTTCTATGTATATGCCGAGGTCCATACCATTCTGTGCATGTGCCAGTGTCCGTGACGTTCTGTGAATGTGTGAGGTTGGTGCCAGTCTTTGCGCCATTATATGCATGTGCCAATGTCAGCTGCTAACAGAGCAGTTTTTTCTAAGAAGTATTGTACAGAACGTAGCGTCCTTATATTTTTTAAATGTACTGCATTAAATTTACTTCTGTTTCATTAATAAGTATGATTTCAGCCTTCATTCAGGGTGTGCTATACTTTGTTAGACTTTTGAGCCATCATGAGTAATGTTTGTTTTAGCTGGTCTGCCCCCAACTGCATTTTTCCCATCGGCCCTATTATTTCTATGAAGTAATTTTCTATTAAACGAGGTTTCACTGGAATGCAACTATGACATTATAGGAGAATTACCTGTATCTGCAAGCTTACTAACCATGCCTCCGATACTCTTGTACAAATCTTTTATGCAAATGACAAGCAAAAGTGGACCCATTACAGATCCCTGTGCAACACCAGTGATCACAGGATTCCAGTCTGAAAAACAACCTTTCACTGTCAGGCTCTGTGTATTACCATCAACCGATTTGTATCCAATTAGCAAGCTCACTCTGAATTCCATGTGATCTAACTTTACCAATAAGTCCACCATGCGGAACCTCGTCAAAGACTTCACTAAAGCCCGTGTAAACAACACTCTGCCTAATCAATATTTTTGGGTTACTTCCTCAAAAAACTCAGTCAAGTTTGTGAGATACAATTCCCTACACACACAACCATGCTGACTATCAGTCCTTGCCTCTCTAAGTGCACATAAATCCTATCTTTCAGAATCACCTCCAACAACCTCACCACCACCGATGTCAGGTTCACAGATCAATAGTTCATAGGCTTCTCCTTACAGCCTTTCTGACATAAATGTCTTCGGTAAGCTGTGTAACTTGTAATGTCAGTGTTAGTGCATGCAATCTTTTTCTTGTTTTATGATAAAGTAGCTGTTTAAGAGAAATGCAATCATGTTTTGTGACCTGAATGAATATCTGGAGTTATGTCTACCTCAGCTATAAGTGCCTTTGCGTCCAGACTGGCAACAGGCAAAAGTTTTGAAATTACTCCAACAATACTCAAAGCTTTGCACCATCCAGGGCAATTACCATCCCAGCTACAACCTTTACATTACCTTTCCCCACTGATGCATAGAGACAGCATGGTGTGCCATTTACAAGATTCACTGCTGCACCTGCAAATTCCCTCTAAGCCACACACCAGGCAGACTTACAATTATGTTACTGTTGCCTCCTTATTGCTGTTTCAAGGTCCTGGAACATACTTCTCAACAGTATTGTGAATGTATCTGCACCACATGGATTGCGTCGAAAAGTGTGTTTCTGGAAATGCACAGCAGGTCAGGCAGCATCCGAGGAGCAGGAGAGTCGACATCTCGGCCATAAGCCCATCCTGATGAAGCTGCGGTGTTGCCTGACCTGTTGTGCCTTTCCAGCACCATACTTTTTGACTCTGATCACCAGTATCTGTAGTCCTCACTTTCTCCGACCAGGTGGACTACAACAGTTCAAGAAGATGATTTACCACCACCCCCTCAGATGTTGTGCAATTTATGCTGATCTGGCCAGCACACCCAATTTTATAAAATAAATTTTTAAGACATTCTTCACTTCTGATAGACATCCTGACCTCACTCCAGATGCATTTTTTAAAAATATCTGCCAATGTTCTCACTTTTATTACTTTTATTTCCCCTTTCCTAATGCACTTCTTCCTTACAGGCACCTTAGCCTGCACCAAGCTTGGGGCAATGACAGGGGTTACTCCCTGTCTTCTGTCTAGACTGCTCAGCTGTGACAGGCTGTGAGAAGAAGTATAATCAAAATTAGGAATCATCTGTTGATTTTTTTTGCATCAAACAAATTCCATCCCTCTCTTCAGTAGCAGCCTTTAATAGCACAAATATTTTAGCATCTTGCTGCCCTGAAAGCATAGAGTGGCATACTGAATCCTCTCATTGTTAATGAAGGTGTGATATATTATCATGTGCCTTTTTATTATAAATTCCAAAGTATGTTACACACCTGACTGAGAATTAGGTTAATGAACAATAAGATCAAATCGATACATTGCTTCAGTATTACATTAAGAATGTTTCAACTATTCAGTAGGAATCTAATAGATTGTAACTCTTCTTTGAAATGCAATGCAACATTATTTTTGTACTCTGTGTCCTGATTTTATTCACCACTCATGTCAAATTAACCAGAGGAAGAAAATAGTTGTAATAAATACTAGAAGAAACATTCCCTTGATAATTCCAGTGTTAGATTTAATTACAGTTTCAATGTTTTCATTTGTCTGAAATAGATTGTTACTAGCTTCTGTAAAATAAGACATTTCCACATTATATGCATTTCTGTGGTTACAGCTGATGGCTTAATGATACTTTAGTACTTTTGTTGGATTCCAGATTATTTATGTATAAACTACTCCCTCATTGCTTGAATCAGGTGATTCCCTAAGTATCTGAACCATCTAGACAAAGAAAGTGATTGTTTCACTCCTTAGACTACAGCAACAGAGTGACTAGGTTGGTGAAAATCTTAGCTGTCTACCTGTGATTACTATCAGGAATTGTTTTGTTAATATCTCTTGTGAATGTCTGACCAACTTAGTAACTCTGAAGGCCAATTACAATCTATTGCTGTAGTCCAAGGAGTGAACCAATCACCTTCTTTGTCTGGTTAGTTCAGGTACTTAGTGACTTTGACCTTTGCTATGGTGGCCCTACAGGTGAGTAGTTGTTTCTGTAACCAACTAAAAATGTGTAAGTTAACACAAAGCATTCAATATCCATGGAATCCAGCAAGAGTTCATTGCTTCAAAACAAAACGGGCAGAAAGGAACGATGTGTACAGAAAAAACATGTTTTAAGCAAAGGAGCTCAAATGCAATCTGTCATAGTTCTGCATCTGCACAATTTCATCACAATCCTTATTTTAGGACTTTTACCTGTGCTTTTTTTTGTTGATTTTTCTCTTATCGAAGTGACTTGTACTCAACTGGTTTGATTTTGGGATTTTCCTTTCCATGTGACTCATAAGAACATGTTGCATTTTGAATTGGAAGCTTTTCATTTTTTGACTTTCATCTAGACCCCTTATTGCAGTACCTTCCTTTATTTATAAAAGCATCAGCAGAATTGAAAAAGGTGTTGAAATTTGCTCGAGCATTTACTTAGATTTTGTGGTTTAATTTTATTATACTTAAAACTCTTGCTTAATAAATAATTAGTCTTGCATTTGAGGAAATCTTGTTCAAGTGTCTCACTTACTTTCTATCACATTTTTAATGGCATTAGTTAATATGAGACACTTAGCGACTCAAGCGTTTACAGCAGAAGGAGGAGGCCATTTAGCCCATTGTGTCTGTACTAGTCAACAAAGACCATACTAATCCTTTCCAGATTTTGACTTGTAGCCATGGAGGCTATGGCAATGCTAGTGAATATTTAAATGCATAAATGATATGGAAGTTTTGTGTCTTTCTGCCTTAGCCTTCTAACTATTTATCTTAAATCTTTTCCTTTGAATTTTTGACTCCCTTTACAAATGGGAAATGTACTTTCCTATCCATCTTTCTAAAGCCCTCATAATTTTACTTACCGCCATCTGGTCCCCTTTTTAACCTTTTCTGCTCCAAGGAATATTATAAAATCTTACATCATCCAGTACAGCACCCTCTCCAGTACAGTCACGTCCTTCCTATAGTGTGGTGACCAGAACTGCGCACAGTTGTAACTTGTCCTTATTTTATACTCTTGTATGCTATGTTTTGGTTAATAAAGACAAGTGTATCCCATATCCTTTCTCAATCAGACAGCAAGTGAGTACTGCAGATGCTGGAGATTAGAGCCAAGAATGTGGTGCTGGAAAAGCACAGCCGGTCAGGCAGCATCCGAACAGCAGGAAAAATCAATGTTTCGGGCAAAAGCCCTTTTCTTTCGATCATCTTACCTACCTGCCCTGCTATTTTGAGGGAACTTTGGATATGTGCACTAAACTCCCTCAGATCTTCAGAACTTCCCAGGGGCCTACCGTTCCTTGCCATTCATTGTGTAATTCTTTGCCTCTTCAGAATTCCCTAGGTGTATTACCTAATTCTTTTCCAAGTTCAGTGCTGTTTCCCAATGCTCTGCCCATCTGATCGGTCGATTGATATTCTCCCGCAGTTCATAGCTATCCTCACTACTTACCACTCTTCCAAATTCCTTCTTGACCATACCTCCTGTGTTCAAGTCCAAGCTAGTAATGTATGTCATAAACACCACTGCAGAGCTCCACTGGAAACATACTTACAGTTACCAAAAGATCCTTCTACCCTGCACCTTTTTTCTTTATTTATTCACATTGACAATGGACTCAATTCCAAATTTTTATTGAATTCAAATTCCACAACTCCCATGGTGAGATTTAAATACATTCAAACATCACCTGCATATCTTGATTAGCAGTCCTGCAATAATATCACTAGGCCATCGCCTATGGTGATGCTTCCTGCCTCTCGACCAATTTTATATCCGATATGCCACTTTGCCTTGGATCCCATGAGGTCTCAATTTTTGACCAGTCTCTCATGAGGGATATTACCGAAGACTACATAGTCTTTGGTACAAAGACTACATAGACCACATCAAATGCATCACCCTCATCAACACGCCTGATTACTTCCTCAAAAATTCCAATCAAATTTGTCAAACATGATATCTCCTTAACAAATCCATGCGGACTATCCCTGATTGATCCATGGCTATCGAAATGCAGATATATTTCAAAATTATTTCAAATATTATCCCCATCACTGAGATTAGACTGACTGATGACATTTCCCTGATTTATTCATTCTTTCACAGTGAGAAAACCTGACCGTGATGTGTGCCACGATAACAATGCGAAATGGAATGGACAGATCTAGCAGCTCAAGACTGGACATCTCTGAGGCTCAGTGGGCCATCGACAGCACAATCTCCAAACTCATGGCCCAGTGTATCTCCCACCCGACCATTACCATCAAACCAGGGGATCAACCCTAATTCAATGGAGAGTGCAGAAGGGCATGCCAAGAGCTCTGTACCTGATGAAGGGCTTTTGCCCGAAACGTTGATTTTACTGCTCCTCGGATGCTGCCTGAACTGCTGTGCTGTTCCAGCACCACTAATCCAGAATCTGGTTTCCAGCATCTGCAGTCATTGTTTTTACCAAGAGCAGTACCAGGCATTTCTGAAAATGAGGTGTCAACCTTGTGTAGCTACACAACAGCCTACTGCATCCTAACAACTTAAGCAGCAAATGATAGAGCTAAGTGATTGATTCCTCTACCAGTGGATTGGAGCCCAGCTCTACAGTCCTCATACGTGCAGTTCGTGGACTATTAAACAATACATTGGAAGAGGAAGTTCCACAAATATCACTATCCTCAATAATGCAGGAGCTTAACTCATCAGTGCAAAAGACAAGGCTAAAGTATTTGCAATATTCTTCAGCCAAAAGTGCCGAATGGATGATCCTACTCAGCTTCCTCCAGAGGTCCCCAGCGTTATACATGCTAATCATCAGCCAATTCAATATGATGCGATATCAAGAAATGATTGGAGACACTGAATACTGCAAAGGCTATGGGCCCTGACAACACCCAGCAATAGTGCTGAAATTTTGTGCTCCAGGACATGCTGCATCCCAGCCAAGCTGTTCCAGTATAGTTTACTGTCATTTACCTAATAATGTGGGAAATTGTCCAGGTATGCCCTCTACACAGAAAGCAGGACAAATCCAACCTGGCCAATTACCACCCTATCAGTCTCCTCTGAATTATCAGTAAAGGTGATGGACAGTATTATAAATGGTACTTAGCGATAATTTGTTCACTGACCCTCAGTTTGGATTCTGCCACTGGCACTCAGCTCCTGAGCTCAGTGCAGCCTTGGTTCAAACATAGACAAAAGAATTAAATTCTAGAGGTAAGGTGAGAGTGATTGTCCTTGACATCCAGGTTGCAATTGACCAAGTGCGCCATCCAAGAGCTCAAATTAGATTCAATGGGATTCAGGATGTAGGGGGAATACCTCGTTGGTTGGAGTCATATCTAACACATTGGAAGATGGTAGTGGTTACTTCAGACATTTAAGCAGTCCACGTTCAAATGCAAGGAGATCCAGGCTTGGCCTGATAAATGGCAAGTAACGTTCATGCCACACAATTCCAGGCAATGATTATCTTCAACAAGAGACTATTTCACCAGTGTCCCTTGACATTCACTGGTGTTACCATCACTGAAACCACCATTGTCAGTACCCTGGGGTTTAGAGGAGAAAGTGAGGACTGCAGATGCTGGAGATCAGAGCTGAAAATGTGTTGCTGGAAAAGCGCAGCAGGTCAGGCAGCATCCAGGGAACAGGAGAATCGAAGTTTCGGGCATGAGTCCTTCTTCAGGAATGAGGAAAGTGTGTCCAGCAGGCTAAGATAAAAGGTAGGGAGGAGGGACTTGGGGGAGGGGCGTTGGAAATGCGATAGTGGAAGGAGGTCAAGGTAAGGGTGATGGACCTGACGAGGGAGTCACGGAGGGAGTGGTCTTTTCGGAACGTTGATAAGGTAGGGGAGGGAAATATATCCCTGGTGGTGAGATCCGTTTGGAGGTGGCGGAACTGACGGAGATGATACGCTGCATATGGAGGTTGGTGGGATGGTAGGTGAGGACCAGTGGGGTTCTGTCCTGGTGGCGATTGGAGGGGCGGGGTTCAAGGGCAGAGGAGCGGGAAGTGGAGGAGATGCGGTGGAAAGCATCGTCAATCACGTGTGGGGGGAAATTACAGTCTTTGAAAAAGGAGGCCAAAGACCGCAATTTCCCCCAGAATGGCCTCAAAAACACCACTCCCTC
>NC_057720.1:18741035-18756095 GCF_004010195.1 Chiloscyllium plagiosum
TCCCCTCCCCACACCTTGTCTCAGTCAAATCCCTTGAACTCAGCACCGCCTTCCTAACCTGCAATCTTCTTCCTGACCGCTCCGCCCCCACCCCCACTCCGGCCTATCACCCTCACCTTGACCTCCTTCTACCTATCGCATTTCCAACGCCCCTCCCCCAAGTCCCTCCTCCCTACCTTTTATCTTAGCCTGCTGGACACCATTTCCTCATTCCTGAAGAAGGGCTCATGCCCAAAACGTCAATTCTCCTGCTCCTTGGATGCTGCCTGACCTGCTGCGCTTTTCCAGCAACACAGTTTCAGCCCTGGGGTTTAGAGTTAGGATTGACCAGAAATTCAACTGGACTCACCATATAAATACTGTGGCTACAAGAGCAGATCCAAGGCTGAAAATATTGCATAACTCCCCGCTGACTCCCCAAAGCCAGACCACCATCTACAAGGCACATCTCCAACAACAGAAGTCTCCATTTTGACAAAGCGGCGAGGAGAGAAGGTGGAGTGAAGCTTGGGCTGCCGGGAAGGTAAGGGCTTAATTTTAGATTAGATTAGATTACTTACAGTGTGGAAACAGGCCCTTCGGCCCAACAAGTCCACACCAACCCTCTGAAGAGCAACCCACCCAGACCCATTCCCCTACATCTATCCCTTCACCTAACACGACGGGCAATTTAGCCTGGCCAATTCACCTGACCTGCACATTTTTGGACTGTGGGAGGAAACTGGAGCACACTGAGGAAACCCACGCAGACACAGGGAGAATGTGCAAACTCCACACAAACAGTTACCTGAGGCGGGATTTGAACCCAGCTCTCTGGCACTGTGAGGCAGCAGTGCCAGCCACCGTGCCGCCCCTAATTTATATTTGGGCAGTGGCTAAACCCGAGATACTACACATGTAGTGTCTCCCTCCCGCCCCCTCCTTTAAGCGGAAGAAAAAGACTCAGTAAGATAAGGCTTTTATATTTTCTTTATCTTTCAAGTGCATTGTTTGGTTTCAGTTAGTTCATATAAAGCTAAGCTTACAATGTCAGGGGACCTCAGACCCATGGCATGTGCCTCTTGCTTGATGTGGGAGCTTAGGAACGTGTCTGACATTCCTGACTCTTACCCCTGTAAGAAGTGTGTCCAGCTGCAGCTCTTGTTTGACCGCATGACGGCTCTGGAGCTGCGGATGGATTCATTGTGGAGCATCCACGATGCTGAGGAGGTTGTGGATAGCACGTTTAGTGAACTCTGACCTGCTGTGCTTTTCCAGCAATAAAGTTTCAACTTTGATCTCCAGCATCTGCAGACCTCACTTTCTCCATTCCTGACTCTTACACTTGTAAGAAGTGTGTCCAGCTGCAGCTCTTGTTTGACCGCATGATGGCTCTGGAGCTGCGGATGGATTCACTGTGGAGCATCCGCGATGCTGAGGAGGTTGTGGATAGCACGTTTAGTGAACTGGTCACACCGCAGGTTAGATTGCTGAGGGAGACAGTGAATGGGTGACCAAAAGGCAGAAAAAGAGTAGGAAGGCAGTGCAGGTGTCCCCTGCGGTCATCTCCCTCCAAAACAGGTATACCGTTTTGGATACTGTTAGGGGAGATGGCTCACCGGGGAGGGCAGCAGTTGCCAGAATCATGGCAACGTGGGGGGCACTGCTGTTCAGAAGGGCAGGAAAAAGACTGTAGGGCCATAGTCATAGGGGATTCTATTGTGAGGGGAGTATACAGGCAGTTCTGTGGCCGAAAACGGGACTCCTTGATGGTATGTTGCCTCCCAGGTGCTTGGGTCAGGGATGTCACTGATCGGCTGCAGAGCATTCTAAAAGGGGAGGGTGAACAGCCAGTTGTCTTGGAGCATATAGGCATCAACGATATAAGTAGGAAACAAGATGAGATCCTGAAAGAAGAATTCAGGGAGCTAGGAGAGAAGTTAAAGGGGAGGACCTCAAAGGTAGTGATCTCAGGATTGCTACCAGTGCCACATGCTAACCAGCGTAGAAATGAAAAAATAGGCAGGATGAACACGTGGCTTGAGAGATGGTGTAGGAGGGAGGGGTTCAGATTTGTTGGAAATTGGGACCGGTTCAGGGGAAGGTGGGACTATTACAAAAAGGGACGGTCTACATCTGAACCAGACCGGAACCAATGTCCTTGGGGGAGTTTTTGCTACTGCTGTTGGGGAGGTTTTAAACTAATGTGGCAGGGGACTGGGAACCAGAAGAGAAAACAAGTAGGCAGTGAGGTGGAGACTGCGGACTGTAACAATTATGAAGATAGCACTAATAAAGGGAAGAGTAGGTAGAGAGCAGATGAGCACAAAAAACCTGGTGGCATGAAATGCATCTACTTTAATGCAAGGAATATAGTGTGTAAGGCAGATGAACTTAGGGCTTGGATTGGTGCCTGGGAGTATGATGTTATTGAAATCACAGAGACTTCATTGAAGGAAGGGCATGATGATTGGCACTTAAATGTTCCAGGATATAGATGCTTCAGACAGGACAGGGGGGGAAGTAAAAGGGGGGGGGGGGAGGTGGAGTTGCATTGCTGGTCAGGGACGATATCACGGCTATGCTAAAGGAGGACACTATGGAGGGCTTGGGTAGTGAGGCATTATGGGTGGAGCTGAGAAATAAGAAGGGTGCAGTTACATTGTTGGGGCTGTATTACAGACCTCCCAGCAGTGGGCATGAGGTAGAAGAACAAATAGATTATGGAAAGATGTAGAGGCAATAGGGTAGTGGTGATTTTAATTTTCCCAACATTGACTGGGGTACACTTAACGTCAGAGGTCTGGATGGGGTAGAATTTGTAAGAAGTGTCCAGGAGAGTTTTCTAGAGCAGTATGTCAATAGTCCGACGAGGGAAGGGGCCATATTGGACCTGGTACTGGGGAACGAGCCAGGACAAGTGGTAGAAGTTGCGGGGGATTTCTTTGGGAACAGTGACCACAATTCTGTAAGTTTTAGAATATTCGTAGATAAAGAAGAGAGTGATCCGAAGGGAAGAGTACTAAACTAGGCCAAGGCCAATTATATCAAAATTAGGCAGGAGTTGGGAAATGTAGATTGGACACAGCTATTTGAAGGGAAGTCCACATTTGAGATGTGGGAGGCTTTCAAAGATAGGTTAATGGTAGTGCAGGATAGGCATGTCCCGTTGAAGGCAAAGGATAGGAAGGGCAAGATTTGTGAACCGTGAATGACAGGAGAAATTGTATGACTAGTCAAGAGGAAAAGGGAAGCGTATGTAAGGTCTAGGCAGCTAAGAACAGAACAGGGCCTGGAGGAATAGTAGAAGAGTAAGACAAGTCTTAACCGAGGAATCAGGCGGGCTAAAAGGGGTCATGAAATAGCTTTAGCAAGCAGAATTAAGGAGAATCCCAAAGCATTTTATTCTTATATAAGAAGAAAGTAGGTAACCAGAGAAAGGATTGGTCCACTAAAGGGTAATGAAGGAAGGCTGTGTGCCGAACCTGAGAGAATGGGTGAGATTCTGAATGATTACTTTGCATCAGTGTTCACGGAGGAGAGGAGCATGATGAATGTTGAGATTGGATAGAAGTTTGATTAGTCTGGATCACGTTGACATAAGTAGGGATGATGTGTTGGGTATGCTAGAGGTTATTAAGGTGGACAAATCCCCAGGACCAGATGGGATCTATCTCAGGTTACTGAGGGAGGCAAGAGAGAAAATAGCTGGGGCCCTGACAGATATGGAGGACTGGAGGGTGCTCATGTTGTCCCCCTGTACAAGAAGGGTAGTAGGGATATTCCAGGTAACTACAGACCAGTGAGCCTGACGTCAGTGATGGAAAAGTTGCTGGAGACGGTATTGAGAGATTGGATCTATTTATATTTAGAAAAGAATGGGCTTACCAGTAATAGGCAACATGGTTTTGTACAGGGGAGATCATGCCATACCAACTTAATAGAGTTCTTCAAAGAAATGACCAAGTTGATAGATGAAGGAAGGGCTGTTGTCATATACATGGACTTTAGTAAGGTGTTTGATAAGGTTCCCCATGGTACACTAATGGAGAAAGTGAAGTCATATGGTGTGCAGGGTGTTCTTGCTAGGTGGATTAAGAACTGGTTGAGCAGCAGGAGACAGAGAGTAGTAGTTGAAGGGAGTTTCTCAAAGTGGAGAAAGGTGATCAGTGGTGTTCCACAGGGGTCAGTATTGGGGCCACTGTTGTTTGTAATATACATAAATGATCTGGAAGAGGGCACTGTTGGTATGATCAGCAAGTTTGCAGATGACACAAAGATTGGTGGAGTAGCAGAAAGCAGAGGGGACTGTCAAAGAATACAGGAGGATATAGATAGACTGGAGAGTTGGGCGGAAACGTGGCAGATGGATTTCAATCCAGACAAATGTGAGGTGATGCATTTAGGCAAGACTAACTTGAGAGCGAATTATACAATGAACGGAAGAGGCTTGGGAAAAGTTGACGGGCAGAGAGATCTGGGAGTGCAGGTCCATTGTACCCTGAAGGTTGTTGCACAGGTAGATAGAGTGGTCAAGAAGGCATATAGTATGCCTGCCTTCATTGGACGGGGTATTGAGTATAAGAGCTGACAAGTCATGTTAACATTGTACAAGACATTGGTTTGACCCCATTTAGAATACTGTGTACAGTTCTGGTCGCCACATTACCAAAAGGATGTGGACGCTTTGGAGAGGGTGCAGAGAAGATTTACGAGGATGTTGCCTGGTATGGAAGGTGCTAGCTATGAAGAAAGGTTGAGTAGGTTAGGTTTATTTTCATTAGAAAAAAGGAGATTGAGGGGGGGACCTGATTGAGGTTTATAAAATCATGAAGGGTATAGACAGGGTGAATAGAGACAAGCTTTTTCCCAGGGTGAAGGATTCAATAACGAGAGGTCACGCTTTCAAGGTGAGAGGTGGAAAGTTTAAGGGGGATACACGCGGCAAGTACTTTACACAGAGGGTGGTGGGTGTTTGGAACGCGTTGTCAGCAGAGGTGGTAGAGGCAGGCACGGTAGATTCATTTAAGATGCGTCTGGGCAGATGCATGAGTAGGCGGGGAGTAGAGGGATATAGATGCTTAAGAATTTACCGACAGGTTTAGACAGTACATTTGGATCGGCTCAGGCTTGGAGGGTCGAAAGGCCTGTTTCTGGGCTGTAGATTTTCTTTGTTCTTTGACACCATCCAAGACAAACCAACCCACTTAATTGGTGTCACATCCACTATCGATGCTCGGCAGTAACAGTGTGTACTATTTACAAGATCCATCGTGAACTTCTGAACTAGAGGGATAAGCAGTCAAAATAACGGAAATATATGTGACTCCAATTTATGAAATTTAGCCATTAACAGTAAAATGCCATCAGCAAACAGATGTTTTTAAAACTAATTACTTCCAATACAGTCAATTCTGATATGACAGGATAGTTCCATTCTTGTGCGATCTCACCTTATAAGAAAATCGCGCAATAATTGTGCCATTTAAACTAATGGGGCTGGAATCGCGTTATAACCAGTAAATGTAAGGAAAGTTCACATTCTACAAATAACAGTCTAAATTCTTCAATTGCATTAAAGCCGATTCATGTTGAAGAAACACGTGTTATTGCAGAACTGACTGTACTTTAAAAACAAAACAAAAATCAAATTGGGAAGCAGGTTTCACAATAAGCTTCTCTGACTGGACAAAAATGTCATCGAGATTTGTGAACACTTACTAATTTTTAAAAATCAAATCACCCGTTACCAAGGGTTTTGAAAGATATTATTTCTGAAATTGCACTGTAAGGAATTCACCTTTGTAATACACATCTTTGTAATACACATCAAGTGTTTTATACAACAGAGCCAGGTCTGATATTATTGTGTTGAAACAAGCTTCAGACATATATTTGCATTATTAGAAAATTAATATGAATGAAAGATAAGGTGGGTGTAAACGTTCAAACAGAGATGGCTGGTAATTGAAAACGTTCTTCTTCTTGTAATCAATCTCTATATATTAATGAAAAATATGTTTTTGGCAGTCTGTTTTACTGGATTTTTTTGGTTAAACCAGATATGTAATGTCAGCTAAACCTTCACTTAAAATTCTCTGGATTAGGCTACCAAGAATTCCAGTCTCTGCAGCCCAGTAGACATGCATACACAGACACATACGCACACGCAAATACAGGCACAGACGTACACAGATACATAGGTAAAAACAAGGAATGCAGATACTGGAAACCAGAGTCTAGATTAGATTGGAAAAGCACAGCAGGTGAGGCAGCACCACACCCCACACACACCCCACACACAGTCCTGAGTGCTTATTGTCCAAGAGGCAGAACTTGAAGTGCTTTGTACAAGCTTGAGTTTAGACAACTGGAACTGTACAATTAGGAGCTTGTTGCTGTTTTCCCAGCCAAAACTACCCACTCGACTTGCTTTTAGTCAACTGAGGGTGTGTGGTGTATTATTCAGCCATGTCCTGGAAGATTGTGGAATTCATTAATTCAGGCATTGAATTACTAAGACTGCCAGTACATGTTCCCCAACGTTTTTTTCCTTCATTGTCTCTTGGGGCACGGGGGTTGCTGACTGGGTCAGCTTTTATTGCCCATCGCTAATTGTTTTCCGACCTGAGCAGCTTTCTGCACTATGTCATAGAGCATTTGAGATTCAACCACGTTGTTATGGATCTGGAATCACACGTAGGCCAGACCAGAAAAGGACTTTTAATCGATTCAAATTTTACCACCGACCATAGAGGGATTTGTATCTGTGTCTCCAGAACTTCAAACTGAGGTTCTGGATTACTAGTCTAGAGCGAATGCCATTATATCACTACCTTATTTCAATTTTTTTAAATTACAAGACATTATTGGGTATTTATTTTTTCTCCAGTTGCCATACCTGTCACACTCAAACCTGCAACCTCATGTATTAGTTCCCAGTTCAGTCGTGAATGTGTGGAGACACTGCACTTTCCAATTCTCCATCCTTTCACAGATACACTCCTTCTCTAACACTCATTCTTTAACACTCATTCTTTCACTCCATCTTCCTCCTTTCCCAAATCCAAACTCTACATTTTGAATTGGATACAAAATGGCATTCCTCTTTTAATCATCTATTATTTTTCACTCCTTGTCGATCGGCACTGAGGTTAAATTTTGACTCAACGTGGGCTGAGCTTGGGTGTGTCTTTACCCCACTGAGCAATCCGGGTCATGTAGTCTTCTTTTAAGTCTAAAATTTATTAATACTAATGTGTCATTTACCATCTGCAGTGATCCAATAATTCTGCAAAAACAATGCAGTGTCTAATTAACAAGTTGTCAACTTGTAGATATCTTTTAAAGTTCTACATTGATAGTGACTTCACAGAGTAAACTGTTCTGGATAATATCTAAAACTAAATGCACAGCAACATTGAAAGGAAATTGACAGGAAACTGACTAATTGATGTATCTACACTTCCTTTATTTTTTATCCTAGCACAGTTTAAGACGCTGTTACCGTTACCACTTTTCAAAATACTAAAAATAAGCCACGAGCATATTCAGTGAGGTGTGAGATGGAAATATTCATACCATGGTGATCGTAAGATTAGGGTGTGTATGATGATATTTTAGGGTATGTCAATATTTAAGGAGGAGGAGCTTTTGGGTGACTTGAAAAACATTCAGGTAGATAAGTCCCCAGGGCCAGAGGGGAATCTATCCCAGGATACTGAGGGAGGCAAAGCAGGAGAATGCTGGGGCCTTGACAGAGATCTTTATATCCTCTTTAGCTACAGGCGAGGTCCCAGAAAACTGGACAATAGCTGATGTAGTTCCTTTGTTTTAAGAAGGTTAACAGGGATTATCCAGGAAATTATAGGCCAGTGAGCATTATATTACTGGTAGGGAAATTATTGGAGAAGGTTCTTAGGATTTACTCACACTTGGAGAAGAATGGACATACTAGGGAAAGTCATTATGGCTTTGTATGGGAGAGGTTGAGTCTTACAAATTTGATTGAGTTTTTTGAGGAAGTGACAAAGATGATTGTGGGTAGGGCAGTGGATGTTGTCTACGTGGATTTTACTGAAGCACTTAACATGGTCCCTCATGATAGGCTGGTCCAGAAGATTAAGTCACATGAGATCCATGGTGAGTTAGTAAGTTGTATACAAAATTGGCTTGGTCATAGAAGCCAGAGGGTAGTTGGGTGGGGGCGGAAGTATTTTTCTGATTGGAGATCTGTAACCAGTGGTATTCAGTACAGATCATTGCTGGAACCTCTGTTGTTTCTAATGTATATAAATTATTTGGATGAAAATTTAGGTGGTCTGATTAGTAAGTTTGCAGACGACACAAAAATTGTTGGAGTTGGAGATAAAGAGGAAGGTTATCAAAGGATAAAGCAGGATATTGATCAGTTGGAAGGTTGAGCAGAGAAATGGTATATAGAGTTAAATTCAGACAAGTGTGAGGTGATGCATTTTGGGAGGTCAAATGCAAGAGGAATACGGTAACTATCAGGACTTTTAGGAACATAGATAAACAGAGGAATCTTGGGGTATAAGACCATTACTCCCTGAAAGTGACAAGTAGATAAGGTGGTAAAGGCAGATGGCCTTCATCATTTGAGGGCATTGAGAATAAAAGTTGGCAGGCCATGGGCAGCACAGTAGCTCAGTGGTTAGCACTGCTGCCTCATAGTGCCAGGGACCCAGGTTCAATTCTAGCCTTGGGCGACTCTGTGTGGAGTTTGCACATTCTCCCCGTGTCTGCGTGGGTGTCCTCCATGTGCTCCGGATCCTCCTGCAGTTCAAAGATGTGCAAATTAGGTGAATTGGTCTTGCTAAATTATCCATAGTGCTCAGGGATGTGTAGGTTAGGTGCCGGCATGGACTTGTTGGGCTGAAGGCCTGTTTCCACACTGTCGGGATTTTATGATATTACAGCTTGTATAAAATGTGAGTTAGACCACATTAAGAATATTACATGCAATTCTGGTTTCCACATTTTAGGAAGGATACATAGGAGTTGGAGAGGATGTGGCCCAGATTGGAGTGTATTAACTATAAGGAGAGATTGGACAAACTTGGATTGTTTTTGCTAGAGCATCGGAGGCAGAGGGATGACCTGATTGAAGTATATAAAATTGCAAGAGGAATGGATAGGATAGAGAGTTGGAGTCTCTTTCCCAGGATGGAAATATCAAATGTATAGGGTACTGGTTTAAGACGAGATGGGGAAAATTTAAAGGAGATGTGCGAGGCAAGTTTTAAACATGGAGGGTGGTAGATACCTGGAAGGTGCTGCCAGGGCATATTCTAGAAGTAGTTATATTAACAAAGTTTAAGAGGCATTCAGACGGACACATGAATAGACAGGGAATAGAGAGATATGGACCACGTGCAAGCAAGTGGGGTTCATTTCGAATGGTATCATAGTCAGCACAGACATGGTGGGCCTTTTCTATGAATATTGACGACAAAATGGTAAAAACTGTATCAGCATTTATCAATTCATTTAGGAAACTTTGTGTGTTGTGCATGATGTGTTGTACACATTGTTTGACATTGTTAAATTCTACCACATTGTATTTATATTCTGACCATGGGATCTGCACATAGAGTCATAGAGATGTAAAGCACGGAAACAGAACCTTTGGTCCAACTCATCCATGCCAACCAGATAACCACCCCATCTAGTCCCACCTGCCAGCACCCAGCCCATATCCCTCCAAACCCTTCCTATTCATATACCCATCCAGATGCCTTTTAAATGTTGCAATTGTACCAGCCTCCACCACTTCCTCTGGCAGCTCATTCCGTACACGTACCACCCTCTGCTTGAAAATGTTGCCCCTTACGTCTCTCTTATATCTTTCCCCTCTCACCCTAAAACTGTGTCCTCTAGTTCTGGACTCCCCCACCCCAGGAAAAGACTTTCTCTATTTATCCTATCCATGTCCCTCATGATTTTATAAACCTCTATAAGGTCACCCCTGAGCCTCCGATGCTCCAGGGAAAACAGCCCCAGCCTATTCAACTTCTCCCTTAGCTCAAATCCTCCAACCCCGGCAACATCCTTGTAAGTCTTTTCTGAACCCTTTCAGCTTTCACAACATCTTTCCGATAGGAAGGAGACTAGACTTGCACGCAATATTCCAAAAGTGGTCTAGCCAATGTCCTGTACAGCCGCAACATGACCTCCCAACTCCTGTACTCAATACTCTGACCAATAAAGGAAAGCATACCAAACGCCTTCTTCACTATCCTATCTCCCTGCGACTCCAATTTCAAGGAGCTATGAACTTGCACTCCAAGGTCTCTTTGTTCAGCAACACTCCCTTGGACCTTACCATTAAGTATATAAGTCCTGCTAAGATTTTGCTTTCCATAAATAGGAGCATGGGTACATCATTCAACCCATTGAATCTGCCTCTGTCACTTTTACTCCACTTTCTTGCCTGTTCCTGTTTTTCTGTTCTTCTTGCCACAGAATACATTTTATCACGTAATACTCCATCTGACAAATTTCTGCCTTCTCACCTTTAACCCACCAATGTCTCTTTACAGATTCTTTGTGTCCTCCTCACATCTAACTTTAATCTTCCTAAGCCTATTTATAACCCTAGACCTAACCCTACCTATCTTTGTATCATCGTAAATTTGCGAATGATACAGTTTCTCCTTTCATTCAAGTCATCAGTATAGAGTATGTACAGTTGGGCTCCAAGTACAGATCTGTGTAGCTTACAGCTAGCCTGAAAATGATACATTTATCCCGAAACTCCTGTTTCCTGTCAGTTAGCTGTAATGCCACTCCCTTCACCATAGAGTCAAAGAGCATGGGAAAAAGCCCTTCAGCCCTTCAAGTCTGCAACAGTCAAAAGCAAGGGCCTAACTATTAGATTAGATTAGATTCCCTACAGTGTGGAAACAGGCCCTTTGGCCCAACCAGTTTGTACCAACCTTCCGAAGAATAACCCACCCAGACCCATTTCCCTCTGACTAATGCACCTAACACTATGGACAATTTAGCATTGCCAATTCACCTGACCTGCACATCTTTGGACTGTGGGAGGAAACCCACGCAGACACGGGGAGAATGTGCAAACTCCACACAGACAGTCGCCCGAGGCTGGAATTGAACCTGGGACCCTGGTGCGAACCACTGAGCCATGCCGCCCTATTCTGATCCCATCTTCCAGCACCTGGCTCATAGCTTCATATGCCTTGGCATCACAAGTGCACATCTAACTACTTCTTAAATATTTCAAGCGTTTCTGCCTCTACCACCCTTACAAGCAGTGAGTTCCAGATTCCTACTATCCTCTGAGTAAAACAACATTTTCCTCACATCTCCTCTAAACCTCCTATCCCTTACCTTAATCCTATGCCTCCAGTCATTAATCCCTCCACAAGGGGGGAAGTCTCTTCCACCTGATTTTTGTCCCTCATAACTTTACACCTCTTACTCTCCTCTGCTCCACAGAAAACAAACTGCATCTGTCCAATCTCTCTTTAAAACCCTCCAGCCCAGGTAACGTCCTGATAAATCTGCTCTGCATTCTCTTCAGTGTGATCACATCCCTTCTATATTACAGATTCCATAACTGCACACAATGCTTTGGTTGTGGTCTAATGTTTTATATAGTTGGACTGATATCTTGTGCAGTAACTGATGTGTGGCAGCTTGTTGAATAATAGCTTTTTGAAATCCAAATTCAATACATCTACTGGCACTTCACTATTAATCTTATTTGTTACACCCCCAAAATATGATAATACAGTTGAGAAACAAGATTTCCCTTTCGCAAAGCTGTGTTGACTCTGTCTTATAGTGTCATGGCTACAAATCTCACAACACCAGGTTACAGTCATAGATAGAGTCATAGAGATGTATAGCATGGAAACAGACCCTTCGGTCCAACCCGTCCATGCCGACCAGATATCCCAACCCAATCTAGTCCCACCTGCCAGCACCCGGCCCATATCCCTCCAAACCCTTCCTATTCATATACTCATCCAAATGCCTCTTAAATATTGGAATTGTGCCAGCCTCCACCACTTCCTCTGGCAGCTCATTCCATACACGTACCTCCCTCTGTGTGAAAAAGTTACCCCTCAGGTCTCTTTTATATCTTTCCCCTCTCACCCTAAACCCTCTAGTGCTTCCAAATAAACCTGTTGGAGTATAACCTGGTGTTGTGTGATTTTTAACTTTGTCCAACCCAGTTCAATACTGGCACCTCCACAATGGAGTACACGTGAAAATCAAGGATATTCTGTTCTATTATCCAAATGTCCTGCCACTATTTTTTCTTGAAATGGCTTCCAGCATTTACGGTTTCAAACAATAGGTGACCTTTTGTTTCCTGCTTTCTTTCGCCTTCCTTCCTTGTGTAGAGGTGTTACCTTGTGGTTTTTTTAATCTACTGGAACCTTTGCTTAATTGAGAGAATTTTGAAAGTTTACAACAAATGCAACTGCTAGCTGTGCAGCTATTTTTTTTTAGGTTAGATTAGATTACTGAGTGTGGAAACAGGCCCTTCGGCCCAACAAGTCCACACCGACCCTCTGATGAGCAACCCACCCGGACCCATTCCCCTACATTTACCCCTTCACCTAACACTATGGGCAATTTATTTTAAGACCCTGGGATGTTGTCCAGCACGTTTAGAGAACTGATGACCTTTTCCAGTTTTATCTTTCACCAGTTTTCCTGGTACTTTTTCTCTCTTAATCAGCACTGACTTAAGTTCCTCCCTCCTTTTCACTCTTGGTGTGATTGCACTGTGGACTTCTGTGGCAATTTCAGTCAGTACTAAACTGTCTTCTAAATTGAAAATCCATCCTAAAGGATCATCTGTGTGAAGTTGAGTGGCTGGCTCCATATTATTCATTGACCTGTTTTCAGAAGCTGTTGTAAATGTGATTGTTTTATTTGTAGCAGACAGATTCTTCTTGGTAGGAATTTGCCAGACCCTTTCACAGTTAAATGATTCTTCTGAGGTGTGTCAGATATGAGTTACTTTAGGATCTTGTTAGGGGTTTTCGTGACAGACAGGAGTAATAAATGTTTTGTGGTGTTAGAGATACGACGGATGTAGTACTCAGCTGATGCTACAATCTTAATGAGCAATGTGTGAAAGAGGAAAAGGAAGCAGTAATTATTTTGAGAGACTCTGGGTGAGAGGGAGGAAGGAGAATTAATTATTGGTGATCTGCTTGCTGCAGGGGTAGAATTTAAACCATATAAAGCTGCCAGAGGAGCTGAACAGCACATGCAAGATGCTCCAGAGATTTTTTTTGTCGGAGCTAATATCTGTCGAGTGTCGCATTTTCTGTGACATCTGGAGAACATACAGGTTTCACTGTTTTTTCTCTGTGCAGCACCTTCACTCACATAATACAAGCAAAAGTCTCACCATAATTGTGTAATAACGATTACCATCTCTGTGCTTTTTTGCTGACATTGCCTTCCACCTTTTGGGTTTCTCTTCAGAATTTCTAATTTTAACAGAAGAACTTTCTGCAGGTATAACCAAGACAGTTTGTCTTTACTCTGAAAACATTGTTTGCTCACATTGCTTGTGACTGTACCTGAGCTAGTTACTCATTCACAGACACAATCAACTGGCTACAAAGTTTACACACCCCTTCTAGCTTTCACTTCCACTTGTTGTAAACCAACAATCCTTCCTCCCCAGAAACAAGTTGTGCAAGTTTGCGAGATTGTTACTTGCTTTTATTTATTCTATTTGATATTTTTACTTAGTTCATCGTTGGCTAGGCCAATCCATCAGAGGACTGTTAAGAGTTAACCATATTGCTGTGAGTTCAGTGTCACATGTAGGCCAGACTGGGTAAGGATAGCAGATTTCCACCTCTGAAGTTATGCTTGAATCAGATGGGTATTTTTTACAGCAATTGACATTGGTTACATGGGGTAGAATCTTCCCAGACCCGAAAATGACATGGGTTATGGCAGTAATTTGAAAATAATTAGTGACATGTCCAGCACAAATCTTCTTGGTCAAGACCAAAGAGTTGCATTTTGTAAGCGACACTTGACAGATATTGGACTGGGATCTAACGTGGGCGGTCAGTGGCTTGCAAGGCTGGTCAGACCACATGTGGAAGTCCCTGTGCTGAGTAATGTTTATCTGACTTAATGATTATCCTTTTAACTATGTCTTACTCCTACCTTATACTATGAATCACTGTGAGTTGATGCAACTTCTTTTCTTTTTATTACTCTTTTTGTTTTGAAGATTTGTACCTTGGTACTTTATACCTAAGATGGCTCCAAGACATTGTAAACTTTTCACTGTACTCTTGTACTTCTGTACTTGAGTACATGTAACAATAAAGGAGATTCCAATATTCTCTGATTTAAAAAAGAACCTCTGTAGCACCTTGTAAGACCTCTGTACCACCTGTTGGGGCAGCGCGGTGGCTCAGTGGTTAGCACTGCTGCCTCTCAGTGCCAGGGACCGGGGTTCGATTCCAGCCTCGGGTGACTCTGTGCAAAGTTTCCTCCGGGTTCCCTCCCACAATCCAAAGATGTGCAGGTTCAGTGAATAGACCATGCTAAATTGTCCATAGTATTCAAGCATGTGTAGGTTAGGTGCATTAATCAGGGGTAAATATAGAGTAATAGGGTAGGGGAAATGGGTGAGCTACTCTTTGGCGGGCTGGTATGGACTTGTTGGGCCGAATGGCTTGTTTCCACACTGTCGTGATTCTATATCTATGAGGAGAAAGTGAGGTCTGCAGATGCTGGAGATCAGAGATGGAAATGTGTTGCTGGAAAAGCGCAGCAGGTCAGGCAGCATCTAGGGAACAGGAGAATCGACGTTTCGGGCATTAGCCCTTCTTCAGGAATGAGGAAAGTTGGTCCAGCAGGCTAAGATAAAAGATAGGGAGGAGGGACTTGGGGGAGGGGCGTTGGAAATGTAATAGGTGGAAAGAGGTCAAGGTGAGGGTGATAGGTCAGACTGGGGTGGGGGCGGAGAGGTCGGGAAGAAGATTGCAGGTTAGGAAGGCGGTGCTGAATTCAAATTCAGCACCGCCTTCCTAACCTGAGATC
>NC_057720.1:18758285-18762941 GCF_004010195.1 Chiloscyllium plagiosum
AACAGGAGAATCGACGTTTCGGGCATTAGCCCTTCTTCAGGAATGCTTGATTCCTGAAGAAGGGCTAATGCCCGAAACGTCGATTCTCCTGTTCCCTAGATGCTGCCTGACCTGCTGCGCTTTTCCAGCAACACATTTCCATCTCTGATTCTATATCTAAACTGACCACGCTTTGCGTTTGCTGTTCAGCTCCTATGGCAGCCTTATATGGTTTAAATTCTACCCCTGCAGCAAGGGGATCACCAATAATTAACTCTCCTTCCTCCCTCTTACCCAGAGTCTCTCAAAAGAATTGCTACTTTCTTTTTCTCTTTCACCAACTGCTCATCAAAACACAACATCAACTGTGAACTACTGCCCAGACTTGGACATTGAGACAGGATTCTTGCTAGTTTGCAGTGAGAGGCCTGTTCATGGGGATTATCACTCATTATCTCTACCTTATCTCATGTCATGAAAATGCACGTTCCATTCTCCCATTTGTGGGATAGAAACTAGATGTTGAGAATTTCTGAATCAGAAAGTATGGTGCTGAAAAAGCACAGCAGCATCCAATGAGCAGGAGAGTTGACGTTTCAAGCCTGACTGGCTGTGCTTTTCCAGCACCACACTTTTTGACTCTGATCTCCAGCATCTGCAGTCCTCTCTTTCTCCTAGCTGAGAATTTCTGAGGTGAAAGTCTGAGCAGGTACCTGGTGATCCTACCTTAACTGCTCTGGACCTTCATCTTGCACACTTGGCACCAACATCTCTGGGTTTGTTCCACAGATAGTGACGACATGGAGCCCCAGGTCCACAGATGTTGGCATCCAACACATATCAGCCTCATCACATCACCATGGCACAATCCATTGAGAGTAAACCTCTCTTTCCTAGTTATGCATGTTGGGGATGGTGGGGGCAGTCACCAGAGCCCCTCAATACAAAACTCACTGTGAGGATAAAGGAACATGCTACCAGCTCATCGACTGGGCTTCTCACTCACTCTCAATGCGCACTCACTTTGTGCCAAACTGAATGCTCACAGCATCCCTGCCTTGTCTTTTTGTGCTTTGCCCTCTTAACCAGAGGCCTACACAGGGATTCTGTGTTGCTGTGCTGCTCAATGCAGATGGGAAAACCAGGCAGTTTGTCAAAGCTTTTCAGTACTCATTTAGAATTATTTAGAATGCCTACAGTGTGGAAACAGGCCCTTCGGCCTAACAGGTCCAAACCAACCTCCGAAGACTAAGCCGCCCAGACCCATTCCCCTACATTTACCCCTGAATGCACCTAACCTACACATCCCTGAACACTATGGACAATATGGCATTGCCAATTCACCAACCTGCACACCTTTGGATTGTTTGAGGAAACCGGAGCACCTGGAGGAAACTCACATAGACATGGGGAGAATGTGCAAACTCCACACAGACAACCACCCGAGGCTGGATTCGAACCCGGGTCGCTGGCACTGTGAGGCAACAGTGCTAACCACTAGGGCCACCATGCCGCCCCATGAGACGAGAGGGTGGAGGACACCACCCGATCTCAATGTCATACGTACAGCATATGCGGTGACCTATATAGCAAACAGGCTGCATGTCAATTAACCAAATAGCCATGTCTCAACATCAAAAGTGAGTACATCTCAGTCAAGTCCAGGGGAGCTGCCTTCATCTGATGTCAAGTCCAGGGGAGTGAGTAAGGTCAGTCAACCACTCAAGGAAGCTATAATCAAGATCCTCTCCTGGTAGGAGTTAATAAGATCAAAATCGGGCATCCCACCGCCCAGCTTGGCTCTTTCCATCCTCCTGTGGGCTGTTTCCTCCTGGAGTGAGATTGAGTGAGATGAAGATGGCTGGCCCAGCTGTTAGTGCTGATACAGGCAGGGGAAAGGTGGCCTGAATGAATGGGTAGGAGACACAGAGGCTGTACATGGATGGTCATGGGACAGCAAGTGGGGGAAGATGTTGCAACCAGTAGTGAAAGTAGTTCAACATAAACATCGATGGGATGTGACACAGTAGCAGAGATACAATGCGTATGAAGTATCAGAGAAAATATGGTGGCAATGACCTATGATGTTCCTCTGACTCCAGGGGTAACCCCAGACCAGAGTCTGTGGTCAGGACCTTCATTGCCAGTTTTGGAGAGAACAGGATGGCCATTCTCTGCCTCACCCCATCCACCAGAACCAGGAGGACACACTCTGCAGGATGCCAGTGTCAGGGGCAAATTGAATTGAATTTATTGTCACGTGTACCAAGGCACAGTGAAAAGTTTTGTCTTGCGAGCAATACAGGCAGATCACAGAGTTAAGTAGCATAGATTAAGTAAATAATAGGTAAACAGCGGCAAAAACAAAAACACAGGTACAGGCAAATGTTAAGAGTTTGTGAGTCCATTCACTATTCTAACAACAGTAGGGTAGAAACTGTTGCAAAACCAGCTGGTGCGTGTGTTCAGGCTTCTGTACCTTCTCCCCAATGGTAGAGGTTGTAGAAAAACATTGCCAGGGTGGGATGAATCTTTGAGAAGGCTAGTGGCCTTTCCTTGACAGCGAGCCTGGTAGAGGGATTCTATAGATGGGAAGTTGGCCTTTGTGATTGTCCAGGCCATGTTCACCACTCTCTGTAACCGTCTCCGATCTTGAATGGTACAGTTGCCATACCAGGTAGTGATACATCCAGACAGGATGCTCTCGATGGCACACCTATGAAAGTTGGCAAGGGTATTCGCCGTCATGCTAAATTTCCTCAGCTGCCTGAGGAAGAAGAGACATTGTTGGGCCTTTGTAACCAGTGCGTCCACATCAAGAGTCCAAGAAAGCTTGTTGTGGATGACCACTCCCAGGAGCTTGACACTCTCCACTCGTTCCACCTCTGTGCTGTTAAAGTGTAGGGGGGCATGAGTAACATCCTGCCAAATGTCAATAATGATATCCTTGGTTTTACCAGTATTGAGAGCTAGGTTGTTCTCTGTGCACCATTTTTCCAGATCTTCTACCTCCTGTCTGTAGTCTGTTTTGTCACCATCTGAGATTCGACCGACAATGGTGGTGTCATCAACGAACTTGTAAATGGCATTAGTCTGGTATTTGGCAACACAGTCATGGGTATACAGTGAGTACAGTAGGGGGCTCCAGTGTTGAGTGTTAGTGAGAATGAAATATTGTCCCTAGTCTTCACTGATTGTGGCCTGTGGGTCAGGAAACTGAGGATCCAGTTGCAGAGAGTGGGGCTTAGTCTGAGATCACTATCTCTAATAATCAGTCTCAAGGGATAATAGTGTTGAAGGCTGAACTGTAGTCAATGAGTAGGATTCTTATGTAGCTGTTCTTGGTGTGAAGATGGTCTAGGGAGGAGTGACGTGCAAATGATATGGGATCTGACGTAAATCTATTGGTCTGATAGGCAAATTGGAGTGGGTCAAGAGTAGTGGGAGGCTGGAGTTGATTAATGCCATGACCTGCCTTTCAAACCACTTCATGATCACCGAGGTTCGGGCCACTGGGCGGTAGTCATTGAGACATGCTGCATGAGCCTTCTTAGGCACAGGGATGGTGTTGGCCCTCTTGAAACAGGCAGGGACAATGGCCTTCTGCAGGGAGAGTTGAAGATGTCTGAGAAGACTTCTGCCAGTTGATCTGCGCATGCCCTGAGTGCACGACCTCGTACTCCGTCTGGTCCCATTGCTTTCCTTGGATTCACACGAAGGAAAACTGATCTGACCTCCGATGCTGTGACTGTTGGGAAAGGTTCATCAGGACTTTTCGGAATTGGTGTTACCTCTCTGCCGAAATTCTGGTCAAAGTGAGCATAGAAGGTGTCGAGACGATCTGGGAGGGATGTGTCATCGTCTGCATTCTTGCACTGTCTCTTTTTAGAACCTGTGATGTCATTCATTCCTTGCCATAGTCGCTGGGTGTCTGTCTGGGTCTCTAGTTTGGTATCGGTATTGGTTCTTGGCTATGTTAATGGATCTGCAAAGGTCATACTTGGATTCCTTATATTTGAGTGGGTCTCTTGATCTGAAGGCCTCATGCCTGGTTTTTAGCAGGTTCTGTATGTCCTGATTCATCTCGGGTTTCCTGTTGGGGAACACCCGGATTGACTTCCTCTGTATACAGTCCTCCCCACACTTCCTGAAAAAGTCTGTGATGGTGGTGGCGTACTCGTCCAGGGTACCTGCGGACTGTTTGAACATGGCCCAATCAGCCAATTCCAGACAGCACCGGAATTGATCCTCTGCCTCCTCTGACCAGCTCTGGACCTGTATCCACGAAGGAGTCTCCTGCTTGAGCTCATGCCTATAAACCGGGAGAAGAAACACGGAATTCTGGTCGGTGTTCCCGAAATGAGGGTGGGGGATGGAGCGGTAGGCATCTTTCACAGCGGTGTAGCAGTGGTCTAAAATGTTCGGGCCCCTGGTAGGGCAGGTAATGTTCTGGTGGTATTTGGGCAACACCTTCCTTAAATTGGCTTGATTGAAGTCTAGATTAGAGTGGTGCTGGAAAAGCACAGCAGGTCAGGCAGCATCCGAGGAGCAGGAAAATCGACGTTTCGGGCAAAAGCCCTTCATCAGGAATAAAAGCAGGGAGGTCAGGCAGCATCCAGGGAACAGGAGAATCGACGTTTCGGGCATAAGCCCTTCTTCAGGAATGAGGAAAGTTTG
>NC_057720.1:18763929-18778257 GCF_004010195.1 Chiloscyllium plagiosum
GAGGGTGGAGCGGATAGGTGGGAAGGGAGATTGGCAGGTAGGACAGGTCATGAGGACAGTGCTGAGCTGGAAGGTTGGAACTGGGGTAAGGTGGGGGGAGGGGAAATGAGGAAACTGGTGAAGTCCACATTGATGCCCTGGGGTTGAAGTGTTCCAAGGGGGAAGATGAGGCGTTCTTCCTTCAGGCGTCGGGTGTGAGGGAGTGGAGTCACCAGTTAGAATAAACAGGGCTTCGGGGTGTTCTGTCTCCAGGATGTTAGTGGTGGAGTACAATACATCCAGAGCTTCCTCAAATTTGCTTGTGGCAATATGGACACAGCAGTTAGTATAGCAGCAGTAAATTCCCATGGTAGATAGAAGGGGCGGAATTCAAGGTTTGGGGAGCAATGTCTGCCCAGGGTTGCAATGTATAAACAAATCCTGCAGCACTGGACTCCAGTGTTTGATGGGGTGCACAATGGTCTTCAGAAAATTGCTTTGCCACCAGGAATCTCAGCAAGTCCCCTCAGGGGTGAGGACTTTCACCCAGCATAGGTGGGATATCTTGGCTAGCATTGGAGAAGGAGGGCATTATAAGACCCTGGTAATTAGTAAATGAGGCGCGTGAGGCGCGTTTGGGAGGATAACATGAGCAAACTCGTTCGGCCTCCAGGAGAGAAATCCTCCATGAAACCCAACAAAATTGACACCTATCCTATGTCTGATAGGATTCAGTCCACGGTCTCCATTAGACTAACTTTTTACTCCAGATTTTTTATTGAATATAGATGTCACCATCTGCCAAAGTGAGATTTGAATCGGTGTCCCCTGAACATGAGCCTAAGTTTCTTGTCTGGTGACATTATTACAAAACACTGGTTTCCCATTATGTTAGCATTAAACTGCTTGTAGTCAGACAAACTAGAAGCCTGTAGACCTATCCATGAGTCTGGGATGAACATTTTATTGCATTGGTACATCTGAAATAAATCTAGGTACTGAATTCTTTGTATTGCTGTCCATTTCCTGTACTTGTGGTATTTATGTATCATTAAAATATTGTACAAGTTCATGTGCAGATATTTAGCAATTTATACAGTAGAGCATTGAATTCTAGACATTGAATGAGGACAGCCATACATATGGTAAATGATTGCCAGGAAAACAGCAGTATATGTGGGAGGGAATGTTGGGATGATAATCTTATGTATTCTGATGTTTAAAACTGTTACATTACTGTTAAGTACAATTTCACATACAATTTATGACCACTCTGACTTTTTTTTAATGTATATTACTGAACTTCCAATGAGAAGGAAGTGTTTATTGTTTGCTGATGCTTTATAAGTCATCAGCAAAAGTATCTTCACCATAGTGTCACTATGGCAATATTGCAAAAGCTTACTTCCACATAATTATGGCTAATTAAATCAACATTTATTAGTACCCACCATTCTCAGATGTTCTTACATCCTTGGATAATTTGTAGTGATTTCTTTCTTTGATGTGGAATTTTTAATGAGCACCAGTCTTCATTTTTTTCTCTTAATGTCACAGAATTCCAATGTAGCACATTACATAGGAATTAAAGTATTTCTTTTCCTAGTTAGTCATTATGTCGAGTACATGAATGATGTCTGTGCTTTTCTGCTGCAATGCAGTTTGCTTTTTTTTAATTCTTCAATCAATATTTTCAAGCTTCTTTTTCTCTTTTGCATCTCTTCACTGTCCCAATTGTGATAGCGTGGGGACTATCAGTTTTCAAATTCCATCATCTGATTTTAATGCATGGGACTTCCCTGAACTGACATGGTTTCTAAAAGTAAAATCATTACCTCAACGAGTTGTAAGCGTTCTTTATTGGGCCTTAGCCAAATCAGGATTAGCATCTGTATGCATTCCATTATGAGATGTTTGATAAATGTTAGTACATTTCCATTAATATGGGATAAGCCTATAAAATGTTATAGATTTCCTTCCCTCATGAGTAGCTGCCAATATCCCCTCTCATGTTATGTTCCATTCTGTGTGGCAACTGCGTGTTACTTCTAAATATTTTCTGCAACATGTTTAAAGTATCTTATTATGTCAGTTATCTGCATGGTAATATCAGGCAATTATTGTCTGTGCATGTGTGCAGTTAGCGGAGAACACTGTAAATTGCACTTCGTTTTCTTGGTGTGGTGACAAATTAATTTAAATCCATTTCCGCCAGTGTTAAAATCGATTAAATTTAAGAAGATTAAGTGAATTCCTTGGATGCATTACCAACAAATCCTAATGCCTCTTGGAGCATTTACACATCATACATCAACATTTGACTGGAACAAATTCCTGACTTGAACTCTCTTGTAGAAAGTTTACATTTGTTCTTGTCATTGAATTCCAATTGTATGGAGGTCAAACATGTTCTTTTTATCATTCTTTCAAACTTAAACTTTGTTAAGAATATAATCCACCGGCAGACTAGGCAATCCAATTTCAGTGTCCTTTCTGAGACAACGAACCCAGTGGTAACACTGGTTATGGTCAATTAGATGCATTGGTTGGGCCACATTATCCAGATGTTTGACACAAGACTGCCAAAACAAGCTCCCTACTTCAAACTTTGTGATGGCAAGCAGTTACACATTGTCACATTCCAGGCTTTGAGGGTGCTGTAAATGGTGACAGCTTGCATTGGTACTTGGGCCCCAACACTTCACAATCCATATCAATGGTTTGGACTTAGGAACCAGTTGTGAAATTATAAAATTCATGGATGACGCAAACTTAGGTCAGAAAGTGTGTCATGAGGAAGATGCAAAGTGGCTTCAAGAGAGTTTGAACAAACTTGTTGATTGGGCAAGAACACAGCAGATGGAGTATAATGTGGACAAGCATGAGGTTATCCACTTTGGTAGGAGGAACGGATGTACAGAGTGTTTGGGTGGCACAATGGCTCAGTGGTTAGCACTGCTGCCTCACATGCTAGGGACCTGGGCTTGATCCCACCCACTGTCTGTCTGGAGTTTGTACATTCTCCCCACGTCTGTGTGCAGTTCTTCCAAGTGCTCCAGTTTCCTCCCTCAATCCAAAGATGTGCAGGTTAGGTGAATTAGCCATGCTGTATTGCCCATAGTGTCTAGGGATGTGCAGACTATGCGGATTAACCTTCAGAAATGTAGGATTACAAGGATAGGGTTGGGTTGTGGGTGAGATACTCTTTAGTTGGATAATGTGGCCCAACCGATGGCCAAATGGCCTACTTCCACACTCTCAGGATTCTATGTTTGAGAATGTTTATGTCTGTAAACAGGGGTTACAATTTCAAGATTATCAGCAAGAGAGCTAGCAGTGAGGTGAGGAGAAATGTCTTTAGACAGTTGATAGGATTTGTCTGGGAAAGTGGTGGAAATGGATTCCATTGGTGGTTTCAAAAGAGAGCTGGATACATACTTGAAAGTGATTTGACAACTTCTGAGTCAACAGCAGACACACTTATGGTGCTGGCTATACTCAAATTAATGTTAACACATTAGTAAAGCTCTCTTTGGGTATAAGAAAAATAAAACAAAAAAAATGTTGAATTTTCTATTTTTGTTTTAATAATACCTTTCCTAATAAATATGATTTCATGGTGAATTATTCTAGTGGAATATTGCTGCCTGATCTGCTGTGCCTTTTCGTCTCCACATTTTATCTATTCTTAATTGATGTGGCAACTGCTCTGTCCAAGACTGCAAGAAGTTACAGAGAAATGTGAGCACAGTCCAGTCCGTCATGAAAACCAACCTTCCTTCCACTAACTCAGTCTACACTTCCTGCTGCCTCGGGAAAGCAGCCAACATAATCAAAGCCCCCTCCCACCCTGCTTTTCTCTCTTCCACCCTCTTCCATCGGGCAGAAGATACAAATATTTGAAAACATGTACAAACAGGTTCAGGAACAGCATCTTCCCCACTGTTATTTGACATATGAGTTGATCTTTCTTTGCACATTCTCTGCCACCTTCCACAAGATATTCTGCATTCTGTTCTATTGCCCTGATGTACTTATGTAAGGCATGATTTGTCTGGTTAGCACGCAAAACAATAATTTTCACTTTATCTCAGTAGATGTGACAATAATAAATCAAATCAAATTAAAATTCCTCAATTTACAGACCTTTGCATGCTTCCAGCTGAATTTGTTGTCAGCGTTTCAAATATAGACATTTCTGGTTTGCAGCTCTGCAATAGTTTCTACATGACACAATTGTAAGGAAGATGTCATGTTACTATGGTAAATGTTGCACAATGAGTCACCAATGTTGAGAATTTCATCTCAATTTTGCTTACTTCTTCTATTTTGTATAGGTTTCCATGGTTTTGCCTCTGCATGTGAACCAAGCAACCTCCCTAACCTAAAAGAGTAGATCAGTAACCATCTACACAACATCTGTAAAATTGCAGTCAATTTCCTTACACTGTAGTCGTAAGAGTGAAAGGGAACTTACAAAATTAACACGGCAAGATGTCAGTGAAAAATTGTCTGCAACTAAAGTACAGCATGCTGCTCCAGGTATACACAAAACCCACGTGCTTCCTTTTACCGCTCATGATTAGTATGTTTGTGTGTGATTGTGTGTTTTCTCACCCTCAATGTCCCACTTCAATAATGCCAGCAGCAAGCTTTTTATAAGTTAAAGTGAGTTGAGAGCTAGCTAAATTGGACTGGCAAATTAGGTTGGAGGATAGGTCAACAGAAGTGCATTTGGTCAATGTTTAAAGATGGTGGGCGGCATGGTGGCACAGTGGTTAGCACTGCTGCCTCACAGCACCAGAGACCCGGGTTCAATTCCCGCCTCAGGCGACTGACTGTGTGGAGTTTGCACATTCTCCCCGTGTCTGCGTGGGTTTCCTCCGGGTGCTCCGGTTTCCTCCCACAGTCCAAAGATGTGCATGCCAGGTGAATTGGCCATGCTAAATTGCCCGTAGTGTTAGGTAAGGGGTAAAGGTAGGGGTATGGGTGGGTTGCGCTTCGGTGGGGCGGTGTGGACTTGTTGGGCCAAAGGGCCTGTTTCCACACTGTAAGTAATCTAATCTAATCTAATTATTTCAGAGTACACGGTACTCTGGTTTCCTCCCACATTCTAAAGATGTGCAGGTTAGGTGAATTGGCCGTGCTAAATTGCCTGTAGTGTTGGCTGAAGGGGTAAATATAGGGGAATGGGTCTGGGTGGGTTGTTCTTCGGAGGGTCGGTGTGGATTTGTTGGGCTGAAAGGCCTGTTTCCACACTAAGTAATCTAATCATATACACTCTGTAAGAACATTTCCACAGGAAAGGCCCATCATCCTTGTTAACTAAAAAGGTTAACGACAGGATGAAATGTAAATGAAAAGCTTATAATTGTGCAGAGAGGGTGGTAAGTCAAAGAATGGAACATCATATAAAAGTCAGCAATGAAATACTAAAAGGTTAATAAGGATGGAAAATTAAAGATGGGGAGAAAGCTGGCTAGCAATATAAAAATAGATAGTAAGATGTTCTATAGATATTTTTAAAAGTTGACACACTATAATTTGGTCCCATAAAGTTATGAACACGCACCCGAACACGCACAGGTGTGTGTTCATATATTATTGTTTTACTTCCATAATATATGTATGCAAGTGAGAAACAAGAGTAGGCCATTCGGCCCTTCGAACCTACTCTACCATGCAGTAGATCATGGTTGGTCTGATTTTAATCTTAACTTTACAATCTTGCATATCCCCAATAATTTTGCATACCTGGACAATAAAGAATCTGTCTTCCCCTGCCTTAAAAAATTTTAAAAGAATCTGCATCTACTGCTTTTTGAGGAACAGAATCCCAAAGACTCACAACCTTCTGAGAGGAAAAGAAGGTTTCCTCATTTCTGTTCTAAATGGGCATTCCCTTATTGTTAAATTATTACCTCTACTTCTAGATTCTCCCACAAGAGGAAACATCTACCTGATCAAGTCTTCTCAGGTTCATATATATTTCAATTAAATTACCTCATTCTTTTCTAAACTCCAGATGATACAGACCCAGCCTGTCTAGCCTTTACTCATAAGGCAATGCACACATTCCAGGTATTAATCTAGTAAGCCTTCTCTGAACTGTTTCCAATACATTATTATCAATCTATATGTACAGTGACTGTTACTGTACACAGCTCCTGATGTGGTCTTAACAATGTCCTGTCTAACTGAAGCATAACCTCCCTATTCTTGCATTCCATTCCACTCACAATAAACCACAGCATTCTATTAGCTTTCCTGATTACTTGCTGTACCTGGGTATTAATCTTCCTTGATTTATGTACTAGGACCCCCAGATCTCTCAGTATCTCAAAGCTTTACAACTTCTCACAATTTAAACAATACATTATTTTTAAATGCTTTTTGCCAAAATGGACAATTTCACACTTCACCATTCTACACCATTTTCGAGGTCTTTGCCACTCACTTAACCTATCTATATTTCTTTGAAGACTCCTTAGATCCTCTTCACACCTCACTTTCCTGCCTATCTTTGTGTCATCAAAGCTACCATGTCTTCAATCCTTTCATCCAAATCAGTTGAATAAATGGTGAAAGGTTGAGACTCCAGCATTGACTCCTGTGACGAACCACTTGTGACAACATGCCAGCTTGAAAAGGACCCACTTATTCCCACTCTCTGCTTCCTGTTAGCCATTAAATCTTCGATCCATGCAAATTTGTTGCCCCCTACACCATGAGCTTTTATTTTCCAAAATAAATTTTGATGTGGCATCTCATCAAATGCCTTCTGGAAAATGAAATACAATACTGGTGCTCCTACAGCACAAGCTCCTTCTTCAAAGGACTCCAATAAATTAGTTAAACATGGTCTGCTGGTGACAAAACCATGTTGTCTCCGCCTGATCACCTGAACTGATCCAAATGTCACATAATGCTGTAGTGTTTTTCATTAGATTGCTTACTTACAGTGTGGAAACAGGCCCTTCGGCCCAACAAGTCCACACCGACCCGCCGAAGTGCAACCCACCAAGACCCATTCCCCTACATTTACCCCTTCACCTAATACTATGGGCAATTTAGGATGGTCAATTCACCTAACCTGCACATTTTTTTTTGGATTGTGGGAGGAACCCGGAGGAAACCGACGCAGACACTGGGAGAATGTGCAAACTCCACACAGAGTGTTACCTGAGGCGGAAATTGAACCCAGGTCTCTGGCGCTGTGAGGCAGCAGTGCTAACCACTGTGCCACTGTGCTGCCCACTTTTCAAAGCTTTTTGTGTCCGCTTGAGCGTAGATGGGTAAGCTGTGACTTCACTGAAGCATACAGGATCCTGATGCATCTTGACAAAGTGCATCTGAAAAAGATGCTTCCTCTTGTAGAGAAGTTTTAAAATAGTGGGTCACTGTTTGGAAATTGAAGGGTCGCCCATTTAAGTCAGAGAAAGGGAGAGTCTTTTTCTCACAGAGGCCATGTGTCTTTGGAACTCTTCATTAAAATGCAATGAAAGAAAAGTCGTTGAATATCTTAAAGCAGTGGCAAATAGATCTTCCTTTCCATCTATCCACTCCACCCTCCTCTCTGACCTATCACCTACATCCCCATCCCCATTCACCTATTGTACTCTATGCTGCTTTCTTCCCACCCCCACCCCTCTCTCATTTATCTCTCCACTTTGCAGGCACCCTGCCTCTATTCCTGATGAAGGGCTTTTGCCCGAAACGTCAATTTTCCTGCTCCTCAGATGCTGCCTGATCTGCTGTGCTTTTCCAGCACCACTCTAATCTAGACTCTGGTTTCCAGCATCTGCAGTCCTTGTTTTTACCTAGATAGATGCTTGTTAAACAAGGTTAGAAAGAAAAAATATTGGGTATAGGAGGGAATGTATGGAGTAACCATATCAGCCATGATCTTACTGAATGGTGGCACAGACTTGAGGGGCGAGTGGACTAAACCTGCATCTAATTTGTTGGTTTAGATGTTTGCTGGTTAAAATAAAGAAGGCTGTTGTTAAATACTTACCCGAATTTAATTCACCATGTTGGTGACTTGTCTCACAGACGCTTGGGCACACGCGGAATAGATACACATGAAGATGACACACTGTTACAGCTTATCATTATTTCAGTCTCTTTCATGGCAGGTTTCTTTGATGATGTCAATGCTTTAAAGTTGAAATTAGAGTCTTGCAAAGCTAAGCATCCTCAACAGGCTGACAGGTGTTGGCAGGGAAATTTCTAGAAGGTTTGTCCCAGGTGAATTCAATGTTGGACTGCGTTGAGACATTCTTCTCTCTCATAATATCTTCCCCATTTTAAGGTATACCTGTTTATTATATTAGCCGCTTGGCTGGCTTGCAGCTGGTTTGATGGAAATATGAACCAACATTTTGTTCGATTTTAAAAGCAATTACAAAATGGCTCATCTTGTAACTTCCACAAGACCTTTTTACCAAAGGAACGGGTGGTTTTAAGTATTTTAAATCAAGCTGGTCAGGCATATTCTAGCACAGGTGGGACTGGAACTTTTGCATTCTGTTCCAGCAGCAGGGAAACTACCATGGTGCCACAAGGACGCCTAAAATGGTGGCTATATTACTCCCTCTGATCATCCTGTGCAGTAGTTTGACACTTTAAGGTGAAACTAGTTTTTGGTCTCATCTACATTGAGGAGACAGGATGCCAATTTGTGGAACATTTCAGAGAGCATTTCCAGGCCACACGCACCAAACAACCCCACCGCCCTGTGGCCGACCACTTCAATTCCCCCTTCCACTCCGCCAAGGACATGCAAGTCCTTGGTCTCCTCCACCACCAAATCCTCGCCACCCGACGCCCAGAGAAAGAATGCCTCATCTTTCGCCTTGGGACCCTCCAACCACACGGCATCAATTTCACCAGTTTCCTCATCTCCCCAAACATCGATTCTCCTGCTCCTTGGTTGTTGCCTGACCTGCTGTGCTTTTCCAGTGCCACACATTTCGACCTTAAGGTTCACCCAAACTAGTTTGACTTAGTGAAATAATCATACCTTGTGAAGAGGACCCAAGCCATCTTCCCACCATTTGAGTTTGATATTGAGATGGGGCTAATCAAAACTATCCTGGAAAAAAAAGAAAAACAGAAGTTGCTGGAAAATCTGAACAGGTGCTGTCAGACCCGCTGAAGTTTTCCAGCAACTTCTGTTTTTGTTTCTGATTTACAGCATCTGCAGTTCTTTTGGATTTTATGAAGTCTGCAAAAAAAAAGGTTGGCCTGATCAAATGACTTCTCAATGTATATTGTGTAATCTCAGCAAGGAGACAATGTCATCTATTTTGAGCTTGAACAGTGCCCAGTCTACGCTGGGAGAGGCAATAACAGGTGAAACTAGTTTTTTTCAGTAAACCCATAAACCTGTGTTTTTTCCTAATAGGGCATAGCCATCAAGCTAAAGAGACATTTGCTTACCATAACAATATGTCATGTGATATGAATTTCGGTGCCAGTGTGACGTCATATATGTAGGCCATATATGTAGGCCATGAGTGTCAGGAGGTAATTATTTGCTACAGGAGCTTTAGCCACTGACCTGCTCTTGCAGCCATTGTTTTATTATATAAATACTATGAACTGCGGATGCTGGAGATATGAAACAAAAGCAAAAAATTGCTGTGAAAGCTCAGCAGGTCTGGCAGCATCTGTGGAGAGGAAGGACAGTTAATGTTTCAAGTCTGGTGAAGTTCTGAAGAAAGGTCACTGAGCTCGAAATGTGAAATCTGTTTTCAATGCACAGATGCTGCCAGATCTGCTGATTTTTCTCCAGCAATTTCTGCTTTTATTCATATGAGTAGACCAGTTCAATTTCTGGTCAATGTTAGCCTCCGTAAAGTTGATAGTGAGGGATTCAGAGATGGTAATACCATTGAGAGTCATGGAGTGATGGTTCAATTCTCTTTTGTTAGAAATGATCATTTTCTGCACTTGTGTGGCAGGAATGCTACTTGTCACTTGTCAGCCTGAACCTGGATGTTGTATTTCATAGAATTTCATAGAATCCCTACAATGCGGAAACAGAGTTGAGAGTGTGGTGCTGGAAAAGCACAGCAGGTGAAGCAGCATCCGAGGAGCAGGAGAATCAGGAATGATAAAGGGCTTATGCCCGAAACGTTGATTCTCCTGCTCCTCGGATGCTGCCTGACCGGCTGTGCTTTTCCAGCATCACACTCTTGACTCTGATCTCCAGCATCTGCAATCCTCACTTTCACCTCCACAATGTGGAAATAGGCCACTTGGCCCAACAAGTCCACACTGAACCTCCGAACAGTAACCTAGAATTAGAAATAGAATTTATTGTCATATATATTTTAACAATAAAAATACAATGAAAAGTCTGCTAAGTCACCCTATCATGGCGCCTATAATGACAGAAGTCATGATAAAAACACAAGTTGCAAAATTAAGTAAAATTAAGTTAATATAAGATAAAGTTCACCAAAGTCCATTTAAAGGCTCCTGGTCTTGAAGACAGTAGATCCACAATGAGAACAACATGACGGGACAAAAACTGAAGCACTGGGACGCCATTTCACTGAGTCGAAAGCCTCTGAAGAAATACCACCGCCAAGAACACCAGTCAAAAACAAAACGTTGGACCATCGGATCGCTAGGCTGCCACCCATGGACAAAACAAAATGGTGAGACATCAGAAAACCAAGCCAGAAGCACTGAACGAAGATCTAGATTCAAGCTGGATGGCCACCAAGATCACAAACTGGGGCAACCACTCCAACAGAGACTGCACCGCAGTCTGAGACCAACACTTCAAGAAAGACCGCCAGAAGCAACAGCCACTCAGGAGACGCTCCTGGCTGAAACCTTCAAAATGAAGGTGAGTGAATTTGATCATATCTATAGTATGTATGCTAACTGAAAGACCTTAAAAACAGAAAACAGGAAAATAAAATAGTAAAGGCAAACTGAATAGATAAGCAACAGGCTCCTGGGCTGAGGAGCCCCCTCTATATGCTGCTACTCCATTGCTGCCATTTTAGGTCTCCGTACCCAGACTCATTCCCTTACCCGATTACTCTACATTTGCCCTGACTAATGCATCTAACCTCCACATCTATGATTCTGGATTAGTGGTGCTGGAAAAGCACAGCAGTTCAGACAGCATCCGAGGAGCAGTAAAATCAACGTTTCGGGCAAACGCCCTTCATCAGGAATACAGGCAGAGTGCCTGAAGAGTGGAGAGATAAATGAGTGGAGTATCGGGGTGGGGAGAAAGTAGCATAGAGTACACTAGGTGAGTGGGGGAGGGGATGAAGGTGATAGGTCAGGGAGGAGAGGGTGGAGTGGATAGGTGGAAAAGAAGATAAGCAGATAGGACAAGTCATGGGGACAGTGCTGAGCTGGAAGTTTGGAACTAGGGTGAGGTGGGGGAAGGGGAAATGAGGAAGCCGTTGAAGTCCACATCGATGCCCTGGGGTTGAAGTGTTCCGAGGTGGAAGATGAGGCGTTCTTCCTCCAGGCGTTTGGTGGTGAGGGAGCGGCAGTGAAGGAGGCCCAGGACCTCCATGTCCTCAGCAGATTGTGGGGGGGGAGTTGAAATGTTGGGCCACAGGGTGGTGTGGTTGATTGGTGCGGGTGTCCCAGAGATGTTCCCTAAAGCGCTCTGCTAGGAGGGGTCCAGTCTCCCCGATGTAGAGGAGACCGCATCGGAAGCAACGGATACAAAAAATGATATTGGTGGATGTGCAGGTAAAACTTTGATGGATGTGGAAGGCTCCTTTAGGGCCTTGGATGGAGGTGAGGGAGGAGGTGTAGGCGCAGATTTTGCAATTCCTGCGGGGAACTGGGGAAGGTGTCAGGATGGGAGGGTGGGTTGTGGGGGGGGCGTGGACCTTACCAGGTAAATGGCCAAATCAGCTAACCTGCACATCTTTGGACTGTGAGAGGAAACCGGAGCACCTGGAATAAACCCAGGCAGACACGGGGAAAATGTGCTAACTCCACACAAACAATGGTCCGAGACTGGATTCGAACCTGGGTCCCTGGCGCTGTGAGGCCGCAGTGCTAACCACCAAACCACTGTGCTGCCCCCTACTAAGTGGGTCTTGCTGTATTTGTACAAGGACTGTTTCAGCATCTGAGGGGTCACGAATGATGTTGGACATTGTGCAATCATTGGTGAATATCCTCACTTCTGATCTTATGATGGAAGCAGCTAAAGATGGTTGTGCGTGGGACAACCTGGAGGATCTCTTGCAGAGATGTCCTGGATCTGAGATGACTGACCTCCAACAACCACAACCATCTTCCTGAGACAGGTATGACTCCAGCCAGTGGAGAATTTTCTTCCGAATCTAATTTTGCTCAGGCTCCTTGATGCCACACTCAGTCAAGTGCTGCCTTGATATCAAGGGCAGTCACTCTCACCTCACCTCAGGAATTCAGCATTTTTGACCATGTTTGGACCCAATGCTCTGCTGAGCTGATTAGCCCTGATGGAACCTCAAACTGGGCATCAATGAAGATTGACTCTGAACAGCCCTTGTAGCATCTCAACATTAATGATTACATCACCAATCAGAACATTCTTCTCATGCTGGATAAATTGGTGTCCCTTTTCTCAAGGAGGAGAACCTGAGGGCTGCAGACGCTGGAGCCACTGAGTCTTGGGACCCTCCAACCACATGGCATCCATGTGGATTTCACCAGTTTCCTCATTTCCCCTCCCTCCACCTAATCCCAGATCCAACCTCCCAACCTCCTCTCCAAACTATCACTATTACCCCCACCTCCGTATAGAACATAGAACAATACAGCGCAGAACGGGCCCTCTGGCCCTCAATGTTGCACCGACCTGTGTGCTAATCTAAGCCCATCCCCCTACACTACCCCATCATCATCCATGTGCTTTCCAAGGATTGTTTAAATCTCCCTAATGTGGTTGAGTTAACTACATTGGCAGGCAGGTCTTTCCATGTCCTTCCACTCTGAGTAAAGAACCTGCCTCTGACATCTGTCTTAAATCTATCACCCCTCAATTTGTAGCTATGCCCCCTCGTACAAGTCGATGTCATCATCCTAAGGAAAAGACTCTCACTGTCCATCCTATCTGATCATCTTGTAGGTCGCTATTGAATCTCCTCTTAGCCTTCCTCTTTCTAATGGAAACAGACCCAAGTCTCTCAGCCTTTCCTCATAAGACCTTCCCTCCAGACCAGGCAACATCCTGGTAAATCTCCTCTGCACCTTTTCCAAAGCTTCCACATCCTTCCTGCAATAGGGCGACCAGAACTGTACACAATAATCCAAGTGAGGCCGTAGTAGCGTCTTGTATAGTTGCAGCATGACATCATGAATATACCTCTCGTACTCTCAGCTACCTTCCCCCCAGACCCCCCCCCCACCATTTATCTCTCTACCCTCTCGGCTCACAAACCCCATTCCTTATGAAGGGCTCTTGCCTGAAATGCTGCTTCTACTGCTCCTCGGATGCTGCCTGACCTACTGTGCTTTTCCAGCACGCCACTCCCGTCCTTTTTCTCAAGTCTATTTCTTGCATCCTTGTCCTGATGAGTGAAAGACAGAGAAGGTTTCACCTTGTCTTTTTTTTTAAGCAATGCTTGATCAAAGCACCGGGGTTAATTCACTCAGCTGCTTACCTTCCATTCTCTTTCTCTACCATCACCTGGGTGTCAGCTGAAGCAACTTATTAAATCAAATGGGTACTTCTTTGTTACATGAACATAACCTGCTCTGTTAATAGAATCATCACAGAGTGGAAGATGACCGTTCAGCACATACCAATCCTCCAAAGAACTTCCCACCCAGACCCACACCCACTATCCCATCCCTGTACCTCTGTATTTCCTTTGGCCAATCCACCGAACCAGCACTGCTTAGGACTGTGGGAGGAAATCAGAGCACCCGAGCTAAACTCCCACAGATAAAGGGAGAATATGCAAACTCCACAGATAGTTGCCTGAGGCTGGAATTGAACCCAGGTCCTGGTGCTATAGAACATAGAACATAGAAGAATACAGCGCAGTACAGGCCCTTTGGCCCTCGATGTTGCGCCGATCCAAGCCCACCTAACCTACACTAGCCCACTATCCTCCATATGCCTATCCAATGCCCGCTTAAATGCCCATAATGAGGGAGAGTCCACCACTGCTACTGGCAGGACATTCCATGAACTCACGACTCACTGAGTAAAGAACCTACCCTAACATCTGTCCTATACCTACCACCCCTTAATTTAAAGCTATGCCCCCTCGTAATAGCTAACTCTATACGTGGAAAAAGGTTCTCATGGTCAACCCTATCTAAACCCCTAATCATCTTGTACACCTCGATCAAGTCACC
>NC_057720.1:18778502-18795955 GCF_004010195.1 Chiloscyllium plagiosum
GGCCGCAGGGGGTCCCTGCACTGGTTGCTTCCTCCCAGTCCCCCTCACTGTCACCCATCTATCTGCCATCTTTGGAGTTACTACTTCCCTTACGCTCCGATCTATGACCCCCTCTGCCTCCCGAATGATCCTAAGTTCATCCAACTCCAGCTCCAGTTCCCTAACACTGTCTTGGAGGAGCTGGAGATGGGTGCACTTCCTGCAAGTGTAATCAGCAGGGACGTCCATGGCATCCCTCACCTCAAACATGTTGCAAGAGGAACATTGCACTGTCTTCACTGCCATCCCTCTGAAAGTAACCTTTTATAAAAAAAAACTGGGTCTAAAGAATACAACAAGCAAAATGCAGCACTTACCTACTTAGCACAACGGGTCTTATTATTTAGGTTAGAGGAGGAGGGCGGGTGGGAGACACTACCTCTGTAGTGCCTCGGGTTCTTCTCCTGCGTGCTTTTAAAGGGAAAAAAAACCTACCCGGCTGCCCCTCCGATCTTCGTCACTTCCCCCTGCTGGTCCCGCTCTTTCTGTAAAGAGAGAAAAAAACACCGCTGCCCGCTACCGGTAAGTAATTTTAAAACAAACTGTCTTACCTTAGCTGCTGCTCGCACTCAAAGTGCAGCAGTGCTAACCACTGAGCTGCCATCACTGCTGAGTCACTTACACTTATAGAGTCACAGAAATATGCAGCACAGAAACAGACCCTTTGGTCCAACTCGTCCATGCCAACCAGATATCCTAAATTAAACTAGGCGCATTTGCCAGCACTTGGCCCATATCCCTCCAAACCCTTCCTTTTCATACACCCATCCAGATGCCTTTTAAATGTTGTAATTGTACCTGCCTCCACCACTTCTTCTGGCAGCTCATTCCATACATTCACCACCCTCTGCGCAAAAAACTTTCCCATTAGGTCCCTTTTAAATTTTTTCCCTCTCACCCTAAGCCTATACCCTCGAGTTCTGGACTCCCCCACCAAGGAAAGGACCTTGTCTATTTATCCTATCCATGCCACTCATCATTTTATAAACTTCTATAAGGTCAACCCTCAGCCTCTGACACCCCAGGGAAAACAGTCCCTGCCTTTTCAGCCTCTCCCTATACCTCAAATCCTCCAACTCTGGCAACATTCTTGTAAATCTTTTCTGAGCCCTTTCAAGTTTGATAACGTCCTCCCGATAGGAGGGAGTCCAGAATTGCACACAATATTCCAAAAAGTGGCCTAACCATGGTCCTATACAGATGCAACATGACCTCCCAACTTCTATATTCAATACTCTGAACAATAAAGGAAAGCATACCAAATGCCTTCTTCACTATCCTATCTACCTGCGACTACCTGCGACTCCACTTTCAAGGAGCTATGAACCTGCACTCCAAGATTTCTTTGTTCAGCAACATTCCCATAACCTTTTTCATTAAGTGTATAAGTCCTGCTCTGATTTGCATTTCAAAAAGGAAGTACCTCACATTTATCTAAATTAAAGTCCATCTGCCAATGTTAATTAAGGGAGCATTTGCTCCTTAGAACAGTATATGTGAATACATCAAATGGAGGAAAATACCTCCATGGTACACGCAGTGACAAAGCTGTTTCAGATCCTGGTGCAAAGGTCATTTTATTGTGATAAAATACCTAGGCAGAGGATTTACTAAACTACCTGTTTTGTTTAACTTGTAAATTCCAAATAAATGTATTTGTGTTGTACATTATGCACTTGTAGGCATTTCTGTGTGAAAGCTATTAGGCATTTATTTAATTGGTTTATGTTTTAATGCAATTGCAATATATTCAAGCTAATCTGAAGAGAAATAATGTTTCGTCGCTAACTAATTTCCTGTAATAGCATCTAATCATCTCATGCCACCCAAATGTGGTTAACCAAACTGCTTGAATTTTAGAATCTGATTGATCAGAACTAACTCTTAGCACGCAACCAGCTCTGCCAAGATTGAAATGTTTGAATTATTCTGCATCAACTTTCTAAAGTTGATAGGTTGTATATTTTAGTATAAGTCTTTATACGTACAATGCATTGAAAGCAATTCTATTCATTCTAGCTGCATGCCCTTAAGTGGGAATCCATGCCACAGATTTAATCAGGTCAACAGTGGGAAGGTGGCAGAACCCCTCTCACTACTCCCCCTCCTCATTAAGCTAACCTCCCTCACAACAGCTACCGAACTCCCTCAGGGTGGGATGTCTATTCCCGAATACATTTAGAAAGGAATTTTCCTAAATTTATGACCCACTTCACTGGGAGAAGTATTCACTTGTAAAATGCAATTGATGAAAAGTCTCAAATTTTATGATGCAATTGTGTTTTTTATCCTGTAACAATGAGAGTGATTGCAGTAGAGGAGTGAGAGATATTGAAATAGTTGGAGCAGAAGGGACAACATTGGACAAGAAACAAACATTCAGCCCATCAAGATGGCTTCTTTCTCAAATGTGCACAATCCAGAGGATAACATTGGATCCTCCCTGATGAGTTAATCTCCTGGAAAGATTGTTTTCTTGACCCTTTTAAGATAAATCATTTAGAAGTAGTTTTGCCCAAGTTACTCACTAGCCTTCATACTCTACAATAAAATACCATCAAGTCAAACAAACATGGAATTGATCACAAACATAGTTGAGTATTCAAAAGAAACCCTGGAACTTCTAGGTGATTGTTTGGAAAAAAGAAATGTTTGTGACATGAGCATCCTCCCATTTTAAAACACAGTCTCTCAAAATAATCACTTGAGCATGACTCACTCACATATAACCATGGAAACGGTGACCAGTCTGGCAGCAGCCAGCAAATAGAAGCCTTGTGATTTATACATTAAATAGTAAATCACAACCAGCTGTGCAGTCTGAGCAAAAAGATGCATTCCTTGCGTTATTGATTCCAGTGGCCCATTATGCACCACAGAAAAGAACAGGCTTTATTTAAAATGATTGCTTGTTTTATTCTAAGTAAGATGATCAAAAAAAAGATAGAAAATTTTCACAAATTTGTGACCTAATTCGCCACAAGAAAGCACTGAGTTGCATTCATAAATTCCTTAAAAGTGGTTTCTATATTCATGAGAGCATGACAGTGACCCAAGTGCTGCTGTTTCATGTGTAAAATGCCCAAAAATAGGCTGATGCTTGGAAGTAACCATTAGTTTATAAAAAGATCTTACCCATTCTATGAAATAAATCCAAAGCATTTAAGTTCCTCCATGTTATAGGGGACCCAACTTCCTCCCTCAGATGGAGTTGTGGACTCAGTTGAGTAATGGAAAAGCATTCATTAAGAAAAAGGCCAATCCCATCAGAAACAAAGTAATTAATAATTCCACTGTACATTTGAAATGAATTGTCATTTTTGTTGAGGTTTCCTTTTCTTTGTGAGTCTTCATCTCAGACAGCACTAGGCAGGAGGCACTTCCTCTGCTATACAGCCCGTACTGTGGTTTTCTAATCAAAGTCAGTGGGGCTGCCCACAAGCTAGTTTACTTACCCGACCTGATCTCTCAGTTATCTCTAATACTATCTGCCCTAGAAGGCTGATAGTTTTCAGTGATATAAATAACTGCTTGTGGTTTGCCCAGAGATGCTGAACAAAAGTTGGATTATTCTAAACTGTAATCGTTCATTATATGAATGCAGTTTCTCCCAACGACAAAGATGCCATCAACACCTTATCATTGTAGAATATCTAATTCCTGCCGTCCTCTTATACTGAGTGGTTGGTTGATCTCAATCTTTGGTTGATGTGAACACCTTGGCAACTAGGGAACACAGGAAGGATGGTGCTGTTGAAACACAGGGAAGAATAACTGAGCACTCTCTCAGGGGAGGTAATCTTTTTTACCTCCTGTCTATGTGGCTGAAATGTTACCTGTCAGTCTGTCAGTCCACATCTGGCTATCATCCAGTTCCTGCCTTAAGTTGGTATTAACAATTTCGTTCATGCAGGGGTCTGAATGGATCTGAACTCTGCAGAAATACCATCCATTCCTTCCCTGTTGATAAGCACCAGATCATTCATAAAGGAACAGCAACAAACTGAACCAAAGGCAAGTCCATGAGAGATCTTCAAGCTGTGATGACTGGCCACCAATGACCACAACCAATGTCCAATCTATCAGTAAAGCTCTTACAGCAAGTAGTGTGCAGTTGAGTGGAGGAGTTGTTACTTTGATCCTCTTTGACTTATAATAATACAATCATCATTTCTGTTTGACTAGGATTCTTTGGTACATGCACTTTGATGGTGGCATTGCTGTCAGGTATGTGGAAAGCTTCATGTGGAGTTATGAAATTTTGCATAGGTTATGGTGGTCCCAGTCCTGCGTAGATGTTCTCTGTTCTCAACAGTATCTTTTCTCGTTCTTCCTCAGTGATGGGTTTGGTTAAGGTGGAGAATTAATGAAGCATGTGGTTGGTGGGTGAAATCTATGCACCTCCCAACCCAATTCAGTCCAGGGCAGCAAAGCCTGTGATGGTGTCCTGTCCCATTATCAGTTGGAGACCCTTGGTGAGAATTCATGTTTATTTAAGGGCATCACCTTACTGACTGGTACTCACCCTGCAGGATGAAGGGCTTTTGCCCAAAACGTCGATTTCCTGCTCCTCAGATGCTGCCTGATCTGCTGTGCTTTTCCAGCACCACACTCTCAACTCTAATCTCTAGCATCTGCAGTTCTCACTCTCACCCTGCAGGAGGCAGGATGTTCCCCAGACAGGGATATGACAGGTAAGTACAAGTATATTGGCTAGTGTCTGACATCGGAAAGTGGTGGGACCATTGCTGAAAGCCAGACCTCTGTTTGGCAGCTGCCAAACAAATACCTGGCATCACCACCAAGAAAATAATCTAACCATCAATTCTCATCATTCAATGGCATCCGCCACTATCAATATCCTGGGGGTTTGCCATTGGCCATAAAATGAACTGAAAACAGGCTGTATAAATACTGCATCTATTTGTGCAGGTCAGAAGCTCGGAATCCAGATGCAAGTAAATCACCTCCTGACTCCCCAAAGCCTGATCACCATCTACAAAGCTCAAGGCAGGAGTGTGATGGAATATTCTCCAGTTGCCTCAATGATTGCAGCTCCAAAACTCAAGAAATCTTTTTTAAAGTTCACTCTATGAGGTGCAGGCATCACTGCTAAGGCCAGCAATTATTGCCCAGCCCAAATTGCCTGTAAATCCCTGAGTGGCTTGCAGGGCCAGTTCACAGAGCAATTAAGAGTCAACCATGTTGCTGTGAATCTGCAGTCACATGTAGGCCAATCAGGTAAGGATGGGCAGGAGGCTGAAGGAACACAGCAAGCTCGGAAACATCAGGAGGTGCCGATGTTGACGTTTTAGGTGTAACCCTTCCAGCATCTGTAGTTTTTTTGGTCTCTGTTTTTTTCTCACAACAATTGGCAATGATTATATGGTCATCATGAGAACAGTTTTTAACTGCATGTTTTATTGAGTTCATATTTTACCTTGTTGTGGTGGGATTCAAATATACCTCCCCAGAGCATTAGTCTGGGATTCTGATCCAGTGCCATCTCCACTACACCACCTCCCCAAGTTTGACACCATCCAAGACAAAGCTGTCGACCTGACTGACACCCTGTCTACACAATGGCAGTAAGGATGTAACATCTACAAGATACACTATGTTAAAGAACTAAAGCTCCTTCAACAGCATGTTCTAAACCTGCAGAGACTGCCATATAGAAGGACAAGGGCAGCAGATAAATGGGAGCTCCACAGTCGATGTGTTCCTCTCCAAGCTGCTCATCACCCTGATTTGGAATGATGTCTCCCTTCCTTCCCTGTGGCTCGATCCAAATTCTGGAACTCCCTTCCAATCATCACTGTAGGCATATCTACCACCCCAAGGATTACAGCCATTAAAGAAGGCAGCTCACTACCAACTTCTCCAAGGCAATTAAGCATTGATAATAAATGCTGGTTTATTTAATGGTGCCCACATAGAATCCCTACTGTGTAGAAGCAGGCCATTTGGCCCATCAGGTCACACCAACCCTCCAAAGAGCATCTCAAGGCAACCCGATCCTTTGTAACCTTACATTTCCCATGGCCGATCCACCTAACCTTCACATCTTTGGACTCTGGGAGGAAACTGGTGCACCCCAAGGAAGTCCACACAGTCAGAAGGAGAACGTGCAAACTCCACACAGACAGTCACCCAAGGGTGAAATCGAACCCAGACTCATGGCACAGTGAGGCAGCAATGTTAATACTGCGCCACCCTAGCTCATAAATTAATTTTTAATAATGTTTTCACCCAAGTTCTCACACGTTATAATGATGGAATCATCTGCTTAGTGTTTCTGACTGACAGGTAAATATATGGCCTGGAGGCAGGGGTAATAATGCTATTGGGATCTTCTACATGCACCTGAAGGGGTGGGCAGGCCCTCAGTTCAGCATTAATCAGAGATGAAACTAAATGTGGTATTCCCTGGGTACTGATGATTCAAAGCTACATGTGCCAATTATTAACTGACTAATTAGATATACTTCTCTTGGGAGCAGAAAGAAATAGCTTTTGCCTGAAGGGATTCCAGGTTGAAACACCTGATGAAGTAAATTTTGAAACAGAGGCAACCTTCTGTGAGAAACGCAGTCCCTGACCCAGTCAAGCCAGCAGTCATTCAGGGCTGGATCAAACTGGCTGTACATTGGGTGTGGCTGAGGCTTTTTTATTTCAAAATGTGTTTTATTCATGAAAAATATCTTTATGTATATATAACCATTGTCACAAATGCACTTCACTTCTGTACAACAGAATATGAAGAAAACAAGCAAACATTGGTGGTTGACTCAATCTCAACAAATAAGCTCTGATGGAGTCATCTAGATTTGAAATGTTAGCTTGCTCTCTCTCCATTGATGCTGTGATCTCCAGCATTTGTTGTTTTCAGCCCAGATTCCAGCAGTAATTTACTCCTAAACAAACCAAAGGCTTCTCTTACTTAAACCAGACTGTATTTACATATATTTGAGGCACCAAGAGGGTCTGATAACTGAACAAACCCCTATTTACCATCAGACAGTGGTCTTACTCCACTGTGCCTTGGCAGCAGCTGCCCCAAGCTTTAGTCACTGAGTTGGTAGCACTCTTGCCTCTCAGTTATGACATTCTGGATTCAAGTCCCACACCAGGTCTTGACAGCATCCAACATGGACACTCCTGTGTAATGCTGTCTATCAAATAAGTTGTTAACCTGAGGCCCCATCTGCCTGCCAGGGTGGATGTGAAATGTCCCACGACACGTTTCTGCAAGAGAACAGTCATTGCTCACTCATAGTCACAAAACGCACTGCAATGACTGGTCACAATCACATTGTCATTAATGGGAGCTTGCTGTGCACAGATTGGCTGCTATGATTCCTATATTATGGCAGTGAACTTTCAATAATACTGCAGTGGCTGTAAAATGCTTTGCGAGATCTAGTGGTTATGAAAGTCTTCATTATTATTATCTGGACCAGTCCTCTCTGCTGACAAATTGCCTGGCTTTATCTTATTAAATGGGTGGCAAGGTGGCTCACAGCGTCAGGGACCCAGGTTCGATTCCAGCCTGGGGCTACTGTCTGTGTGGAGTTTGCACATTCTCCCCGTGTCTGCATGGGTTTCCTCCGGGTGCTCTGGTTTCCTCCCACAGTCTAAAGATGTGCAGGCCAGGTGAATTGGCCATGCTAAATTGTCCATAGTGCTAGGTGCATTAGTCAGAGGGAAATGGGTCTGGATGGGTTACTCTTCAAAGGGTCAGTGTGGCTGAAGGGCCTGTTTCCACATTGTAGGGAATCTAATCTAAATTGAGTTCCCATGCACACTTATGAGTTAGTCCCTGAACATTTTACCTTGCCAGTTATCCTTCAACCCTCTTGGAGTTTTGAGATCTAGGGAGTATCTATATAGTGGTGGGGAGTGTGCACTCAACATCAGGAAACAAAACTCAATACTGTAGCTTGCTTGAATGCTTGGTTTGAATACTCCTGAATATAAAGAAGTATACTTAATGAGAAATAACAACTTGTATTTATATAGCACTTTTCACCATCACCAGGATTTTAAAAACACGGACAATTTGGAGTACAGTAATTGTTGTAATGTAAGAAACGTGACAGCCAATGTGCGCACAGAAAGCTCCTACAAACAACAATGTGATAACAACCATAAAGCCATAGAGTTATAGCGATGTACAGCACATGAACAGACCAGATGGTCTGTATTTTGTTTGGTTTTGAAAGACGGATGAATAGTGACTAGTACATGAGGGATAACTCACCCACTCTTCTTTGCAATGGTTCCACAGCATCTTTTACATTTACAAGCAGACTTCAACAAAAGACACCTCTAACAACTCAATGCTCTCTCAGTGCTGCACTGGAGAGTCAGCTTTGGATTTGACCTTAGTGAGTGAGAGATCCCAGCTGACCAAATAAAGCAGAACCAGCTACAGACAGGAATGAGCCTGTATTTACCTCTAGTCTGGTGTTCTGTAAGCAGTGCTGCAAGTTAAATGATGCATCACTGTTGCTGACAGTCACATGTCAAACCTGAAGAGGCTGTTTTCACTTCACACCTGAGGTATTGATGAACCTGCTGGCAACAAAGCATTTCAGTTGGAGGGAGAGACCGCAGTGTTTTCTGGCTTTGTTTTGCTTTGCAGTTCAGCGTTGGAGCATTTTGCTTATCGATTTGCATGTTGCTTCCCAGTCACTGGAGAAAGTAACTCCGAACCTTAAAGCAGGTGCATGCTTTTTGAGTGCACTGCTATGTCCCAATGCCATGGGATCCAATTATAAAATAAACAGGGTGGATCAAATAGCTCCAGGCATTTTACAAGATCACAGCAAGGATGAATTCTCATTTGTAACTGCAGTGGTAAAGTTCACATAGCTATCTTTGTAGTTTGTTCAAATGCTTCATTAAGGTACTGTACTTTGATTATAAAGTCTGCACATTTCTAAAATGACCAAGATTGAGCTAGGGGTTCATTTGTTTCAAAGTAATATAGAGAGATTGAGATGCAAAACATTAAAAAAAACTGCAAATGGTTATAGATAGAACATAGAACATTACAGCGCAGTACAGGCCCTTCAGCCCTTGATTGTTGCACCGACCTATCATACCAATCTGAAGCCCATCTACCTACACTATTCCATGTACATCCATATGCTTGGCAATGACGACTTAAATGTACTTAAAGTTGGCGAATCTGCTGCCGTTGCAGGCAAAGCATTCCATACCCTACCCTATAGAGGGGATAAAATGTATTCATAAAAATTGTCTTCCTGGAGCACACACTCATGGAGCTCTGGGAGTGTGGCAACTTTACCTTTATTCAAAAAACCTGCACTCAGAATGTCCTAAATTTCCAATTATCATGGGATTGAAAAATACAATAAATACTGTGCATACAAAATTCCTATGTCTCCTGCCTGACTTTAAAATGCTTCTAACAATGTTCACAGATTAATGTCATTATGGAGGTCACACCCAATAACCTGATGAGCTGCCTTTCTGATATTGCTCAGATGCACTGACCAATAAAATCTCAGACACTCCCACACAGTAATAGAAGGCTTAAAAAAAGTGTTTTTCTGAACCTTTCAATCTTTCTAGTGCCAAAGAACCACAGAATTGCAAATAGAGTCATAGAGTGATACGGCACAGAAACGGGCCCTTCAATCCACATGTCCATGCCAACCAGACATCCCAATCTGACCTAGTGCCACCTGCCAGCATTTGGCCCATATCCCTCTAAACCCTTCTGATTCATATACCTATCCAAATGCCTTTTTAATGTTGTAATTGTACCTGCTGCTTTAGAGAGGGAAGATTTAAAAAGGACCTGAGGGGTAACTTTTTCACACACAGAGGATGGTGTGTGTATGGAATGAGCTACCAGAGGTTACAAAGCTCAAAATGTCACCCCTCAGCCTCTGACACTCCAGGAAAAAAAGCCACAGCCTATTCAGCCTCTCCCTATAACTCAAAGTCTCCAGTCATAGCAACATCCTTGTAAATCTTTTCTGCACCCTCTCACGTTTAACAACATGCTTCCTGTAGAAGGGCGACTGGAATTGTATGTGGTATTCTAAAAGGGGCCTCACCAACTCTTATACTCAATGTTCTGACCAATGAAGGTAAGTGTGCAAGGTGAAAGGATAAGCCCAGCAACTGCAGGTGGTATGGAAATATCTATAAACAATAATGTGGGACAAAATTAATAGACGTATGGACAAATATTACCAGGAAATAACCATTTCCAACAAGAGACAATCTGACCAACACCCCTTGGCATTCAATGGTATTATCATCACTGAATGCCCCACCTATCAACATCCTGGGGGTTACCATTGACCAGAAACTCAACTGAACTCACCACATAAACACAGTGGCTATAAGAAGCTAGGAATAACTAAGTAACCAGCGAGTAACTCACCTCCTGGCTCCCCAAAAAGATGCACTGCCGACAGTCACCAAAGATCCTCAGACAGCACCTTCCAGACCCATGGCCACTTCCATCTAGAAGGACAAGGACAGCAGATACATGGGAACACCACTGCTTGCAAGTTCCCCTTCAAGCCACTCACCACGCTGACTTGGAAATATATCACTGTTCTTTCACTCACGCTGGGGTCAGAATCCTGGAATTCCTTCCCTAATGGCATTGTGGGTCAACCCTCAGCAGGTGGACTGCAGTGGTTCAAGAAGACAGCTCACCATCACCTTCTCAAGGGCAACTAGGGACAGGTACTAAATACTGACCCAGTGACTGGAACAGATAGACAATAAATGAAATTTAACGAGAAGAAATGTGAAATGCTTCCCTTTGATAGGAAGAACATGGAAAGATAATATAAAATATAAGGTACAATTTTAAAGCCTGTACTGTGGAATCTGGGTTTATACCATTTTCAAAACAATTGAACAAATTAAATCAAATTAATGAGTCATAACCCCTTAAAGGAGTATTGTAACAAAAATGAAATCATCAAAGTGAACTTAAAATTCAACTTGTAATTGTAGTGGGGAGATGATACACTCAAGCCCCTGTGGTGCCCACAGGTTCGGGAAGCCCTTAAGTGTTGCATTGGACACAACATGCTCCCCCAGCAGGGACACCAGGGAAAGGCTGTAATCACAGAAGGGAGACAAACGGGTGAGGTTTAATGGCCCTATCCATGATCCACTACCTGGATTTGTTTATAGCCACCTTGGCCAGACCCATGGGGTGATCCTTTAAGTGTTTGTGTCCCCTTCCCTACTGATCATCAGCAATTAGGAGGGTGGGGTTGAAGTGCAACCAAAAGTACAGAAGCTCCCTCAAATAATATAAAAAGGCTGACCTGCTGTACATGTGCATAAATCATTGAAGGTGACAGAACAGGTTGAGACAGAAATTGTTAAGCGCTATTCATAGAAACATCAAGTACAAAAGCTAGACATTATGTGGAACTTGCATCAGACACCAGCCCAGCCTCAACTGGACTATTAGAACCAGTTTCTGGGCCAGGCACTTTAGGAGAGAGTGCAGGAAAGGTTTGTAAGAATGTATGTGAGTTATGAAATTGCGTTATGAATATAGATTGGAAAATTTAGGACAATTTTCCCTGGAGAAAAGAAGGTCGAGAGGGCATTTGATCGATGTATTCAAAACCATGAGAGGTCTGGAGAGCGTAGGTAGGGAGAAAGTGTAATCAATCATGAAAGGAGCAAGAGTGAGATGTCCCGGAGTTAAAGTAATTGGTTAAAGAAATCCAAAATGATAAAGCAATCATAAAGTCACAGTGACATGAAGGAAATCCTTTTCACGCATTTAATGATTAGGGTGTGGAATGCATTGCCTGACAGTGTGATAGAAACAGGTTTAATTGAAATGTTCAGAGGATAAAGTGTGCAGAGTTACAGGGAGTATGCAGGAGAATGGCAGTAAATGGATCGCTCGTGTGGAGAGCCAATGCTGACATGATGGACTGAATTGACTCCTTCAGCACTACAGTAAATCTGTCTTGCTATTGCTGATTCAGCTCAGGATAAAAGAGATCATCTAAGCAATGGAAATCTGAAGAGTAGGTTCTTTGATGTTATTCTTCACTAACCCAAGCTAAATTTCCATAACAAGAGCCTGTACTGGCCTACAGTAGAAGATGTTGCCAGTATTTCTGTGAGCTCATCAACAGAGTGGCTAAGACATAATTGACCTTAGTCACATTTGGTTAAGATTTAGGAATGTCGAGCCTTATTCTCACTTTGAATGCTGTCAAGTGATGTTTCATAGAAGAGTGCATTTGCAGATGGTAGGTTAGGACAAGATTGGATTGACGTCGATGCCCCAGAATGAAATATTTTATTCTAAGCTTTCCCCCATTTGCCCACAATGCAAACCCATGTGGGATTATAGTTCAATTTGAACTGAGTGTCTCACAGTATTCTAGCAGGGTTACTGGAGAGGGCACCTTGGCTGATTTCTGATTCACTCACAGGTTGCAGACATTGTTGGTGAGGCCCATTCCAGTTGCTAGGAGTTAAGAGTCAATCACATCACAGTTGCTCTGAAGTCACATGTAGGCCAGACCAAGTAAGGATGGCAATTTTGGTCCCTAAAATGAACCTGATGGGTTTTTGTTCCCCAAAAATTGACAATGGTCATCATTAAACCTCTTAGCCCCGGAATTTTATTGATTTCAAATTCCACTGTCTGGTGTGGTAGGATTCAAACCTGGGATCCTGAAACTTTTCCAGGACCTCTGTATTAATAGTCTAGTGATAATATCACTAGGCCATCACCTCCCCGGTGCACCAACCCCATGGTCCTGAGACCTATTGTAACATCCAGCTGCCCTAAGTATGCTCAGTGAACCCAACAGAAATTGGGGCCAAGCATCAGAATTCTGTCCATTGAGATGGACTTCTGTTGGAATAGAACTTCTGAATGGTATCCAAGCAGCAAGGCATCTTCCAGGGAGAACAGTACTCAATACGGCAGCAGGGTGGGACGCTCCGGTTGGAGCTCCTCTGCTTGCCAGACCATTCCCCTTTTCCTTCCTTTCTCTCCAATTTGTAGCTTTTCTTTTAATTCAACCCCATACCCCTTCGCCCCACCTCACCTGGAGTCGCGGAGTGGAGCAAGCACGGGTCGAGTCCCCCGGGAGAGTGAGCACGGACCGAGTCCCCCGAAACGGAGTGAGCATGGGCCGAGTCCTCCAGGGGAGTGAGCACGGGTTGAGTCCCCCGGAGGAGTGAGCACAGGCCGAGTCCCCCGGAACAGAGTGAGCAGGGGCCGAGTCCGCTGGGAGAGTGAGCACTGGCCGAGTCCCCCGGGGGGATGAGCATGGCCGAGATCCCCGGAACAGAGTGAGCACGGATTGAGTCCTCCAGGGGAGTGAGCACGGATTGAGTCCCCCGGGGGAGTGAGCACGGACTGAGTCCCCCAGGGGAGTGAGCACGGGCCAAGTCCCCCGGAACAGAGTGAGCACGGGCCATGTCCTCTGGGGGAGTGAGCACGGACCGAGTCCCCCGGAACAGGGTGAACATGGACCGAGTCCCCCGGGGCAGTCAGCACTGATCGAGTCCCCCGGGAAAGTGTGAACGGGCCGAGTCCCCCAGGGTGCTCAGCCCGGGCTCACTCCCCTGGGGGACTCGATCAGTGCTCACTCTGTTCCGGTGGATTCGGCCAGTGCTCACTCTGTTCCGGGGAACTCTGTCTGTGCTGACACTGTTCCGGGGGACTCGGTCCGTGCTCACTCTGTTCCGGGGGACTCGGTCCATGCTCACTCTGTTCCGGGGGACTCGGTCCATGCTCACTCCCACGGGGGACACGGCCAGTGCTAACTGCCCCGGAGGACTCGGCCCGTGCTCACTGTTCCGGGGGACTCGGCTCGTGCTCACTCTGTTAAGGGGAATCGCCCCGTGCTCACTCTGTTCCGGGGGACTCGGCCCGTGCTCACTCTGTTCCGGGGGACTCGGCCCGTGCTCACACTGGTTTGGGGGATTCGGCCAGTGCTCACTCCCCCATGGGACTCGACCAGTGCTCTCTATGTTCCAGGGGACTCGGCATGTGCTTACTCCCCTGGGGGACTCGGCCTGTGCTCACTCCCCTGGGGGACTCGGCGGGTGCTCACTCCCCCGGGGGACTTGGCCCGCGCTCACTCTGTTCCGGGGAACTCTGTCTGTGCTCACTGAGTTCTGGGTGACACGGCCCGTGCTCACTCTATTCCGGGGGACTCGGTCCATGCTCGCTCCCTCAGCCCGTGCTCACTCTGCTCTGGGGGACTCAGCCCGTGTTCACTCCCCCCGGGGGACTTGCTCCGTGCTCACTCTGTTCTGGGGAACTCGGCCAGTGCTCACTCCCCCGGGGTATTCGGCCCATGCTCACTCCCCCAGTGGGACTTGCTCCGTGCTCACTGTGTTCCAGGTGACTCGGTCCGTGCTCACTCACCTGGGGGACTCAGCCCGTGCTCACGCCCCCGAGGGACTCGGTCCGTGCTCACTCTGTTCCGGGGGACTCGGTCCGTGCTCACTCTGTTCCGGGGGACTCGGTCCATGCTCACTCCCCTGGGGGACTTGGCCCGTGCTCACGCCCCCGGGGGACTCGGTCCATGCTCACTCTGTTCAGGGGGACTCGGTCCATGCTCACTCTATTTCGGGGGACTCGGTCCATGCTCACTCTGTTCCGGGGAACTCGGCCTGTGCTCACTCCCCCGGGGGAGTCGGCCCGTTCACGCTCTGTTCCGGGGGACCCAGCCCGTGCTCACTCTGTTCCGGGGAACTCAGTCCATGCTCACTGAGTTCCGGGTGACACGGCCAGTGCTCACACTGTTCCGGGCGACTCGGCCCGTGCTCACTCTATTCCGGGGGACTCGGTCCATGCTCGCTCCCTCAGGGGACTCAGCCCGTGCTCACTCTGCTCTGGGGGATTCGGTCCGTGCTCACCCTGTTCCGGGGGACTTGGCACGTGCTCACTCCCCCTGGGGACTCGGCCCATGCTCACTCCCCCTGGGGGACTCGGCCCGTGCTCACTCCCCTGGGGGACTTGCTCCATGCTCACTCTGTTCCGGGGGACCCGGCCCGTGCTCACCCCCCTGGGGGAGTCGGCCTGTTCTCGCTGTGTTCCGGGTGACTCGGCCAGTACTCACTCTGTTCCTTGTGACTCCCCCGGTTTGACTTGCTCCGTGCTCACTGTGTTCCGGGTGACTCGGTCCGTGCTCATTCCCCCGGGGGACTCCGCCAGTGCACTCTATGTTCCGGGGGACTCAGCCCATGCTCACTTCCTCGGGGGACTTGCTCCGTGCTCACTCTGTTCTGGGGAACTCAGCCCGTGCTCACTCCCACGGGGGACTTGGTCTGTGCTCACTCTGTTCCGGGGGACTCGGCCCGTGCTTACTCGCCCGGGGGACTCGGCCTGTGCTCACTCCCCTGGGGTCTTGGTCCATGCTCACTCTGTTCGCTCACTCCCCCGGGGGACTTGGTCTGTGCTCACTCTGTTCCGGGGGACTCGGCCAGTGCTTACTCTCCCGGGTAACTCGGCCCGTGCTCACTGTGTTCTGTGGGACTTGACCAGTGCACACTCTGTTCCTTGTGACTCGGACCGTGCTCACTCCCCTGGGGGTCCCGACCCGTGCTCACTCCCCCGGGGGACTTGGTCTGTGCTCACTCTGTTCCGGGGGACTCGGCCAGTGCTTACTCTCCCGGGTAACTCGGCCCGTGCTCACTGTGTTCTGTGGGACTTGACCAGTGCACACTCTGTTCCTTGTGACTCGGACCGTGCTCACTCCCCTGGGGGTCCCGACCCGTGCTCACTCCCCCGGGGGACTTGGTCTGTGCTCACTCTGTTCCGGGGGACTCGGCCAGTGCTTACTCTCCCGGGTAACTCGGCCCGTGCTCACTGTGTTCTGTGGGACTTGACCAGTGCACACTCTGTTCCTTGTGACTCGGACCGTGCTCACTCCCCTGGGGGTCCCGACCCGTGCTCACTCCCCCGGGGGAATCGGCCCGTGCTCACTCTGTTCCGGGGGACTCGGCCCGTGCTCACTCCCCTGGGGGACTTCCTCCGTCCTCACTCTGTTCCGGGGGACTTGCTCCGTGCTCACTCTGTTCCGGAGGAACTCGGCCCATGCTCACTCTGTTCCGGGGGACTCGGCCCATGCTCACTCTGTTCCGGGGGCCTCGGCCCGTGCTCACTCTGTTCCGGGGGACTTGGTCTGTGCTCATTCTGTTCCGGGGGAACTCAGCCCGTGCTCACTCCCCCGGGGGACTTGGTCTGTGCTCACTCTGTTCCGGGGGACTCGGTCCGTGCTCACTCCCCCTTGGGGCTCGGCCAGTGCTCACTGCCCCAGGTGACCCGGCCCGTGCTCAGTCCCCTGGGGGAGTCGGCCCGTTCTCGCTCTGTTCCGGGGGACTCGGCCCATGCTCACTCCCCCGGGGAAAACGGCCAGTGCTCACTCTGTTCCGGGGGACTCGGCCAGTGCTTACTCTCCCGGGTAACTCGGCCCGTGCTCACTGTGTTCTGTGGGACTTGACCAGTGCACACTCTGTTCCTTGTGACTCGGACCGTGCTCACTCCCCTGGGGGTCCCGACCCGTGCTCACTCCCCCGGGGGACTCGGCCCGTGCTCACTCTGTTCCGGGGGAATCGGCCCGTGCTCACTCTGTTCCGGGGGACTCGGCCCGTACTCACTCTGTTCCGGGGGACTCGGCCCGTGCTCACTTCCCGGGGGGACGACCCTTGCTCACTTCCCCGGGGGACTTGGCCCGTGCTCACTCTGTTCCGGGGGAATCGGCCCGTGCTCACTCTGTTCCGGGGGACTCGGCCCGTGCTCACTCCCGTGGGGGACTCGGCTCGTGCTCACTCCCCCGGGGGACTTGCTCCCTGCTCACTGTGTTCCGGGGGACTCGGTCCGTGATCACTCCTCTGGAGGAGTTGGCCCGTTCTCGCTCTGTTCCGGGGGACTCGGCCCATGCTCACTCCCCCGGGGGACTTGGTCTGTGTTCACTCTGTTCCGGGGGACTCGGTCCGTGCTCACTCCCCCTTGGGGCTTGGCCAGTGCTCACTGCCCCAGGGGACCTGGCCCGTGCTCACTCCTCTGGGGGAGTCGGCCCGTTCTCGCTCTGTTCCGGGGGACTCGGCCCATGCTCACTCCCCCGGGGAAAACGGCCAGTGCTCACTCTGTTCTGGGGGACTCGGCCCGTGCTCACTCCCCCGGGAGACTCGGCCCGTGCTCACTCCCCTGGAGGACACGGCCCGTGCTCACTCTGTTCCGGGGGATTCGGCCCGTGCTCACTCCCCTGTGGGGCTCAGCCTGTGCTCACTCCCCCGGGGGACTTGCTCCCTGCTCACTATGATCTGGGTGACTCGGCCCGTGCTTACTGCCTCGGGGGTCTCGGCCAGTGCTTACTCTCCCGGGTAACTTGGTCTGTGCTCACTGTGTT
>NC_057720.1:18796208-18796802 GCF_004010195.1 Chiloscyllium plagiosum
GCTCACTCCCCCGGGGGATTCGGCCCGTGCTCACTCTGTTCCGGGGGACTCGGTCCTTGCTCACTTCCCTAGGGGACTCGGCCCGTGCTCACTTCCCGGGGGACTTGGTCTGTGTTCACTCTGTTCCGGGGGACTCGGTCCGTGCTCACTGCCCCCTGAGGCTCGGCCAGTGCTCACTGCCCCAGGGGGCCCGGCCTGTGCTCAGTCCCCTGGGGGAGTCGGCCCGTTCTCGCTCTGTCCCGGGAGACTCGGCCGATGCTCTCTCCCCCGGGGAAAACGGCCAGTGCTCACTCTGTTCTGGGGGACTCGGCCCGTGCTCACTCCCCTGGGGGACTCGGCCCGTGCTCACTCTGTTCCGGGGGATTCGGCCCGTGCTCATTCCCCTGTGGGACTCGGCCCGTGGTCACTCCCCCGGGGGACATGTTCCCTGCTCACTATGATCCGGGGGACTCGGCCAGTGCTCACTCCCTCGGGGGTCCCGACCCGTGTTCACTCCCCCGGGGGATTCGGCCCGTGCTCACTCTGTTCCGGGGGACTCGGTCCTTGCGCACTCCCCTAGGGGACTCGGCCCGTGCTCACTTCCCGGGGGGACGA
>NC_057720.1:18797302-18798541 GCF_004010195.1 Chiloscyllium plagiosum
GGACCCGGCCAATGCTCACTCCCCCGGGGGACCCGGCCCGTGCTCACTCTCCTGGGGGACTCGGCCCGTGCTCACTCCCCCTGGGGGACTTGGCCTGTTCTCGCTCTGTCCCGCGGGACTCGGTCCGTGCTCACTCTGTTCCCGGGGACTCGGTCCGTGCTCACTCCCGCGGGTGACTCTGCCCGTGCTCACTTTGTTTCGTGGGATTCGGCCCGTGCTCACTCTGTTCTGGGGGACTCGGCCCGTGCTCACTCTGTTCCGGGGGACTCGGCCCGTGCTCACTCTGTTCCAGGTGACTCTGTCCGTGCTCACTCCCCCGGGGGACTCGGCCTGTGCTCACTCTGTTCCGGGGAAAACTGTCCGTGCTCACTGAGTTCCGGGTGACTCGGCCCGTGCTCACTCTGTTCCGGGGGACGGCCCATGCTCACTCTGTTCCGGGTGACGGCCAGTGCTCACTCTGTTCCTTGTGACTCGGTCCATGCTCACTTCCCTGGGGGACTCGGCTCGTGCTCACTTCCCCGGGGGACTTGCTCCGTGCTCACTCTGTTCTGGGGAACTCAGCCCGTGCTCACTCTGTTCCGGGGGACTCGGTCCGTGCTCACTCTGTTCCGGGGAAATTGGCCCGAGCTCACTCCCCCGGCAGACTCGGCCCGTGCTCACTCTGTTCCGGGGGACTTGGCCCGTGCTCGCTCCCCCGGGGACTCGGCCAGTGCTCACTCCCCCCGGGGACTCGGCCAGTGCTCACTCCCCCGGGGAACTCGGGCAGTGCTCACTCCCCTGGGGGACTTGGCCCGTGCTCACTCCCCTGGGGGACTCGACCCGTGCTCACTCTGTTCCAGGTGACTGTCCGTGCTCACTCCCCCGGGGGACTCGGCCTGCGCTCACTCCCCCCGGGGGAACCAGCCCGTGCTCACTCCCCTGGGGGACTCGGCCCGTTCTCGCTCTGTTCCGGGGGACTCGGCCGGTGCTCTTTTCCCTGGGGGACTCGGCCAGTGCTCACGCCCCAGGGGGGACTCGGTCTGTGCTCACTCTGTTCCGGGCGTCACGGTCCGTGCTCACTCCCCCGGGGAACTCGGTCTGTGCTCACTCTGTTCCGGGGGACACGGCCCGTGCTCACTCTGTTCCTTGTGACTCGGTCCGTGCTCACTCCCCTGGGAGACCCGACCCGTGCTCAGTCTCCCGGGGGACTTGGCCAGTGCTCACTCTGTTCCAGGCGACTCGGTCCGTGCTCACTCCCCC
>NC_057720.1:18800537-18869187 GCF_004010195.1 Chiloscyllium plagiosum
CCGTGCTCACTCCCCTAGAGGACTCGGTCCGTGCTCACTCTCCCCCGGGGGACTCGGCCCGTGCTCACTCCCTTGGGGGCCTGTGCCACTGCTCACTTTATTCCGGGGTCTCAGCCCGTGCTCACTCCCCGGGGGGACGAGGCCTGTTCTCACTCTGTTCCGGGTGACTCGGCCAGTGCTCACTCTGTTCCTTGTGACTCGGCCCGTGCTCACTCCCCTAGAGGACTCGGTCCGTGCTCACTCTGTTCCGGGGGACTCAGTCTGTGCTCACTCCCCTGGGGGACTCGGTCCGTGCTCACTCCCCTAGAGGACTCGGTCCGTGCTCACTCTGTTCCGGGGGACTCAGTCCGTGCTCACTCCCCTGGAGGACTTGGTCTGTGCTCACTCTGTTTCGGGGGACTCGGCCAGTGCTCACTCTGTTCCGGGGAACTCAGCCCGTGCTCACTCTGTTCCGGGGGACTCGGCCCGTGCTCACTCTGTTCCGGGGGACTCGGCCAGTGCTCACTCTGTTCCGGGGGACTCAGCCGGTTCTCATTCCCCCGGGGGACTCGACCAGTGCTCACTCCCCGGGGGACTCGGCCAGTGCTCACTCTGTTCTGGGGGACTCGGCACATGCTCACTCCCCCAGGAGAATCAGCCCATGCTCACTCCCCCGGCGGACTCGGCCCGTGCTCACACTGTTCCGGGTGACTTGGCCCGTGCTCGCTCCCCCAGGGGACTTGGCCCGTGCTCGCTCCCCCGGGGGACTTCGCCAGTGCTCACTCTGTTCCGGGGGACTTGGCCCGTGCTCGCTCCCCCGGGGGATTTGGCCAGTGCTCACCACTCTGTTCCGGGGGACTCGGTCCGTGCTCACTCTGTTCCGGGGGACTCGGTCCGTGCTCACTCTGTTCCGGGGGACTCGGTCCGTGCTCACTCTGTTCCGGGGGACACGGCCCGTGCTCACTCCCCCGGGGAACTCGGCCCGTGCTCACTCTGTTTCGGGGGACTCGGCCCATGCTCACTCTGTTCCAGGGGACTCGGCCCGTGCTCACTCCCCCGGGGAACTCGGGCAGTGCTCACTCCACCTGGGGACTCGGCCTGTGCTCACTGGCCCAGGGGAGCCAGCCCGTGCGCACTCCCCCGGGGGACCCGGCCAGTGCTTACTCCCCCGGGGGACTCGGCCCGTGCTCACTCCCTTGGGGGCCTGTGCCACTGCTCACTTTATTCCGGGGTCTCAGCCCGTGCTCACTCCCCGGGGGGACTCGGCCTGTTCTCACTCTGTTCCGGGTGACTCGGCCAGTGCTCACTCTGTTCCTTGTGACTCGGCCCGTGCTCACTCCCCTAGAGGACTCGGCTCGTGCTCACTCCCCCGGGGGACTTGCTCCGTGCTCACTCTGTTCTGGGGAACTCAGCCCGTGCTCACTCTGTTCCGGGGGACTCGGTCCGTGCTCACTCTGTTCCGTGGGACTCGGTCCGTGCTCACTCTGTTCCGGGGGACTCGGTCCGTGCTCACTCTGTTCCGGGGGACTCGGTCTGTGCTCACTCCTCTGGGGGACTCGGCCCGGAACAGAGTGAGCACAGGCCAAGTCCCCCGGGGGAGTGAGCACGGGCCGAGTCCCCCAGAACAGAGTGAGCACGGACCGAGTCCCCCGGGGGAGTGAGCACTGGCCGAGTCCCCCGGGGGAGTGAGTACGGGCTCATCTATACTTTTTTTCTCTGTCACAGCATTTTGTTTTACTCTGTGAGGTATGTACCTAGGTACTTGTACGTAAGGTTTCATCATTAAAGGCAGCCATTGTAATAAGCCTTTACTGTACTCCTGTACATCTGTGACAAGAAAGGATATTCTTATCAAATCTATTCTATTCTTTTCCGGCATCCTGAAAATGTCCTTTCCCAGCACTGCGGGAATAGGGATCTCGACTGTTGCTTTCCAGGGTCTACCAAAATCATCTTTGTGTGGTCTGGATCAGTAATGATCAGTGTAATTGATGAATAAGAACTCCGCTGGCCACTGGGTCTGCCTTACCCAAGTGCCCTATTCTGCACCCACCCCAATATGCCCCCATTCCCCACCCTCTTGCCCCTCCTTTCACCCTCAAATGCTGCATTTCCTAGGACAAAGAAATCCTGGCTCTGCCAATAAGGTAAATGTAAGCCTGACTTGCGGAGGTTTTCCAGCATTTTCCATTACAGTCCCACACAATTCCAGGCAGGATGGTAGCAAATATATCTTTCTTGTTGATTTCTCCCTCTCTCAATCATTCCAGGTTTAGATTAATTACAGTGTGGAAACAGGCCCTTCGGCCCAACTAGTCCACACTGACCCGCCGAAGCGTAACCCACCCAGACCCATTCACCTACATTTACCCCTTCACCTAACACCACGAGCAATTTAGCATGGCCAATTCACCTAACCTGCACATTTTTGGATTGTGGGAGGAAACCGGAGCACCCCCACACAGACACGGGGAGAATGTGCAAACTCCACACAGAGAGTCGCCTAAGGCGGGAATTGAACCCGGGTCTCAGGCGCTGTGATGCAGCAGTGCTAACCACTGTGCCACTGTACCGCCCAAAGGTGTCAAGCCAAGCTCCCATTCTAAAGAAAGGACACTGGACCTGAAACTCTGCTTTCTCTCCACAGATGCTGCTAGACCTGCTGAGTTTCTACAGCAATTTCGGGTTTTGTTTCTGATTTCCAACATCCACAGTTCTTCGGGGGGTTTTTGTTTCCAGTTCTGGATGATTCAGCATCACGCTGGGCAACACCTTTACTACAAAGTCATCAGGGAACCCTGAGTGTTTTTTTGCAAAAACATCTATGTGGTAAACAGGTATTCCCCTGAAGAACTGTGCACGATAATGTGCAACTGTTGACAGACATTTTATTGTGATAAGGACTATAACCTCTCCTGATGAAAATGATCCGATTAAAGCAACAAAACATGGTTTTGTTTTTGAATGACCAGTTGATGTTAATGATAATGTGTGTATGCTGTCCACACATTCCTATTTACATCCTGAATCTTGCTGACACAATCTGATATTATGTGTAAAACAACACCAGGGACTCGGGTTCAATTTCAGCCTCGGGCGACTGTCTGTGCAGAGTTTGCACATTCTCCCCGTGTCTGTGTGGGTTCCCCTCCATGTGCTCCAGTTTCTTCCCACCATCCAAAGGTATGCAGGTTGGGTGAATTAGCCATGCTGAATTGCCCATAGTGTCCAAGGATGTGCAGGCGAGGTGGATTAGTCGTGGCAAATGCAGGGCTACAGGGATAGTACAGGGATGTGTTGCTCTTCAGAGGGACAGTGTGGACTCAATGGGCTGAATGGCCTGCTTCCACACTGTGATGATTCTATGATTCTTTTGGTAAAGGAGCTTGTTTCGATTTTGGACAAGAGATGAGTGATCAGAGATGGAAGACGGAGCATAGATGAGAGACATTCATGTGGGTGAGGGTTGAGCTAACGGCATTATAGCAATGAAAAATAATCCGAAAGGTGAGAGAGAGGTAAGCTAATGTGATTATGGGCCTTTGGAAAGGGGTTCTAGTCAGCAGTGGCTGACAAATCAGCCTGTAATGGAATAAAGTAGGTAACATTCTTTATTCTTCTCCATGGATTGTGAGCATTACTGCAAGGTATCACAGTATTTGTTGCCCATCCCCAATTGCCCCTGAGTGGCTAGACAGGCTATTTCAGAGGTCAGCTAAGAGTCAACCACATTGGTTTGGGGCTGGAGTCACATGTAGGCCAGATCAGATAAAGATGGCAGATTTCCTTCCCTAAAGAATATTAGTGAACCAGGTGGGTTTATTACGCTAGGTAATTATGCTACCTTATTCCAGACTTTATTAAATTCAAATTTCACCATCTGCCATGATGCAATTTGAAATTACGTCTCCAGGGCTTTACTCTGGCAGACTGGATTAGTAGTCCATTAACACTGCCTCTCCTTCTAGGGCAAGAAACACAGAGGTAGAGGAGCAGGGCTTGCCAGTTGGGATGCATTTTGATAAAACGTGACTGGAGAGTCTGGAACGCAGCAGGTCTGGCAGCATCTGTGGAGAGAAAGCAGAGTCCAAACTGAAGAAAGGTCACTCTTCCAGCAATTTCTGTTTTTGTTTCTGACTTCCAGCATCAACAATTCTTTGGTTTTCCTGCAAATTCAAAAGGTCTGTAATATGGAAAGTGCTGGAAACACCTATTATATCAACAAGGATGAGAATAGGCCTTTGATTACAGGTTAATTTTCCAGCTATTTCTGTTTCTGTTTCCTGAATTTACAGTTTTTCTTTCCATTTCCTCAACTTTCCAATATTCATTCCATATTTTCCCTCTTTTTAAAAAAAATAATTTTTTTTTGCTTTCTTCATGATGTTTTGTTATCTCTCTGGGATGACATATTCTATCATTGAACAGCTTCCTGTTTTCCTGTTCCAAGGATTGTAGGTCATTCAACTTCATGAAAAACTTTGCTGTATTTAATTAGATTAGATTAGTTTTTTAAAATTAGATTAGCTACAGTGTGGAAACAGGCCCTTCGGTCCAACAAGTCCACACCGACCCTCCAAAGAGAACCCATCCCCCCCTATATTTACCCCTGACTAATCCACCTAACACTACGGGCAATTTAGCATGGCCAATTCACCTGGCCTGCACATCTTTGAGACTGTGGGAGGAAACCTGAGCACCCGGGGAAAACCCACGCAGACACGGGGAGAATGTGCAAACTCCACAGACAGTTGCCCGAGGTGGGAATTGAACCCAGGTCTACTGGTACTGTGAGGCAGCAGTGCTAACCACTGAGCCACCATGCCACAAGATTGGTGAATGCTTGCTCCCATTTTTCTTCGATAGTTCCCAATCCTAGTAAGAATATCTGACTTATGCTTCAGTTTTCATTTCTGACAAAAGGGTCAATGTTTTTTACTTTTATTTCAAACTTTATATTTTCTTTCTACAACAGTGGAGTTGGTTACTGTTTTATGAATAGCTAAATCATCTTAGCCTCTTATCTAATGTCCAACCTATTTTCACGTTTACCATATTTTGTTGGCCTCATAACTTTGTACACGATTCCCACCATTAGTTTTTATCACAAATAGACTTTTTTGTTAAAAATTCACTGAATGTGAAGGTCCATTGGGCCCAATGATGATGACCATTGGATACAATCCTTCTGATCTTTAGAACTTCTCTGGACATTCCTTCAATCACTACACTGTCCTCAAGGGAGAATTCTTTTTTCCCCAGTATTGGGTAACTTGGAGCTGTGTCCGTGTCACAATTTTACTTCCCTAGATACACAGCATCCCTCTCTATTTGAAGCTGAACCAGTCAGTTTTAAAACTTGCTGTCATGTCTGACCTACACTTGTCTGTCTTATATAAATTATATGCTCCATCACCTACTTTCACCTCCTCTACATTGCTTGACTCAGCTTCTGATTCAACTCACCTGCTTATGAAATCTTTATCCATACCTTGGCTATTAGGACTAAAATTGGACCCTTGAAGACAGAAACAGGGGAATATATTACGGGGAACAAAGAAATGGCAGAAGAATTGAATTGGTACTTCAGATCTGTGTTCACTGGGGAAGACACAAGCAATCTCCCAGAGGTAACAGAGGCTGAAGGACCTGAACTGAAGGGAATTTATATTTGCCAGGAATTGGTGTTGGAGAGACTGTTAGGCCTGAAGGCTGATAAGTCCCCGGGGCCTGATGGTCTACATCCCAGGGTACTGAACGATGTGGCTCAGGAAATCGTGGATGCGTTGGTGATTATTTTCCAGAGTTCGATAGATTCGGGATCAGTTCCTGTGGATTGGAGGGTGGCTAATGTTGTACCACTTTTTAAGCAAGGTGGGAGAGAGAAAGCAGGAAATTATAGACCAATTAGTCTGACCTCAGTGGTGGGAAAGATGGCATTATTTGACGTGAGAGAGTCCATTCATCAGTCTAAATTTGTCAGGGAAGAAGCTGTTCCTGGACTTGCTGGTACGTGTTCAAACTTGTGTATTTTCTGCCCTGACGGAAGATCTTGTAGGAGAGCTTTACCAGGGTGCGATGGGGCTTTGATGATGTTGGTAGCTTCCATGGGTGGAAGGTTGGCTTCTGTGATGGTCTGGGCTGTGCCCACAACCCTCTGCAGTTTCTTATGGTCCTGGGTAGAGCAGTTGCCGTACCAGGCCGTTATGCATCTGGTCTGTATGCTTTCAATGGTGCATCTGGAGAAGTTGGCGAGGGTCTTAATGGACATGTCGAATTTCCTGAGCCAGCTGAGGAAGAAGAGGCGTTGTGCCTTCTTGACAATCACATCTACGTGGGAAGTTCAGGACAGGTTGCTGGTTTTCGTCACTCCTGGGAACTTGTCGCTCTCCACCCTCTCAACCTCAGCTCTGTTGATGTGGATGGAGACGTGTACTCCTCCTTTCTTCCTGAAGTCAAAGGTCAGTTCTTTAGTTTTGCTGACATTGATTGAGAGGGTGTTCTCAATGCACCCCCATGTCACCAAGCCCTCTATCTCCTTTCTGTATTTATTGTGAACAGCTGGGGACCAAGCACTGAGCCTTGTGGTACCCCATAAGTCAAAGTCAGCCATCATGACAATGACCCATTCATTCCTACTCTGTTTCTGTCAGCCAATCATTAATCTGTGCCAGGACATTACCTCCCATCTCCCAGATGCTTTAATTTTTGAACTAGTCTCTTTTGCTGGGAGCCTTTATCAAAAGCCTCTTGAAAATCTAAATTTATTACATCCACTGACTCCCCTCTATCAAATACGGGGTAGACCATTTAGGACTGAGATGAGGAGAAACTTCTTCACCCAGAGAGTGGTGGCTGTGTGGAATGCTCTGCCCCAGAGGGCAGTGGAGGCCCAGTCTCTGGATTCATTTAAGAAAGAATCGGATAGAGCTCTCAAGGATAGTGGAATCAAGGACTATGGAGATAAGGCAGGAACAGGATAGTGATTAAGGATGATCAGCCATGATCATATTGAATGGCGGTGCAGGCTCGAAGGGCAGAATGGCCTACTCCTGCACCTATTGTCTATTGTCTATTACTATCATATAGCTCCTTTTCACTTGCTTTTCATTTTCCGGGCACAAAGTTGACATTTTAATTTGTATCATCCTTTTCTTCCAACCACTTGCACACACACCTAAGTTGGCTTCCAGTCCAGAAACACCTTACTTTAAAACTCTCATACTTGATTGCAAAATCCTCCACAGTCTGGTCTTCCTTTTTTACTTGTGTCGTCTTGTCCATCCTTGTGAGACCTTGAGACTCCTGCTGTTTTCCAGTTCTGGGCTCTTGTGCATTCTGAAATTAACTGCTTTATTATCTGTCACTTGACCTTCAATTGATTGTCCCTAGTTCTTGAATTTAATTTCTAAATCTTTCTATCTCTTGACCTCTCCTCCTCTAAAATGGTTCTTAAACTTCGGACTAAGTTTTTATTAATCTGTTTTTAATCCTTTAGCTTTTTAACATTAAGATGCTTTTTACTCCTGTAAAGCCCCTTAAAGTTACTATAGATATTGTGACTTATGTTTTAAAATCTATTACCTTTTCACAAATCCTTTACTCTGTCTTTAATCTATAGTTACCCTTTCTGTACATCTTTCACCTCGCACTGTTGGGATGGTAAAACAATATAGTAATATTGATTACTTTTAGATATTGACAGGTCCTGATAGATAGGTAAAAACAAGTACTGCAGATGCTGGAAACCAGGGTCTAGATTAGAGTGGTGCTGGAAAAGCATAGCAGGTCAGGCAGCATCCGAGGAGCAGGAAAATCGACGTTTCGGGCAAAAGCCCTTCATCAGGAATAGGTCCTGATAGATGCACTATCTGCAGAATAGCACTTTTGAAGATCAATAATTCACGGTGACTAACCAATTTAATTGTCCATAATTTACAGTAAATGTTATATATGGCATAATTTATCATTTAAACGTGGTCCATTAACGGATAATAACTGTCATTCCCCATGATTTCATAGGAACAAGTTACATAACTGTTCGTAATTGTTGAACAGTTGATTTCATAATGGGAGGGGATGGTCTAATTTATTTGGACGAGACCCCTAGATTGATTATATTCTCCTTTCAGTGTCTAATTTACTTATTGAATGTGTTCATGGGACATAAGTATCACTAGCAAGGGCAGCAATTATTGCCTTTGAAAAGTTAAATGTGAGCAGTTTTCTTACACTGTTACAATCTGTAGGTTGCTGGAGCACCCTCATAGCTGTTAAGGAGGGGTTCCAGGATTTTGATCTAGGGACAATGAGGGAACAGATATATTTCCAAGCCAGAATGGTGCACAGCTTGGAGGAAAACTTTATAGTGGTCCCATTCATCTGCTGACATTATGTCTATGGAGGTCACGAATCATAGGATCCCTACCGTATGGAAACAGGCCCTTTGGTCCAACAAGTCCACACCGACCCTCTAAAGAGTAACCTATCTAGACCCATTCCCCTACATTTGCCCTAGACTAATGCACCTAACCTACACATCCCTGACCACTAAGGGCAATTTAATATGGCCAGTTCACCTAACATGCTGTTGTGGTTCTGTTCGTCGAGCTGGGAATTTGTGTTGCAGACATTTCGTCCCCTGTCTAGGTGACATCCTCAGTGCTTGGGAGCCTCCTGTGAAGCGCTTCTGTGATGTTTCCTCCGGCATTTATAGTGGTCTGTCCCTGCCGCTTCCGGTTGTCAGTTCCAGCTGTCCGTTGCAGTGGTCGGTATACTGGGTCCAGGTCGATGTGCTTATTGATTGAATCTGTGGATGAGTGCCATGCCTCTAGGAATTCCCTGGCTACACGAGCACCCGAGCTACAAATCTTCTCACAAACTTTGATCACCTAACATGTGCATCTTTGGATTATGGGAGGAAATCAGAGCATCTGGAGAGAACCCACGCAGACACGGAGAGAATGTGCAAACTCCACACAGTCAGCTGCCCAAGCTGGAATTGAACCTGGGTCCCTAGTGCTGTGTGGCAGCAATGCTAACCACTGAGCCACCTGTGCCATCGTGGGTTTGGAAGATGTTGTCGAAGGAGTTCGCTGAATTGCTGCTGTGCATTTTGTAGCTGCTGCTGTTGTCGTGGTGGAGTGAATGTTTAAGGCAGTGGATGGGCTATCAGTCTAGTGGACTGCTTTGGTTTGGATGATGTTGAACTTCTTGACCTCTGTTAGACCAACTTTCATGCAGGGGGTTGGAGAATGTTCTATCACACTCCTTAGTGGGGTTTTGTAAATAAGCTATAAGGAGACAGGAGTTGAACTACCTGCTGCAGGATTCCCAGTTTGTCACCAACTTGATTTGGCACAGTATTATGCAACTGTTCCAGTTAGGTTTCTGGTCAACGGTGATAGGCCAGATGTTGAGAATTGCTGAAATTTGGTTCCAGTGCTGAACTACTCAGAACTCTTGTCATTTTTCATTAATAATAAGAGCTCATGTTGCACATACTTTCCGATGTTTAGTGAATGTGGTTTAGCCAGTGCAGTCTAGAGTGTATTCTTTAACACCTGGGACCTCACAAACCTGGTATGTTTGTTGCAGTGTCTACACACGCAAATCCTGAAATCTGAAGGAAACAGAGTGCATCATTTCTAACTCTGACCCAGCTATGATGATGTTAATATTTATAGACAGTAACGATATTTTAAAACTTTTATCACTACTAAGTGAAGTAATGCCGCTGTACACATTAAATTTTAAATATGCAGAGGTCCCTGAAAGACTGACTGTTTTTCATCATGTTTTTGCTGCAAGACTACTCTTGATGCAGTTGTTGTGTGAAGGTTATTTATAGCAGGGTGCTGTGGGTTGGCCTTTAGGAAACAACATACATTCCTGCACTTAGAGCACATCTTATGTCACTATGAAAAAAATTAAAAATGAATTTCTTTTCTGAGGCATGATTACTCCTGAATTAAATTACTCCACCAGTTGTCTCTGTCTGATAAGAGAGATGCTCCATTGTCTGATAAGACAATGGTGACTTAGCTCATAACAGAGAAAATGAACGGCAATGTGTGAGTTTGTGAAGGAGCAAACACAGAATTTAGTGAGGAAATGGAGATAATATAGTCATCAATGTTGCGGACACATCCCAGAACAGCTTGGACACAGTAAAACTGCCAAACACGCCCACTAAAAATTGCAGTCCTCAGTTTTGTCACCTGTAAATCTGAGGGCAGATAAGTGAGTCAAACTGGACAATACAACTCCAGAGACACAGGGAGTTCAATAAACCACATAGGGGTTCTAAATGAACATTAAGTTTAAATTATTTAACAAATTATTGGCAGAATGTAATTCTGAAAACCTTTGCTACTTAACTCGCTGTGCACATATACTTACCAAAGCAAAAGAACTGGCGCTGAATTAAGTTTTAAATTGCCTCATACACGTTGCCAAGTTTCAATGTACCACACAGAAGCCATTATCAAGTTTGCCAATTGCTACATTTTTTTGGTTTATCCACACTAATTATTTTCACTATAATTCATTAAATTCCGTACTTCAGGTGATGTGCTCTGTGTAAACTGCAAAGCAAGTTGGTTTATACCAGTCCGGTATCATCGGACATTTTGTTGCATGCTTTCAGACCAAAAGCTCAGAGTGCCTGATTGATGTTACCAGACCTTCCTCTGTTGATTTTTAAATATGCTTCAGCTGGATGGGATCCATTTTTTTTAAAACCTGGCTCTTATTTAACAATCTTTTGCTTTCTCACTGAGAATAATAAATGCTGAATTGTATACTTCTGTGAAATCGATGAAAAATCTCAACAATGTTGAATACCAGCAACACCCATAGCAGCTCTAGCATTCACTGTTGTTGATTCAGTGACTGAAGTTCTGCAAGCACAAACCGGTTGCACAGTCCAGGTTGGTTTGGCTACTCACCCAGCCTGAGTCCTCCTACAATAAAACTCCGCTCCCATTCAGAGTAGGAACAAGGAAGGAGGCCACAAGCAACATGCTCATGACCTTAAGGTCAGAAAGTGGACTTGGACCAGGGGGCTATCTTGCCCTCCTATTCCAGAGATGTACCTGGATCCTCTCCAACAGCCATCCACTCGGTTTGTCATCATAACTAAAAAAGGACTGTTGCCAGTATCAGCAGAAAGTTGTATTTTTATCAAATTCCCTTGGTGTTAAAAAACAGGCATTACCCTGTTGCTTTTATATGGTGAGACTAGAATACCAATGGATGTACTCTATCCGCTTATATCAGTTCGACTATAAGATCATATGAAGTAGACCATTCAACCTACTGAGTCCACTTCACCAGCTGCTGTGTTCCTATGCATTTGTTTCCCCTGTCCTTCTAGAATGTAATGGTCCTGGGTTTGGAAGGTGCTGCCTATCTGCAGTTCACCTTGTAGATAGCACACACTGATGCTGCATGCACCAGTAATGAGGGAGTGAAGACTTGTCAACATGGTTAATCAAGTCCTGGATGGTGTCAAGCTTCTTGAGTTCTTTGTTGCTGCACACATCCAGGCAAGTGGAGAGTGTTCTCTGAAACTCCTGACTGCTGCTTTGTGGACGGGGAGCAGAAATTGGGGGGTCAGGAGGTGAGTTACTCACTGCAGAGATTTTTTAATGTTTACTTTTCATTCATCCACTGGATGTGTGTATTTCTGCCCAGAGGGCAGTTAAGAGTCTTTCATGTTGCCAAGGGCCACATTGGACTCATAATTCCAGATTTCTATTGAATTCAAATTCCACCACCTGCCATGGCAGATTTGAATCCAGGTCTCTGGATTAATTATTTCATAATAATAGCATTAGGCTATTGTGCCCCCCGCCAAATTCCTAGCTTCTGATCTGTTCTCGTAGCCACAGCATTTATATGGCTTGTTTCTGGTCAATAGTGACCCCAGGATGTTGGTAGTGAGAGACTCAATGGTAAGAATACTACTGAATGTCAAGGACAATGATTAGATTCTTTCTTGTTAGAGATGGTCACTGTATAGCATAAATGATCATTGGCACTCATTAGCCCAGGCTTAGGTATCACCCAGGTCTTTTAGCAATTGGACATATACTACTGCAGAACCTGAGGAGTTGTTAATGGTGCTAATGCGCAGCATGGTGGCTCAGTGGTTAGCACTGCTGCCTCAGAGCCAGAGACCTAGGTTTAATTCCAGCCTCAGACAACTGTCTTTGTGGAGTTTGCACATTCTCCCTGTATCTGCGTGGGTTTCCTCCAAGTGCTCTGGTTTCAGCCCACAATCCAAAGATGTGCAGGTTAGGTGAATTGGCCATGGGAAGTTACCCATTGTATTCAGGGATGTGTAGGTTAGCTACATTAGTCAGGGATAAATATAGGATATTCGGGTGGGGGAGTGGGTCTGGGTGAGCTGTTCTTCGGAGGGTTGGTGTGGACCTGTTGGGCCAAAGGGACTGTTTCCAAACTGTATGGATTCTATGAAAATTGGGCAGTTATCAGTAAACATCCCCACTTCTGACCTTACGATTGAGGGAAGATTATTGATGAAGCAGCTGAAGGTGTTTGGGGGTAGGTCACTACCCTGAGGAACTCCTGCAGAGATGTTCTGCAGCTGAGATGACTGACTTACAACAGCCACAACTATCTTCTATGCGCCAAGTATGACTCCAAACACCAGAGAGTTTCCCTGCCATGCCCATTAATTCAAGTTTTGTTATGGCTCCTTGAAACCACACTCAGTCAAATGTTGTCTTGATGTCAAGGGCTGTTGTTTTCACCTCACCTGGGGAACTACATTTTTTTGTCCTTGTTAGAGCAAAGGCTGTAATGAGGTCAGGAGCTGGGTGGCCCTGACAGAACCCAAACTGGGCACCACTGAGCAGGTTATTACTGACCAAGTGCTACTTGATAACACTATTGATGAATGTCATGATTTGGAGATGCCGATGTTGGACTGGGGTGTACAAAGTTAAAATTCACACAACACCAGGTTATAGTCCAACAGGTTTAATTGGAAACACTAGATTAGATTAGATTAGATTACAGTGTGGAAACAGGCCCTTCGGCCCAACAAGTCCACACCGACCCGCCGAAGCGAAACCCACCCATACCCCTACATTTACCCCTTACCTAACACTACGGGCAATTTAGTATGGCCAATTCACCTGACCCTGCACATCTTTGGACTGTGGGAGGAAACCGGAGCACCCGGAGGAAACCCACGCAGACACGGGGAGAACGTGCAAACACCACACAGTCAGTCGCCTGAGTCGGGAATTGAACCCGGGTCTCTGGCGCTGTGAGGCAGCAGTGCTAACCACTGTGCCACCGTGCCGCCCACTCCTTCATCCGGTGATAGTGGAGTACCACCACCTGATGAAGGAGCAGCACTCCGAAAGCTAGTGCTTCCAATTAAACCTGTTGGACTATAACCTGGTGTTGTGTGATTTTTAACTATTGATGAAACCTTCCATCATTTCCTGATGATTCCTGATAGGCCAGTAATTGGTCTCATTGAATTTGTCCTGCTAGGGAGATGCTGTGTTCTGGTTGTATAAGATCTGCTTGGCTGTTCTGGGGCACAGATCTCCAGTCCAATTGCAGAAATTTTGTCAGGGTTCACAGCCTTTGCAATATCCAGTGCCTTCAGTCATTTCTTGATATCATGTAGCGACCATAGAGTTGGCTGAAGACTGGCATCTATGATGTTGGGAACCTATGGAGGAGGCTGAGATGGATCGTCCACTCAGTACTTCTGGCTGAAGTTTGTCAGCCTTATCTTTCGCACTGATGTGGTGGGCTCCCCCATTATTCAGGATGGAGATATTTCTGGAATTCCCACCTCCAGTTATTTCGTTGTTCAGCATCTTTCACAACTGGGTGTGGTAGGACTGCAAAGCTGAGATCTGATCTGTCGCACATGGAATCATGCAGCCCTATCAACTTAATGCTACTTCTGCCATTTTGCACACAAGTAATCCTGTGCTGAAACTGAAGTCATAATTAAAAAAGTCATTCACTACTCTCACACCTCCTCCTCCTTTCTTACATTCTGGAGGTGCATTTGCCATCTTCCAGTCAACAGGAACCCTTCTTTAATCTATAGAATGCCAATAGATAACCACTAAAGCATCTGTTATATTAATTGCTACTACTTTCAACATCTGAGCTGAAGGTTGTCTGGTCCGGGAGATTTGTCAATCCTCAGGGCAGCTAATTTTTCAAGTACTACCTCTTTGCTCAGAGTACCTCCTTTAGGCTCCTCAGTTACATCAGTCATAGAGTCATTGAGTCATAGAGATGTACAGCATGGAAACAGATCCTTCGGTCCAACCCGTCCATGGCGACCAGATATCCCAACCCAATCTATTCCCACCTGCCAGCACCCGGCCCATATCCCTTCCTATTCATATACCCATTCAAAAGCCTTTTAAATGATGTAATTGCACCAGCCTCCACCACTTCCTCTGTCAGCTCAGTCCATACACGTACCACCCTCTGTGTGAAAATGTTGCCCCATAGGTCTCTTTTATATCTTTCCCCTCTCACCCTAAACCTATGCCCTCTAGTTCTGGACTCCCCGACCCTAGGGGAAAGACTTTGTCTATCTACCCTATCCATGCCCCTCATAATTTTGTAAGCCTCTGACGCTCCAGGGAAAAAAACCCAGCCTGTTCAGCCTCTCCCTATAGTCCAAATCTGCCAACCCTGGCAACATCCTTGGAAATCTTTTCTGAACACTTTCAAGTTTCACAACATCTTTCCGATAGGAAGGAGACCAGAATTGCACGCAATATTCCAACAATAGCCTAACCAGTGTCCTGTACAGCCGCAACACGACCTCCCAACTCCTGTACTCAATACTCTGACCAATAAAGGAAAGCATACCAAACGCTTTCTTCACTATCCTATCTACCTGCGACTCTGCTTTCAAGGAGCTATGAACCTGCACTCCAAGGTCTCTTTGTTCAGCAACACCCCCTAGAACCTTACCAAGTCCCTTGGTTGCTGAGTATTTCTAGGAGATTTTCTGTATATTCCACAGTGAAGACATATATAAAGTTCTCTCCAATACAGATTCCTCTATTGCCACAAGTCACGTGTGCACATTTGTCCTTCCAAGACTTTTTTCTGTCACAGTTGATTTAATTTACTTGTACTCATGTGTATTTTGTTACAACGTACAGCGAAAAGTGTTGCATAGTGTCACCACTTTCCAGCACCATCTTACAACGCAGAAAAGTAACCCAAAACATGGAATATAAAGGCAGAAAAATTTAAAAAAGAAACACAGTTCACTTATCCGTCCTTCTTGTCAAGTGCTAAGCCATGGGCCTGACTGAGTCAGTGAGTCTTTTCACTGCACTGCTGGAACAAGAGTTGCCACTCTCCCATGCCATCTCGCCTTCACCGACACCGTCGCCACCATGTGCCCTCACTGAACCTCGCCAATGCAGCTGCCATCAGCACCAGCCCAACCTTACCTCCAGCACCTTTGGCATGAATTCTTGACAGAAGCATTTGTTAGTCGTCCTTTATATTCTTTGCCAGCTTACATTGATATTCCCTTTGCCGTTTAGAGAGTTATAGACTCATACAGCATGGAAACAGACCCTTCAGTCCAACCCAGTGCATGCCGACCCTAATCACAAACTAAATTAGTCCCACCTGCCTGTGCTTGGCCCATATCCTTCCAAACCTTTCCTAGTCATGTACTTATCCAAATGTCTTTTAAACATTGTAACTGTACCCACATCCACCACTTCCCCCGAAAGTTCATTCCACATAAAAACCACTCGCTTTGTAAAAAACATTGCCCCCACGTCTTCTCTAAATCATTGTCCTCTCAACTTAAAAATATGCCTCCTACTCTTGAAATCCCCAATCCTAGGGAAAAGACACCTGCCATTCACCTTATCTATGCTCCTCATGGTTTCATGTGCTCTATAAGGTCACCATCAAACTCTTACGTTCCAGGGAAAAACATCCCAGTCTATCCAGCCTCTCCTTTTAACTCAAACTCTCCATCCCTGGCAACATTGCGGTAAATCTTTTCTGAACCCTGTCTAGCTTAATGATTTCATATTATGACAGTCATTTGTTTGCTAAATGCCAGATAGAAACATTACAATCTCAGCTGGGAAGGAAGAAGACAAGACACTTTAATAAAAACACTTTCTCATATTTTGTATCCCAGGACAATGATGCCCAACTGGATGTTAAGCTTGTGTAAAAGATTTATTTTGGTTATATTGAGCAATTATATATTGTACTGCATATTTTTCACAGAGGATTTTGCAGTCAAAGCCATAATACTGATGAGGAAGGCCTTTCAATGCAATTAGGTTCACTTACTCAGAAAGCTAACCAAAAGTTAAAATTAAAACAACAGAAATAGAAATTGTTGGAAGAACTGTGGGGAGAGAAACTGAGTTAATGTTTCAAGTTCAATGACTCTTCTTCAGAACAGTATTACCAACTGTCAAAATTAGATTAGTTTAGATTCCCTACAGTGTGGAAACAGGCCCTTCGGCCCAACCAGTCCACACCGACCCTCTGAAGAGTAACCCACCCAGACCCATTTCCCTCTGACTAATGCACCTAACACTATGGGCAATTTAGCATGGCCAATTCACCTGACCTGCACACCTTTGGACCATGGGAGGAAACCCACGCAACATGATAAAATTATGCCTAACTTTCAGACTAACTTCATGTAACGTTCTATTCAAAAGTCTTCCGCTACGGAGGTCCTGCTCTCTGGAATTGTCTCTGTCTTCCTTCTTCAGACCCTTCCTTAAAACCATTTGTTTGGCTTTGCTCGACTTCCTCTTGGCTGGGATTCTTTTTCTTGATTTCTGGCCTCCACAAAACACCTGGGGACATTTAGTTGGCTGCCAGAGATGCTAAATCAATGCAGCTTGATGCTGTACTTTGAGAGTTACTTGAATCATGGTCAACACATTGCAATACATTCTACAGAATGAAATCTTTAGCACTGGCAATTTCAGAGACAGTTTTGACAGAAAAAATATTAGATCAGTGAGGGGCATTTAACATAGGAACGTAGGAATTAGGTGCAGGAGTGGGCAATTTATCCCTTTGAGCCTACTCTGCCATTTAACATGATCGTGGCTGATCTTATCTTGGTCTCAAATCCACTTTCCCGCCCGCTCCCCATAGCCTTTTATCCTGCTTTTCACCAGAAACCTATCCCCTTTAGCATTTTCTATACTTCAATCAGATCCGCTCACATCCCCTCCCCCCCTCACATTCTTCTGAACTCCAGTGAATACAAGCCCAAACTCTTCAAGGGCTTCTCATATGACAGCTGTTTCATCCCTGGAATCAGTGAACCCCATCTGAACTTCCTACAATGTCGTCACATTGGACACATCAAAACTGGACACAATAGTCCAGATGTAGTCTCACCAACACCTTATATAATTGTCAGTAAAAACTTTAAAAACTACTGATGCTATAAATCAGAAACAACAGGTATTGCGGGAAAAACTCAATAGGACAGGCAGCATCTGTAGATTGAAATCAGAGTTAATGTTTTGGGCTGAGTGATTGTTCTGAGGAAGGGTCACTCGATGCAAAATCTTAGCTCCAATTTCTCTCCACAGATGCTGCCAGACCTGCTGAGCTTTTCTTGCATTACCTGTTTTTGTTATGTAATTGGAACAACACTTTTTTTAGTTTTATAATCTGGTCCTTTTGCAATAAATGCCAGGATTCCATTTGCCTGTCTTATTCAGTGCTGCACCTGCATCTCCACTTGCTGTGATTCATGCACAAGGACACCCAGATCCCACTGTACTGACCCACTTTAAATGTATTGTCATTTAAATAATAGTTTGCCTTTATATTAATAAGCTCGCACTTATCCACATTATACACCATCTGCCAGATTCTGGTTCATTCTCTTATTCTATCAATATCCATCTGCAAACTTTTCATCACCGCCTGATTTCCTCACCTATTTTAGTATCATCCACGAATTTTGCCATTCTACTGTCTGTTCCTGTTTGCAGGTCATTTAGATAAATATTTCATATTTATTCATGCAAATATTTTTAAATCTAAATATCATTTGTAATAAAAATAGAAAGTGTTGGGGTTGGGGGACAGAATCTCACCAGCTCTGGCAGCATCTGCGGAGCGAGGAAGAGTTAACTATTCGAGTTCAATGACTTCCCTTCAGAACCCTGAAATGCGATTAAAATATCAGTAGCCTTGCTTTAATATTTTTGCTTTGGTTTTATTATGTGCTTGCAGCGAGCTGCCATTCAGAAGGAGTGCTGGGAATTAACATACTACAATTTAGAAAAAAAATAGCTAAACCTAGGCCAATAGAATCGCAGTTATGATTACCACACCCTTTGGATAAAGACTGGAGTAAAAGCGAAGCGGAGCAGTCTGCAATTCAGCACCTCACTCCCGGATTCAAGTTCACACCTCGCTTCCCTCTTGGTAAGTGCACTTTCACCGATTTTACTTATGCTGCCTTGTGTCTTTATTCATTCCGATAAAATAGATCTTGTCAATTTCCATCGATTTCCTGAAAGCTCTTTGCTTCCCAAGTGGGATCAATTACAGTAAATGTCAAGAAAAAAGTGCATTCGATCAGCAGTGATTGGGAAAAGATTTGAAACTTCACTTAATGCAGTAAAGGTTTCAGTTTAGGACAGTGAATGTGGCACATCTGCCGAATGGTTTTGCAGAACTCTACAGCTGTTCATGCAACATCCACACCCTTCTGTAAAATCAACATCGCTTTTTAAAAAAATGGCCCCCGCGGTCCTAATGTCAGACTCAGAAATGTCTGAGACTTTTACTCTCCTTGTAGTTGGGGCGCTGGTGAGAGTGGGGGGGGGGGGGGTGAGGGGGGGGGGGGGGGGGGGGTGAACTGTGATTGACTACAACGCTGCAGGAACATCTTCAGCATCTCCATTTTGAAGGTTTCTCGGAAAACTTTCTGGAGCCAGCGCGGTAGGTTTGTGGTTGCTGTGTTTAGTAGCGGAGGCTGACAGAATACAAGGAGCCTGGAACTGGCTATAAAGCGGATAGACTGTAACTCAGTGCAGCAATCAACTAACTCAGTGGAACTTACAGCAGACTGTCCCCAAGTACAGACTGTAATACAGTGCAGGCTGTATTGGACGAATGGTGTAGACATAAACACACTTTTGACTGGTTCTCCGATTGCATGTGAGTGCAGACTGTAACAAATTAAGTGCAGGCTGTAACAGACTGCTGAATTTCAGCATCGACAGTACTTTGTTTTCCTCTACATTACATTCTAGGCTGTAACTCCGTGAGAGCTTTAACAGCCTGTACTCTAATGTAGATGAAAGCAAAATACTGTCATTGCTGGAATTCTGAAATAAAAATGAAGTGCTGAAGAAAGTCAGCAACCGACAACATTTGTGGGGAGAGAAACAGCGAAACGTTTCGAATTAAGTGTGACTTTTCTGGGAGTTGAGAATTATTTTGGGTTTCCAGCATCTGCAACATTTTGCTTTTGAGTGTTGAAATTACTGCAACTTCTCTTCCAGGTATGCCCATCTTAAAGAAGCCCCTGCGTTTATAGAGTCATAGAGATGTACAGCACGGAAACGGACCCTTCGGTCCAACCTGTCCATGCCAACCAGATATCCCCACCCAAACTCCAAAGCGATTTCCTTATTAACCCCGTTCACTATTATTGCTTTCCATTGGCCTCTTGATACTGTATTTGACAAAGGAACAAAATACAGGCTGTTGCAGACAGCAACTAAGTACAGGCTGTAACCGATTAACAGTGCAGATTGTAATAGACTGTAATGTGCAGCAGGCTGTAACAGACGAACACTGCAGACTGTAATATGAAACAGGCTGTAACAGACTAATAATGCAGATTGTAACAGACTGTAATGTGAAGCAGGCTGTAACAGACTAACAGTGCAGACTGTAATAGACTGTAATATGAAGCAGGCTTTAACAGACTAATAATGCAGACTGTAATAGACTTAATATGAAGCAAGCTGTAACAGACTAATAATGCAGACTGTAATAGACTGTAATGTGAAGCAGGCTGTAACAGACTAACAGTGCAGACTGTAATAAACTGGAATGTGAAGGAGGCTGTAACAGACTAACAGTGCATACTGTAATAGACTGTAATATGAAGCAGGCTGTAACAGATTAATAATGCAGACTGTAATAGACTGTAATATGAAGCAGGCTGTAACAGACTAACAGTGCAGATTGTAATATGAAGCAGGCTGTAACAGACTAATAATGCAGATTGTAATAGACTGTAATGTGAAGCAGGCTGTAACAGACTAACAGTGCATACTGTAATAGACTGTAATATGAAGCAGGCTGTAACACACTAATAATGCAGACTAACAGACTAATAATGCAGACTGTAATGTGAAGCAGGCTGTAACATACTAATAATGCAGACTGTAATAGACTTCAGTGTGAAGCAGGCTGTAACGGACTAACAATGCATATTGTAATAGTCTGTAATGTGAAGCAGGCTGTAACTGATTAACAGTTCATACTGTAATAGACTGTAATACGAAGCAGGCTGTAACAGACTAACAGTGCAGACTGTAATAGACTGTAATGTGAAGCAGGCTGTAACAGACTAACACTGCAGACTGTAATAGACTGTAATGTGAAGCAGGCTGTAACAGACTAACAGTGCAGACTGTAATGTGAAGCAGGTTGTAACAGACTAACAGTGCATACTGTAATAGACTGTAATGTGAAGCAGGCTGTAATGGGCTAACAGTGCATACTGTAATGACTGTAATGTGAAGCAGGCTGTAACAGATTAACAATGCAGTCTGTAATAGACTGTAATGTGATGCAGGCTGTAATAGACTAACAGTGCAGACTGTAATATGAAGCAGGCTGTAACACACTAATAATGCAGACTGTAACAGACTAATAATGCAGACTGTAATAGGAGGCAGGCTGGAACAGCACAAACTGTGATAGACTTTAATGTGAAGCAAGTTGTAAGAGACTAATAATGCAGACTGTAATAGACTGTAATAGGAGGGAGGCTGTAACAGTTCTGTCACCACACTATAGGAAGGATGTGGAGAAGGTGCAGAGGAGGTTTACTGGAAGGTTGCCTGATTTGGAGTGTATTAGCTATAAGGAGGTTCGATGAACTTGGATTGTTTTTCCCTCGAGTGTCTGAGGCTGAGAGGTGACCTGAGAGAAGAGTATAAATTTATGAGAGTTTTGGATAGAGTGGATAGTCAGAGTTATTTTTCCAGGGTGGAAATGTCAAATGGGAGGGGGAATAGGTTTTAAGGTGAGAGGGAGAAAGTCTTAAAGATGTTTGAGGCCAGCTTTTTTGACACAGAGGATGCTAGGTTCTTGGAACACACTACCAGTGGATTAGTTTAGACTGGCACCATGGTCAGTACATACATGGTGGGCCGAAGGGTCTTTCTTCTGCTGTGTAACAGACCTTTCTAGTTCAGGCGGTAAGAGACTGACTTGGTGCAGGTTGTAATAGACCGTACTACGACACAGAGTGTAACCACAGTGGGGTGGGAGTAACCAGGAACTGCCGCCTGGTTACTCCCGATCGCTGATCCCGATCACTTTGGGTTCTGTTGATTTGTAAATCTTAAGGATGTGGCGTTGCATGGGTTAATGAATCCGGAGTGTTGTCACTGTCAGCGTTGATTGGATTTTAATGCCTTCTTTTCCCCTTAAAGTAGTGTTTTTATTTCTAACGGAGTAGAAGTATAAGTCGCAAAAGTCTGAGTGATGAGGGAAAAGTATAGATATTTGAGTTCCAGGTTAGTACCGTGGTGACAATCGCATGTAATCCTACGCTGTTGGCTGTGAGCAGGATGTGGGCTAGGTCCATTCCGGTATAAACCTCTTCCGTTCCTTATTCCTTCCTCTATTTGCGCACTCGCTTGCATCTCTTGATTTGAAGAGTGCTGTGCCTCCTGTTCAGGGTGTTTATTGGCAATGCCCTGCTACTCTCCTGTGCCCAGTATTAGGTACTGGGAGTAACTGGGCTGGGCTGGGCTGGCAGCCGGGGGGGCGGGTGGAGTTTGGGAAGCAAACGCCTCCAGTTTCATACCTACTATTGGTCCTTCTAGGTGAACAACAAAATCCCAATTAATACCAAACCCTGCAATCACTGATCTAAAACCAGGGTCAATTCAAACCACTAGTACGAAGCTGCAGAAGACATTGATGTTAACTTTCAGAATAATGCTGCTTCCCTGAATTACATTGTCCTATTCCCCATATTGTTTAATTTCCCACTTTCCAGCAACAAGCTAAAACACTTGTAAAAAATTCGGTAATAGACAGATTAGGTTAGATTAGATTCACTACAGTGTGGAACCAGGCCCTTTGGCCCAACTAGTCCACACTGACCCTCTGAAGAGTAGCCTACCCAGACCCATTTCCCTCTGACTAATGCACCTAGCACTATGGGCAATTTAGAATGGCCAATTCACCTGACCTGCACATCTTTGGACCATGGGAGGAAACCCACACAGACACAGGGAGAATGTGCAAACTCCACACAGACAGTCACCTGAGGCTGGAATCGAACCTGGGAACGTGGTGCTGTGAGGCAACAGTGCTAACTACTGAGTCACCTGTGCCACCCTATTAAAAAATGACCCCAATCCCTGGCTTAGGATGATTCAACAATTATTGTTACAATGAATTCCACATTTCAACCAACTGAAATGATAAGATTTCTTTTTAACTCCTCATTTGGATTATCTTCCTGCCCTGAGTACTGTCAGTAAATTATCATTATTTGCAACTTAAAATCCTTTAGACTTTTGTAGACTATCCTTAGCCTATTCCCACAAACCTCTCCTTTCAAAGTTAATGCAAATTGCATGCAACTTCCTGGAAGATCATTTATGACCCATCATTATTGTAATAGCACACACCATATGTTTCACAACAAAACAGAGAAAACAGGCACAGGAGGAGAGGCCATTCAGCCCTTTGAGCCTGCTGCGTCCTTCAGTGTGGTCATGGCTGATCCTGTATCTCAAATGTCATATTTCTGCTTTCCCTCCATACACTTTAATATCTAAAAAAACTCATTAACCTCTTTCAGTGACCCAGCCTCCACAGCGTTCTGTGGGAGCAAATTCTGCAAGTTGACCACCTGCTAAGAGATGTTTCCTCATCTCAGTCATAAGTTGCCTCCCCTGTATCCTGAGGTTGTAAGCCCTGGTTTTAGATTCCCCAATCAGGGAAAGCAGCCTCCCTGCAACTAGTTTCAGTCAAAACCCCTCTTAGTCTTCCAAACTCTAGTGAGTACAGGCTCAGTCCAACCAATCTTTCTTTATGGAACAGATCTTCCATCCTCAATATCAGTTTAGTGAACATCCATTGCACTCCCTCTATAGTTAGTGAACCAAAACTGCACACAATACTCTCACCAAAGCCCTGTGTAACTGCACTAGGTCGTCCCTCCCTCTGAAATCCAATCCTCTTGCAATGAAGGCGAACATATCATTTGCCTTCCTCATTTCTTGCTGTAATTCCCTGTCTACTTTCACTGAATCACGTATAAGGACATCCAGCTCCCTTTATGCATCCACATTTCCCAAACAAGCAGTCCCTGGGTTGCGAATGTATTCTGTTCTTCAATCCATTCACAAATTAATTTGTACACAAGTTAGAACACGCAGGTCAATATAAAATAGTGATTTGTAAGTACAGGAACTGTTTGTAGTTTGGACCTTTAAAATTACAGCACTGTTTGGGATCACGTTCATAAGTACATTCGTAAGTATGGAAATCAGATCCCCTGTGTATCACCATTTAAATCCTACTCTGCCTTTCTGTTTCCACTGAAGTGTAAAAATGCACGTTGGTACACTATTTTGCATCTGCCCCGTGTTTACCCACACGCTCAAGTTGTCTAGATCATCCGTAAGCTACCTTGCATCCTCCCTACACCCCCACCTAGTTTTAGTAAATTGGCAAAAAGTAAACACTCCGCTGGAATTCAAACATCAAATGCCTTAGCAGCACCTAGAATTCTAACATGCTACTCATTGTGCCGCTGTTAAAACATAATTTATTCCCCAGAAGATTCAGTAAAATGTCAAACTGATTGGGAGGGATAAATTCTCAAAACTTTTGTATTTCTAAAGTCAATTTAAATTCGACTTTAAATAATTGAGAAAGAAATGCATGAAAAACCAGAGGAGTGGCCATTACTTTCCAAATATACCAAAATGCTAGTGAGGTTTTATTTCTGTTTTTAAAAATCTTAAAAGATTTGTTCGTAGAAGTAGTCTTGATAAACCTACCAACGTGAGTGTCAAGCACAAGTTGGAATAGTCGAAGAGTTAGTTATTAAACAACCTTCTCAGGGAATTGAGAATTCAAATTTTAAGTGGTTACATGTCTTGCAATGGATAAGCTTTACAGTGATCTCAGAGGATTAACTTTCTCTTTGTCCTGACAAGATACCATTTTCTTGATCAGCTTGGAATCAAATCAGTGCCAGAGTGGCACTGTATTAAGATATTTATTGGACCATCTGGTCTCAGTCTCTTTCAAGCAATAGAGAACTAAATTAAGACATTCAAATTGAATCATAAATTTAACACTGGGACATAGGGTGGGGCAATTCTGCAGTGCCATAAGTGCAAAAGATTGTTTTTAACCTCATGAATATCCAAATTTTGTAACCATTTTGTTCTCACTCATTTTAAAGTCTTGACTTTTTTTTACTGGAATAGGTTCTAATTTTTGTTTCAGATTTATTACCAAAGCCCTCATCTGTTTTTAGTTAATTCTTTCCTGTGGGTAAATTACAAAAAGATGCTGGCATTTACTGAGTGTCTGTACTGCTCCAGATAGTCGCTACATTGTAAAATGGAGGATATAGAAAGCCACTGCATTTCACAGATGATTTGGGTCATTGCCAACCTATCTTGAATCTTATTACATGTACTGACGTTTCTTTGAAATTGTCCACAGACAAAAACAAAATTTAAACCTCAGCATTCTGTTTGTTGTCCTTGCTTATTGCTGATGTAAATCCCCAGTTATCCACGAGCCAGTCTCCTTTACTCCCCACAGATAATGGCTTTTCACAAGGCCTTTGAGAATGCTGGCAAAACGCCTGGGCTGACCGTGTGGAGGATTGAGAAAATGAATCCTGTCCTCGTTCCTGAAAATCTCCATGGGAGTTTTTACACGGGCGATGTCTACATTGTATTCTATACAACTCCAGATTTTAACTATAATGTCCATCTCTGGTTAGGTAAGTCTATGTTCATATTTGCATGCGGATTTTAATGCAATATTGATTAAAGCAGTTTGTTTTAAGTATTTTAGGCTGATATTTGATTAAATACTTTCTTCCAGGAAAAGAGTGCAGTCAAGATGAATCTGGATCTGGTGCCATTTTGTGTACTCAACTGGATGACTGTCTCGGTGGCAAACCTAAACAGTATAGAGATGTACAAGGCAGTGAGTCCAACATGTTCGTGGGCTATTTTAAAAATGGACTTGTATACAAGGTAATGTAGACAATAAACATGACCTTTATGGCCTCAAAACAGAAATTGCTAGAAAAGCTCATCACATCTGGCAGCATCTGTGGAGACAAATCAGAGTTAATGAGCAGCATGGTGGCTGAGTGGTTAGCACTGCGGCCTCATGGTGATAGGGACTCAGGTTTGATTCCAGCCTCAGGTGACTGTCTGTGTGGAGTTTGCACATTCTCCCTGTGTCTGAGTAGATTTTGTCCCACAGTCCAAAGATGTAACGGTTAGGTTGATTGGCCAAGCTAAATAAGACCATAAGACATAGGAGTGGAAGTAAGGCCATTCAGCCCATCGGGTCCACTCTACCATTTACTCATGGCTGATGGGCGTTTTAATTTCACTTACCCACACTCTCTCCGTAGCCCTTAATTCCTTGCGAGATCAAGAATTTATCAATCTCTGCCTTGAAGACACCCAATGTCCTGGCCTCCACTGCACTCCATGGCAATGAATTCCACAGGACCACCACTCTCTGGCTGAAGAAATGTCTCCTCATTTCCACTCTAAATTGACCCCTTATAATTTTAAAACTGTGCCCATAGGTCCTAATCTCCCCGCCTGATGGAAACATCCCAGCGTCCACCCTTTCCATGCCATGCATTATCTTGTAAGTTTCTATTAGATCTCCCCTCAACCTTCTTAACTCTAATGAACACAATCCCAGGATCCTCAGCCGTTCATCATATGCTAGGCCTATCACTCCAGGGATCATCCATGTGAATCTCCGCTGGACACGCTCCAATGCCAGTATGTCCTTCCTGAGGTGTGGGGCCTAAAATTGGACACAGTATTCTAAATGGGGCCTAACTAGAGCTTTATAATGTCTCAGAAGCACATCACTGCTTTTATGTTCCGACCCTCTTGTGATAAATGACAACATTACATTTGCTTTCTTAATCACGGACTCAACCTGCAAATCGACCTTTAGAGAATCCTGGACTAGCACTCCCAGATCCCTTTGTACTTCGGCTTAATGAATTTTCTCACTGTTTAAAAAATAGTCCATGCCTGTATTCTTATTTCCAAAGTGCAAAACTCACATTTGCTCACATTGAATTTCATCAGCCATTTCTTGGACCACTCTCCTAAACTGTCTAAATCTTTCTGCAGCCTCAGTACTCCCTGCCTGTCTGCCTAACTTCGTATCATCAGTGAACTTTGCCAGAATGCCCCCAGTCTCTTTATCCAGATCATTAATATACAAATTGAACAGCTGCAGCTCCAACACTGAGCCTTGCAGGACCCCACTTGTCACCAGCTGCCATTCCGAACAAGAACCTTTTTTCCCAACTCTCCGCCTTCTGTCAGACAGCCAATCCCTAATCCGTGCCAGTAGCTCGAACATTTACTCAACAGCCTCCCGTGAGGCACTTTATCAAAGGCCTTTTGGAAGTCTAGATAGACAACATCCACTGGGTTTCCCTGGTCTAACCTACTTGTTACCTCTTCAAAGAATTTTAACAGGTACACAACCTCCCCTTCCACTGTGGAGACTGATACAAAGTACTATTAAGTTCTTCAGCTATTTCCTTATCTCTCAGCACTAGCCTTGCTGCATCAATTTGGAGCACCCAATTTCTACTTTTGCCTCTCACTTGTTTTTTGTGTATTGAAAGAAACTTTTACTATCATTTCTAATATTGCTGGCTAGCTTACCTTCATATTTGATCCTCTCCTTTCTTATTTCTCTCTTTATTATCCTCTGTTTGTGTTTGCAGACTTCCCAATCTTCTGATTTCCCAGTGCTCGTGGCCACTTTATAGGCTCTCTATTTTTCTTTGATACATTTCCTGACTTCCTTTGTCAGCCATGGCTGTCTAATCCCTCCTCGGAATTTTTTTTTTCTTTAGGGATGAACCTCTGTACTGTGTCATAGATTCTTTTGTGTGGATTTTTTCAAATTTCTAGACCATACAAAATTCAATCAGTTCCTAATTTTGGCCGGTTAATGAGCATTTAAATTTCAATTGTAGCTTTTAGATCTGTCTAACTGGCTGTGACGAAGAGTCATTAAAGCAGCTGAATGATAGACCAGGAGGCACTATTTAAACAATTCAGGGACTTGTGGTGTGGTAACCTCACTAAATCTGCTCCAGGAGCTCCAGCCTCAAAAGCTAAAGATGGTAGAAATCTGAAAGAATCACAGAGAATGCTGGAGAAATTCTGCACACCTGGCATATGTGGAGCAAGGAACAAAGTTAATGTTTCAAGCCCAGAATGTCTCATCTTTCAATATGTCCTCAAGAAGAATCATTCTGGACTTGAAATGTTAATTCTGTTCCTCTCTCTACAGAAATTGCCAGACCTTTTGACTTTTTCTAGCATTCTTAGAGTTTGTTTCAGATGTCCAGGATTTTGTTTTGAATACAACTCAGGAGCAATCTTACATGAAGCATTCTTTCACTCCATGTCCTGGCATGTAACTTGCATAACAATGGTTTATCAAGTGAAATTCTCTCAGGAGAATTTAAGATATGCACATGTAAAAAAATAATTAAAATGTCACAGAAGCTGGAAATTTGAATCAGAAACAAAATGAGTTAAAGAAACTCAGCAGGCCTGGCAGCATCTGTGGAGAGACCATTAAGCCATAAGATGTAGGAGCAAAAGGAGGGCATAGAACATAAACATTACAGCGCAGTACAAGCCCTTCAGCCCTCGATGTTGTACTGACCTGTGAAACCAATCTGAAGCCCATCTAACCGACAGTATTCCATCATCATCCATATATTTATCCAATGGCAATTAAAAGCCCTTACAGTTGGTGAGTCTACTACTGTTACAGGCAGGGCATTCCACACCCTTACTATTCTGAGTAAAGAACCTGCCTCTGAAATCTGTCCTATATCTATCCCGCCTCAATTTAAAGCTACGTGCTCTTGTGCTAGCCATTACCATCAGAGGAAAAAGGCTCTCCCTGTCCATCCTATTTAATCCTCTGATCATCTTGTATGTATCCATTAAGTCACCTCTTAACCTTCTCTCTAACGAAAACAGCGTCAAGTCCCTCAGCCTTGTTAGACCTTCCCTCTATACCAGGCAACATCCTGGTTAATCTCCTCTGCACCCTTTCAAATGTTTCCACATCCTTTCTATAATGCAGCAGTCAGAACTGTACGCAGTACTCCAAGTGCGGCTGCACCAGAGTTTTGTACAGCTGCAACATGACCTCATGGCTCTGAAATTCAATCCTCTACCAATAAAAGCTAACACACCGTATGCCTTCTTAACAACCCTATCAACCTGGGTGGCAACTTTCAGTGATCTGTACACATGAACAATGAGATCTCTCTGCACATCCAAACTACCAAACATTTTACCATTAGCCCAGTACTCTGTATTCCTGTTACTCCTTCCAAACTGAATCACCACACACTTTTTTATATTAAACTCCATTTGCCATCTCTCAGCCCAGCTCTGCAGCTTATCTATGTTCCTCTGTAACCTGTAACATCCTTCTGCACTGTCCATAACTCCACCAACTTTAGTGTCATCCACAAATTTACTAACCCATCCTTTTATGCCTTCATCAGGTCATTCATAAAAACGGCAAACAGTAATGGCCCCAAAACCGATCCTTGCAGTACACCATTAGTAACTGAACTCCAGGATGAACATTGCCCATCAACCACCACCCTCTGTCTTCCTTCAACTAGCTAAGTTCTGATCCCAACCGAGAAATTACCCTCAATCCCATGCCTCCATATTTTTTGCAATAGCCTACTGTAGGGAATCTTATCAAATGCTTTACTGAAATCTATATACACCACATTAACTGCTTTACCTCCATCCACCTGTTTGGTCACCTTCTTAAAGAACTCAATAAGGTTTGTGAGGCACGCCCTACCTTTCGCAAAACCGTGCTGACGATCCCTAATCAAATTATTCCTTCTAGGTTGTTATAAATCCTATCACTTATAATCCTTTCCAACATTTTACCCACATCCAAAGTAAGGTTCACTAGTCTGTAGTTACCAGGGTGGTCTCTACTCCCCTTGTTGAACAAGGGGACAATATTTCTATCCTCCAGCCTGGCACTATTCCTGTAGACAATGACGCCATAAACATCAAAGCCAAAGGCTCTGCAATTTCCTCCCTAGCTTTCCAGATAATTTTAGGAATAGTCCCATCCAGCCCAGGAGATTTATCTATTTTCACACTTTCCAGAATTGCTAACATCTCCTCCTTATGCTCCTTACGCCCATTCAGCCCTTTACGCCTGATTTGCCGTTCAAGGCTGAGTAGATAACGTTCAACTCCATTTTCCTGCCTTTTCCTCATAACCCTTGCTTCCCTTACAGATTAGAAATCTGTCTTTGTCAGCCTTGAATATACTTAAAGACCCAATCTCTACAGCCCTCTGCAGTAAACAATTCCACAGATTGACTGTCCTCTGAAAGAAAACAAAATCCTCCTCATCTCTGTCTGAAAGAGGCAACCCCTTACTCTGAGAATATGCCCTGTGGCCCAAGGGGAAACAACCTTTTCACGTCTAGCCTGTCAAGTTCCTTAAGCATCTCGTATGTTTTAACGAGGTCATCTTCTAAATTCCAATGAATACAGGCCCAAACCACGTAGCTGCTCCTCATAAGACATTCCCTCTATATCAGCATCAGCCTAGTGAACCTCTTCTGGATTGTATCCAATGCTGGTATATCTTTCCTTAGATAGGGGCCTTAAACTGTTCGCAGTGTTCTGGTTGTTGTCCAACTGTTGTTGTATATAGTTTTAGAAAACTTCACTATTTTTGTACTCCATTCTCTTTGAAACGAAGTCCATTTGTCTTCCTTATTCCTTCTGAACTTGGATGCTAACTTTTTTGTGATTCATGCACAAGGACTCCAAATCCCTTTTTTTTCATAGCTTTCTGCAGTCTTTCTCCATTTAAATAACATTCAGCTCCTCTATTATTCCTGCCAATGTGCTTAATCTCACATAACCTCAATAAAAAAGAAGCACATTGTCAAAATGGTGAGTGGTTGCAAAGCTCTGAAATGCTGAAAAATCTGGCTGTCATAGTGCGTGAATGGCAGATGGTCAGTATGCAGTAATAGCAAATAACCAGGAAAGCTAACAAAATTACATGGTTCATTGTGAGGGGAATTAAATGCAAGAGTAAGGAGGTTATCCTTCAGTTATAGAGGGCATTGGTGAGACCACACCTGGAGCTCTGTGTTCAATACTGCTCACTGTATGCATTCAAGAATATTAACACATTGAAAGCAGTTCAGAGAAGGTTTACTAGACTAATTGCCTTATGAGGAAAGGCTTGTCAGGCTAGGCCTGTATCCTCTGGAATTTAGAAGAATTGGAGGTGACTTGAAGCATACAGATCCTGAGTGGAATTGACTGGGTGAATGTTGAAAGGATATTTCCTCTCGTAGGAGAATCTAAAACTATGGGGTCATAGTTTAAAAGCAAGGGCATTGCCCATTTACGTCAGAGATAAGGAAAGTCTTCATCTCGCAGAAGATTATGAGTCTTTAGAATATTCCTTCTTCAAAAGCAGTGGATGCAGAATCTTTAAATATTTTTAAGGCGGATGTCGGTCAATTCTTAATTACCAAGGGGATAACAAATTATTGGGGTTCCGCAGGTGTGCAGAGTTGAGGTTAAAATCAGACCAGCTAGGACGTTATAGAATGATGGAGCAGGCTCAAAGGCCTAAGTAGCCTACTCTTGTTCCCTATTCATATGTTCTATTTTCCCACATTCTATTCAATCTGCCAACTTTTGGCCCACTTGCTTAAACTGTCTTTATGTCTTTGCACCCTCTGGATGTCATCCTTACCACTTGCCCTCCAACATTGTGACTCCTTTGGAATGGCATTGCATTTAACTTGTTAACTGTTCCTTTCTCCACAGATAATGAGTCTCCAGCACGTTCCCTTTCTTACTTTGAACTCTCTGTTTTAATACACTATTCTAGTCTTTTACTCTGTCGCTTCTTAATTTCTCCCAATTTAGACAACTGAAGCGAAGAAGGCAGCAGAGGATCTATTACATGAGGATAAAATAAGTGAACAGTCAGGACAGTGGTAGATTAACTATCATATATAAAGGTGCAATGGAAGACAAATGAATAATATGTGTCACAACATAAATACAACTGAAAGAGCCAGGGATGAAATTGAAAGAGATTTTGGCAGTTTAATTGACTTGATATTCAATAAGTCCAAGCAATGACAGCAGCAATCAGCAAAACAAATAAACATTCAGGGAAGCTAACCTATTGCTGGAGTCACATCACATCTGGTGTATTGTATCTAGTTAGGGCTACTAACCTCAAGCCCTGAAGGTGATTCTCGGGACCACATTTCCTTTGTGTGTGCGACAAGTATAGTGCTGTCAATCTGCAGAGTATTTCCATAGTTAGATCTCTCTAAAAGCATTGGCAAATTCTTCACTTTTCGTGGTCCATTTCAGAAGTAAGGAAGCAAGGTTGAGTTGAGTGTTGGCTACAACCTACAATCCATCCTAAGTCTAAGTACCTGCTTTGTTGTCAGTATCAGCTGGTACCCTGCCTGTATAATCATGTTTCAGCTTTAATGCTTTAAATGTAGGGCCCACAAATGGAAGCTTTAAAGAGGTATTGATTTTTTTTTCCATTTCTTAATGTTTAAATAATTTATCAAAAAAAAACTAAACACAATGGATTCTAAGCATGAAAGCTGTTTTTAAATTTACTTCAGTTCCTAATGGAACCTAACAGTACATAATTGACATTCTTTTTAGTTGTTCATGGAAAATGGAAACTCCACAACCAAACTACATCATGCTTTTTAAAAGTAACTTGCATTAGTGAGAATTAAATCTCAATAAAGGTACCAATGCTGGTTTGTGTAAGGAGTTGCACATTCGTAGCCTGACCTGGAACTAATGAATGCGGAATTTGCTGGCGAGTGTAGAGCTGAGATATCTGCCAGGCTGCTTCTTTTTGAAGGGGGGTACCAATTATCTATTCGAGCACCCTGTGCACAGCTTTGCCCAATGGGAATGTTGCATCCCAAATGAGATTGGCTGGGATAGGAATACCATAAAATCATAAGGCATAGAAAGCCATTTGGCCCATTGAGTCTTCTCCTGAATTCAGTGAGGTTGTGGCTGATCTGATAATCTTCAACTCACCATCTCTGCTTTGATTCCCTGACTGATTATAAATCACTACAGTAGACAAGGCATACATTGACTGCTGTCTGAGAGAAAATAAAATTCCTCCTAATCTCTATCTGAAATAGGCAACTCCTTTCTGTGAGAAGTTGTCCTCTAGCCCAAGGGGAATCAAGCTTCCTGCATCTACCCTGTCAAGTCCGCTAAGAATTCCCTGTATGTTTCAATAAAGGCAGCCCTGTATTCTAAACTCCTTTAAATACAGGGCCAACCTACTCAACCATTCCTGAAAAGGAAATCCTTCCATAGCTGGGATCAGCCCAGTGAAGATTCTTTCGCCTCCAAAGCTAGTATGTCTTTCCTGAGGTTAGGGGTCTGAAGCTGTTCATATATTCCAGCTGTGGTCTGACTCGTGCCTTGTACAGTTCAGGGAATTTTGAATGTGGGATGAATGCGTCAGGAAAATAGCAATTTCTCTTTTTTGTACCAAGTGTTAATGCCAACCATTCAGGGAGCTGAAGGTTGGGTTATTTTTAGAGTGAAGTTTTCTTTATTACACCTGTATCATATCTCTGTATTCCATGTCTGTCATTTTTATAGCATGTCTGTCACATTTACTTTGCTGTCAATTTACAATTCCATGGAATTAGCTTTAGACTGTAATCCGATTCCTTTCACTCAGGATCTTTCAAGCCGCAGTTCTGAGGAAGGGTCACTCAAGCTGAAACGTAAACTCTGATTTCTCTCCACTGGTACTGCTGGACCTGCTGAGCTTTTATAGCAATATCTGTTTTTGTTTCTGATTTATAGCATCTGCAGTTCTCTCGGTTTTCCTTAATATGATCAGATTGGTTTCGAGTATATCCCAGGCCCCAGACTATATCCTATGATATGCAGAACTCAAAAGATTAATTCTGATGCATTATTTAACATTCCCCACATTTTCCAGAAACATAATTCAGTTGTAAACTGTTATGAAGAAGTAATAAAAATGTTTTTATTCATCCAAGTGCAGTATCTTCACTGTCTCCACTGCCAAAAGCACTGTCAGATGAGTTCGTTGGGCCTGCTTAAAAGGTTTCCAGACCGCTGGTGTTTCTGAACAGTATATTTCTCAACTGGAACAGTTACTGTATATTTATCTTAACCTAGGTTAAACATTAGAAACCCATGACAATATAAATACAAGAACCTGTGGGACATGATGAGATATTTTGGTCTTATTTTCTAAAATGTAACTCACTTCATAACGTTCTGCAGTATTTACAATTTTGTGTTACCTTTGCAGGAAGGAGGGGTTGCATCTGGATTTGCACATGTAGTTACCAATGATATCAATGTCAGGAGACTGTTACATGTTAAGGGCAGGCGCAATGTGAGAGCCCATGAAGTGCCTTTCAGTTGGTCCAGCTTTAACAATGGAGATTGCTTCCTCATTGATGCAGGAGTGGTGAGTGCTTCATGTTAAAGTCTCATAGCAACAGCAGCATGTTTATACTTTGATCCTTATTGCTTTTCACAAGCTTACCTATTGTATGCTATCACCCTGGTTATGAAGTTGAGGATTGATATCCCTAAATTGTGCTAATGCAAGCCAACCTACCTCATGATTTCCTTTCCTCTTAATTTTCTTTGACCTGGAGTTGTCCTGATTCCACAGGTTCCAGCCAGTCTTTGTTAACTTTACTCACAGGCCTGCTTTACATGGGAGCACAAATCAGCAACAATAACTTATATTTATGTAGCACCTTTAACATAAAACATTGCTCCAAGGTGAGTCACAGCATCACAATCAAAATTTGACACCAAACCACTTCAAGAGACAGTGGAATGAATGACCAAAAGATTGGTCAAAGAGATTTTACAAAGTGCCTTAAAGGAGGGAACGGAGAGAGCACAGTTTAGGGAAGGAAGCCCAGAGTTGAAGGCTTTTGCAGCTGAAGACGTACCAACAATGGAGAAGTGACCAAAATAAGGTTTGCTCAAGAGGTTAGACAGTGGGAGGATGTGAAGGACTATAGTGTGACTATGGAAAGGCTTGGAAAATAAGCATGAAAATTTTTTACGTTGAGATGTTGCTGGACTAAGAACCAATATAGATCAACAAGTACAGAAATGCTAGGAGAATAAGGTTTGCAGCGATGGTCTTATATTTATAAATGGTAAAATACAAGAGGCCAACTAGGAATATATTAAAATAGTCAGGTCTAAAGGTAATAAAGGCATGAATGGGGAGTTTAGGACTGAGGCAGAATCAGAGTTGAGTGATATTACAAACTGCACATAGGAGGTCTCAGTGAAGGTCAGCAATGTCGTTTTTAAGCTGCAACTCAAAGAAACTGAATGGAGATGAGATTTAGGGAAGGAGTTGGTCCTGCAACATCGCAAGGTAAATATTTTCATGCTTACTTTTCAAGCCATCCTTCACATCCTCCCACTGTCTAACACTCAAATTCTGGCCTCTTGAGCAAACCTTATTTCAGTCACTGCTCCATTGTTGGCGCGTCTTCAGCTGCAAAAGCCTTCACCTCTGGGATTCCTTCCCTAAACTGTGCTCTCTCCGTTCCCTCCTTTAAGGCACTTGTTAAAATCTCTCTGACCAGTCTTTAGGTCATTTATTGTAGCATCTCTTGAAGTGGCTTGGTGTCTAATTTTGATTGTGATGCTGTGACGCATCTTGGAACAATTTTTTTTATGTTAAAGGCGTTTAATTACAGGCCACAGATACAGTCTTATATAAGATCTTAAACACTCATTAACTGTGTTTCGCTATGTCTTTAAATGTCTGGGGAATGTTCTGGGTGAGTATCTTTTTGATCTTTAAAATTCAAGGACAAGCCCAGATTGTATATGCTTCCACACTAAGGCATGCATATATGTTGCTTTGCACAAGCGAAAGTAGGAATCATCATGTAATGGGAAGTGCCTGAATCACCACCAGCATTGTTATTGACACTGTGCACTGTAAATTATTGTAATCATCTCAATCTAAAGCAGAGAGACTGGGGTAAAGTGCAATTCACAAAAGGCAAAATGAAAAGGCTGAGGATAGGGATGGCGGATGCAAAGTTGGGTTACAGTGCCTTTTTCAAGTTTAAGCTATTGATCAAAAGATGATTTACAAACATTAATGGCAATCGGAGAGCTATACTTTAAACGGGCAAAGATGCAATTACCATGATTATACTCAAGTACAGTTTTAGGAAATGGTTGAACTTTGGAATTGCAGATGATCTATCAGTGGAATGGATCAAAGAGCAACTTTCAAGAGCGAATAAAGTGCTGTCAGCTTGCGAAAAGTATCCGTGATGGAGAGAGGATGGGCCGTGCCAACATTGAATCGGTAGATGAAGGAAGTGAGCCATCACATGTTATTGAGGTGAGTATATGGAGGACACATGGGGGTTTATTGTGGTGTTTATCATAGGCTGGAAGAGTTCCACAAGATTAAATGTTGCCTCTTTTTTTTCATGACAGTTACTGGGTACCAAGCCACCCATTCCAGATGCAACTGTTGAGGATGTGAAAGCAGATAAAGCCAGCAAGACAAAAGCCAAACTCTACATGGTAACCATCTCCTTTTAATAGAGCATGTTTGATAATGTAGGATTTCTATTCCAATTCTTGGTGCTGCAGTTTTCTCAATTAACAGCAGCACTTTCATAAAGTATTACGATAAAACACAAAGTTGGTCACCAAAGCACTGCAATTTCTTTCAGATTTCAGATGCTAGTGGACAGTTGACTCTAACAGAGGTGGCTGCTGAGAATCCATTTTCCATGGCTGCACTTTCTACCAAGGAATGTTATATTCTTGACAATGGGCCAAATGGCCACATATTTCTGTGGAAAGGTAAGAAAATATAGATAATGTAACAAAAATTTCGAAGCTGGAAATTTGAAAAGAAAGTGTAAAACGCTCTCCACTAATTGCAGTTTGTCTCCTGAAACTGACCAGTTTATTCTGAATTTCTGTTTCCTGTTGGTTAGTCAATCCTCTATGCATGTTAATATATCACCCTGAACACGTTGAGCTCTTCTTCAGTGGAATTGTATTGCATTTTCTTATCATTATCTACATGAGCTGCCACTACTTTCTAAATAATAAATTCTAGCATTATCACAGTGACAGATGCTGAATGAATTGGCTGATGGTTTACTGTTTCCTGCCTCTCTTTCTTGAATAGTTATGTTACATTTATGGCTTTCCAGTCCTCTGGGACCTTTGCAGGATTTGGGAGTTTTGAAAGATTAGAACCACTGTCTTCACAATCTCTGCTCACACTTCTTATAAGACTACAGTATACAGATCTACCATCAGCTCAGTTAGTTTCCTGGTACCTTTTCTTGAGCGGAATAGTTAGCATGATCACAAACATGGTCATCAAAATGGCTGACTGTGCAGACAGACCCTGTGACATAACTTCCTGGCACCTCTGAATTAGGATGAATCTGCACATATGCATTTGATATCACATGTTCTGTGCTTAATAATGTCACCGGCTGTGCGTGTGTAAATAGCATTAAAGATCCAAAGTTCCATCTGTGCAGGGGATCCAGGGACTGAGAATCAGGACTGGGGGCAAAAGCTGGGAATGGGAGCAAAGCTTTGAAAGTAACACTGGCTGGTGAACTGTAGAGCCAGGCAGCTCCTTATGAAGGTGAGGGAGAGATAACAGCTCTGAATCTCGACTTTGGGAAGGAGAGAAGATGCCACCAGCATTGAGAACTCCCAATGGCTGGTTCAGTAGGCTATCCTTCCAATTAGAAGGCAGCCGCATCTGTCACTGGCATTTCCAGATGGAATTCCTGCATCTCTGTATTCCTTGAGCCACGTAAGCTTAGTTTGCCCATGCAACACAGCCTCTCTCTCAAAAGAATGTGGGTTTTTAAAATTCCTCCTTCCCTTCTACTTTTGCTTTCCTAATACTATTCGGATGCTTTCTGAGTCTCCTGCTGTGAAAACGGTTGAGGAGTATTTGTTCACAGTCTTTGCTATTCCCACAAACAACCATCAGACGTAAGAGCAGTAGGCCAATCAGCCCATCAAGTCTGTTCCACCATTCAATAAGATCACGATATGATACCCTTCATTCCTTTACAATTTAAAACTCCATCTAACTCAACCTTGAATGCACTTAACCACTCTGCTGTAAATAATTCCACTGATTCTCAACATTCTGACAGAAGAAATTCCTCCTAATCTCTTACTCTGAGGTTATGCCCTCTGGTCCTAGACTCTCCCTACGCTGTCAGGCCCTCTGAGAATTTTGTACTTCCCATTAATAATTCTAAAATCTCATTCTTTAAATGATCAATGGTTACATTTGTGACTTTCTTCCTTTTTATATACTTGTAGAAGCTTTTACTTTCTAATTCATATTTCTTACTAGTTTTCTGCTCTACACCAGTTTCTCCCTCTTTTTTTTAAAGTCATTCTTTACTGCTTTCAAAAGTCTTTTTCCAACCTACTGGGCTACCACTGACTCAGTGGATGTGAAGAACCCTTGGGGGAAATTATTGCTGATAATGTTTACAGGAACAAGTAATCTTTGAAACAGCCGTGGTCACTTTCATCCAAGATGGTGAAACTTGCCATTCAGAAACTGATGACTTATTAATGTCTTCGAGGAGAAAGTGAGGACTGCAGATGCTGGAGATCAGAGCTGAAAATGTGTTGCTGGAAAAGCGCAGCAGGTCAGGCAGCATCCAAGGAACAGGAGAATCGACGTTTCGGGCCTAAGCCCTTCTTCATTATAGGGCACTACCATTATAGGGCAAGCCAAACAAAGAACAGCCAGGGAATTCCTAGAAGCATGGCACTCATCCACAAACTCCATCAACAAACACATCGACCTGGACCCAATATACCGGCCACTACAGCGGACAGCTGAAACTGACAACCGGAAGCGGCAGGGACAGGCCAGTATAAATGCCGGAGGAAACACCACAGAAGCGCTTCACAGGAGGCTCCCAAGCACTGAGGATGTCACCTAGACAGGGGACGAAACGTTTGCAACAAAAATTTCCAGCTCGGCGAACAGAATCACAACAACAGCTAAAAATATTTAGCCTCATGATACCTTGTTTTATCCGGAACAACAGTCAGAATACTGCAATTCACATTGACCACAATGGTGAAGGAGATATTCTGTACAGGACATTGCCCATGTATAACTCCCAAAAGACAGGAGTACTTTTGGGTCTGATGGTTTGCCTGTTTGAATAGATCCTCACTGATCGGACACTTGGGCTGTCCAGTTTAAGTGAGAGAGTTACCTGTGAAAACCTGTCACAACACTAATTGCGATGGATTTGGCCTTGGCCTGACTTGTCTTATTCACCAGGTTTCTGCTGCCAGTTCTCCAGTTTGTTAATTACTAAGGTCCCTTAACGAGATGAAGTTGGATAGGAAACATCAGACAACAATAACTCTGAGGCAGGATTGGAAATTGCTGGAAAAGCTGACCAGTTCTGGCAGTATCTGGAGAGAAATCAGAGTTAACGTTTTGGGCTGATTGACCCTTCCTCAGAATAGCATTTCTGTGCAGTTTTTATAAGATTGTCTGATCAGTTCAAGCTTGCTCTCTTTTTCTTCAGGGTCATTATCTGCTTCACCCAGGCTTTAGTAGCTAAATGCAATATATTATACAAGGAGTCATTCACTGTGACTCTTGGGACTATTACACAGTTAGCATCTAATCTCTTCTGTTTAGTGCTGTAGTCTTCACAAAAAAAGCAACCTTTGTTCCAACATCATCTGGTTATATGGACTACTCAGAAAAGCCCCTGAGCAAGTGAAAGTCCTTTATGTTGACATCTTTCTGTTGATATAGTGAATTTGAAAAATTTTGCTTTGATGAATGTGATAAGATGTGAGACTCCTTGGTGCTCTCCTTTGAAGTACAATTCAAAATGGATACTGCAAGTGAATCTCTTGGGATTTAGGTAGACTTTGTGCAGTCAGCAATGCCTCTCTGATAGGAAATTGTAGGCAATTCACCTGTGGTTTTCTGATAGTTCTGAGCAGGATCTCAGTGTCAGTTCACTGCCACCATGCAGTCTTTTGTAGTTGGAAGTATAACTAATAGCAATCATATGCTTTATATTCCAATTTATGCCATTAGTTAAAATACTTACAACTTCCATACACTGTAAATAATTGCATGTCATGACTACATTAAAGCTCCACTGGCACCATATTTATAAAGTTTAATTTCTTCCTGAAAGTGATGACCCCTGACATCTAGAATTTTGTGTTTTGCTTTTGTTGTGAATTCCCCCAAATTACTTTTTACCAGATGTTTTGATCAGACCTAATTTATCATTTTGTTTCCTCTCACATGGTACCCATTGCATGGACTTGCTAAAGGACTGACTCTTTATGCATGGCCCAAGATATAAGGGAAGAAGTAGGGCATTCAGCCCATCAAATCTGCTTTGCCATTCAGTAGGAGACACCAAAATCCCAGAGGGCCATAATCTTTCTCTGTCATTAGTGAGGGACAACTGGTGATGAATTTAGCCTGGGACTCTCCACACTTCAGGTGAGGGGCAAAGTCAAGAAGGTAGGAGCCTCATAGTGACCACATCACTAAGAAGCTAACCAGCCTACTGAGCTAACCAGCCCCCAATCAATATGACCAGGATTGATCTGGTTTGTGGTTTCATCTCCATTTACCCCTCCACCCAAAGCCTTCATTTCCTCTTCATCAGTCTAAGATAGAGATGAGTTGGAATCTCTTCTCTCAGAGAGTAGTGAAACTTTGGAATTTTTTACCTCAAAGGGCTTCATAGGCTGGGTCATTAAGTTTATCGAGGTGAGTTAGGCAGATTTTTAATCAACAAAAGAATCAAGGCTTTTGGGGAAAAGGCAGGAAAGTGGATTTAGGAACAGCTGAATTGGCTTTCATTAGGTTAGGGATTGAGTTTAAGAGCTCAATTGCAATTCTATAAAGCCCTGGTTAGACCGCATTTGGAATGTTGTGTTCAGTTCTGGTCGCCTTATTATAGGAAGGATATGGGAGCTTTAGAGAGGATGCAGAGGAGATTTACCAGGATGCAGCCTGGACTGAAGGGCTTGTCTTATGAAGAAAGATTGAGGGAGCTAGTGTTTTTTCTCATTGTAGTGAAGAAGGATGAGAGGTGACTTGACAGAGGTGTACAAGATGATGAAAGTCATAGATAGAGTGGATGGCCAGAGACTTTTTCCCAGGGTGGAAACGGCTATCACGAGGGGGCATAATTTTAAGGTGATTGAAGGAAGGTTTAGGGGAGATGTCAGAGTTAGGTTCTTTATGGACAGTTTGGTGGGTGTGTGGAATGCACTGCCAGCAGATGCATTGGGAAATTTAAGAGACTCTTGGATAGGCATATGGATGAAAGGAAAATGTAGGGAATGTAGGTTAGTTTGATCTTAGAGTAGGATAAAAGGTTGGCACAACATCTAGGGTTGAAGGGTCTGTACTGTGCTGTACTGTTCTATATTCTATGTTCTATCAGATCAGCTGTGATCTCACTGAACAGCAGAGCAGTTTCCATTGGCCAAATGGTCTACTTCTGCTGCTACATGTTATGGTCTTCTCCATCGAAATCTATCCAAATTAGACATAAATAAATTCAATGACCACTGTTTATTTGGGAAGAGAATTACAGACTAATGACTATTTGAGAGAAAAAAGAATTCTTCTCATCTTTGTCTCAAGAACAAGTAGTTTATTCCTAAATGTGCCTCCCAGTTCTAATCTCTCCTACAAGGAGAAATATCCTTTCAGAACCCATCTTGACAAGTCTACTCAAGACATTTATGTTTCAATAACTTAACTTCTCATTCTACTGAACTTCCAATGGATATAGACCCAACCTGTTCAACTTTACTTCATAAGATGTCCACTTCATCCCAGGAATGAGTTAAGTGAACTTTCTCTGAACTGCTTCTAACACAGTTATATTCTGTTTAAATAAAGAGACCCAGAATTGTATGCAGTAAGATTATTGGTCATCCGATACAGTATGTACTTATTTGTCCCCATCCCCACAATAAACCTGGACTCTGAGAAAGAATCAGAAGTGGTGTCAGCATTTTAGAAATTTCCATTTTAAATGTTAAGAATCATTCAAGGATAGGCTTCTTAAGTCAAATCCTCTACTCAGTTGGCAAAATAATGCCTGGATAACTGCTTAGTATTTTCAATGAAGTGATTGTAATCTACTTTAGAAATGGTTCTCAATGCCAGCAAAACCAAGGAACTCATTATTGACTTTCGGCAGGATGTTACTCATGCCCCCCTACACATTAACAGCACAGAAGTGGAACGAGTGGAAAGTGGTCGTCAAGCTCCTGGGAGTGGTCATCCACAACAAGCTTTCTTGGACTCTTCATGTGGACGCACTGTTTACAAAGGCCCAAGAACATCTCTTCTTCCTCAGGCAGCTGAGGAAATTTGGCATAACAGTGCCAACTTTTATTGGTGCACCATCGAGCGCATTCTGTCTGGATGTATCACTACCTGGTATGGCAACTGCACCACTCAAGATCTGAGACAGTTACAGAGAGTGGTGAACTCAGCCCGGATGATCACAAAGGCCAACCTCCCATCTACAGAATCCATCTACTAGGCCCGCTGTCAAGGAAAGGCCGCCAGCATTCTCAAAGATCCATCCCACCCTGGCAATGTTTTTCTACAACCTCTACCATTGGGGAGAAGGTACAGAAGCCTGAACACAAGCACCAGCCGGTTTCGAAACAGTTTCTACCCTACTGTTGTTAAAATAGTGAATGGACTCACAAACTCTTAACATATACTGGTGTTTTTGATTTTGCTGCTGCTTACCTATCATTTACTTATCTATGCTACTTAACTCTGTGATCTGGCTGTATTGCTCGCATTTTCACTGTGCCTCGGTACATATGACAATAAATTCAATTCAATTCAATGAATCTAACATTAAGATATATAATGGCACAAAATGAGAAATACTAAGTTTAGTTTGAGTTTCTAAAGAAGAGTCTTTGGACATAAAACGTTAACTCTGTTTCTCTCTTAATAGTTGTTGTCAAGGTCAGAAATCACACAACGTGAAGCAGGTTACAGTCCAAAAGCTCCAAAAGCTTGTGATTTCAATTAAACCTGTTGTGCATGATAACTTGATGTCGTGTGACTTCTGATCATTTCCATCCCAGTCCAACACTGGCACTTCCACATCACGGTTACCATCTACTTCACAGATGCTGTTAGTCCTGCTCAGTTTCTCTGACTTTCTTTGTTTTTGATACAAACTTTATTAGTTTCCAAAAGGCCTCTCTTGGCCTCACACTGGAAACACTGGGCTGAGAGTAGGAATTCTAAAGACAAAGCTCTTTCCAGTATTTCTGGAGATTATTCCACTGAAGTTACGAGAAAATGTCAACTTCTTGGTGTTTAGATAATTACAAATGTATGGGTGATAACGAAGCTGTACTAGTTCATGAGCTTCTAAGTTAGAATTAAAGACCCCAATGTTCATGTTGTTGTGGTGGCTTCATAGAGTTTAGAGATGTACACATAGAAATAGACCTTTCAGTTATGACCACCCACATCTTATACTCAATGCACTGATCAATAAAGGCAAGCATACCAAATGCCTTCTTACCACTCTGTCTACCTGAGATTCCACTTTCAAGGAACTAAGAACCTGCACCCCAAAGTCTCTTTAATAATTTTAGTCTGAAAGAAAGTGGAGGTCAAATATAAGACACATTGAAAATTTTTATTTTAATAAGACATTTCTTGGAAAACATATGGTTCCAGATAATTAATGATGGCTGATTCCTTGAATTCACCTCTGGCAAAATAGCTCAGTGTTTTTATGATTGGGTGTTCTGCTTGAATGTTGTTTTGCACAATTAGAGATTTTCTGGTTAGTTGGGGGAAGCCTGCTAAGGAGCAGGCTGCTCAGCTCATGCCTTTGTTGTGAAAAGTGTATGAAACCTGATTGTTCCCTTGAAGAGCAATTGGAACACTTCTCAATACATCTGCCAGGATCTCAGAGATAGCTGTCCATATGCCAAAGCACCAGACCAATGACTGTATGAGAATATCAAACTTTATGCATTTTTTTCCTTCAATGACTGACTAAGACTTACTGGCTAAAAGATTTTTTTCCTCTAAAGCATATCTCTAACAAGAGAAATCCATTTTTTACCCTTTACCTGAAGGGTGTGCCTTTGCTTTTGGGTTATATTGTGATTGTAAGCATTCATACTTGCATTTTACAACCTACATTTTGTAACCAATTCTGTATCTTTATGGAATAAGTTTTTGTTTCATAATAAATCAATAATTTTATGTATTGTAAGGAAACCTGATGCATGGGTCTTTTATAATTCTAAGTCTAGGGCCATATCAGGAACTAGGTAAAGCAATTAAATTGATGTTATAACCCATGGGGTAGCAGGACTAGAGCAAGACAGTGCACTGCTATAGTTTGGTCACAACAACATATCAATTATGCTTCTTTCTTCAGGAAAGGAGGCCAGTAAGAGGGAACGAAAGGTCGGATTAGAAACATGCGAGTTCTTCATAAACAAAGAAGGATACTCCAAGAATACTCAGGTAACCAACAGCTTCCTAACACTTACTGTCTCGATTCACAACAGTGATTTGGATGGTGAAACTAGGAGCAACTCAAACTATTAACACAGACATCATGTTGTTGTCTTGCAGAGTCACATTTAAACGTAAGTTGAATAAACCTTGATAAGATTACAAGACAGTTAACTCCCCATAATGATTACTTTAATTTTTAGTAAACTACATGTAATCCATTTACAGCAGTGCAACAAATTATAGGGTGACGTCATCAGAGCTTTTGCTTATTCAGTTATTCCTCAGAAAAGTGCTGCAAACTTCATGGGACAATTAAATTTGTCATTTTCCTGTAATTTCCACTGATGACACAGCAGCTGATATAGACAACACATAAGAAAGTTCAACAACAACTATGTATGATGCTCTTAAGAAGTATAAAACATCTCTCGCATTTCATAGGGACATTAAATAGCAAATGTGACACCAAATGCGAAGACAGATGGTCAAATGCATGGCCAATGAGTTGGGTTTTAAGAAGTGCCTTCAGGAGTGAAACAAGGTCAAGCAATAGAGAGGGAGTTCCACAGTTTCAGGCCAGAGCAGCTGAGTACACACTAACAATGTGTCAGTGATTAAGTCAGGGGCTTAGTTGAGCAGGGTTGTGGGGCTGGAGAGGTTTACAGAAATAAGAAGGGGAAAGATTCTGGAGAGTTTTGCATTCCCCTCAAAAGTCCTGAGATGATTCAGAATTGCAGAGAACAGGAGGCCTAGACTTGCCCTGTATCTTCAAATTTAAAGTTTCAAGTTAAGAGGGGTTTGACCCCCATTTGACACATCCATGTCGATGATCATTGTTTAGCTCCAAAATAAGATAATTATGTCATTGAGTATCATCTTGCAGTCTCAATTTGAGTTTGTTCAAACTATTGAGAAAGTGGTAGATGAGTTCATGTTTCTATAGAGTTTTCCATTTCCTCCTTTTCTCCAACTCAGAAATGAAAATACTTCCTCTGTTCTGTGATTGCAACACAGTTAGTGGTGTAGACTTCCTAAAAGCTATGATTATTGGATTTCTGTGATGGGATGTAATGGGGTGTGCACTTATGTGAGATAAGCTTAATTAGGGCAGAATGTTTGACATTAGATGGCTATAAAAATCTTTGACAGCTTCCTCCATTATTCTGGATTCAGACTTTAATGTTTTATGAGAGAAAGTGAGGGCTGCAGATGCTGGAGACCAGAGCTGAAAATGTGTTGCTGGAAAAGCGCAGCAGGTCAGGCAGCATCCAAGGAACAGGAGAATCGACATTTCGGGCATAAGCCCTTCTTCAGGAATGTTTTATGTTTTATGTATTGTAAGGAAACCTGATGCATGGGTCTTTTATAATTCTAAGCAGATTTAACAAACAAAGGGTTAAAATTTGGGCCACACTGGGCACATTTACTAGATCCTGTGCTGTTTGCTGCTAACATATTGGGTAAGAGGTCACCTTTACCCCAACACAAAGCAGGCCCTGGATTATTTACTTTTGCAAAGAAAGAATCTGTTTTGATGTTGCAGGCTTTCCCTGAGACATCTAGTGACCCCACAGATGCCCTATTCTTCACTCATCTAGGCTGACTGACTCCATCATAAATGGAGTACAGAAATATGAAGTGAATTTGTGGCTGGAAAGGTGGTGCAGGAAGGAGATCTTTAGAGTCCTACAATACTGGGGCTGCCTCTGGGGAAGATGGCAATTGTAGAAACCAGACCTGAGCAGACCTAGGGCTGAGTTCCTTGCAGAAAGTGTTGCTATTGCTATTGAGGACAGTTTAAAACTAAATCAGCAGAAGTACAGGAACAAGGAGAAATATCAGAGAATAATACCAGAGTGCAACAAATGCTGGGAGAAGCAGATAGCACCAGAATGTAGAATTATAAGCTAATCAGTGGAGTCAAACTAAGGGAGAAAATAATGAAATATATAATGGGATTGCACTGAATGTATGTGAATGTACAGTGTATAGTTAATAAGATTGGAAAGCAACAAGTACAGATTGCCCTGTGGGATTATGATGATATTGTGATAATGTAGACTTGGTTTAAGGATTGGCAAAACTGAGTGTTCAGTGTTAATGGGTGCAAGTTGATCAGAAAGATAGAGAAGCAACAAATGGAGGAGTGGTGGCGTTTTTGGTTAATGAGAGCAGCACAGTGCTGGAGAAAGAGACTGTTCCAGTGATTTCAGGGACAGAATCGATTTGGCTAAAGCTAAGGAACAAATTACATTCCTTTGTTTAATTGAATTATTATCAACTCGTGGGAAGAATAACGAGGATCAGATCTGCAAAGAAATTACAGGGAGGTGCAGTAATCAAAGAATAGTTAAAAGAGAGACTTTTAATTACTTGAATATAGATAGGGACAGGGATAGTATTAAGGGCAGAATGATATAAACGTTTTCAGATTGTGTTCAGGAGAATTTCTTAGAGCAATTGTGTGGCTGGTTCAACAAGAAAGAACACTTCTAGACCTGGTTCTTTGGAATGGACTGGTCAGGTGACAGCAGGAGAGCCTTTAAGGGACAGTGATTATTGTATCATAAGGTTTAGGATGATGGGAAAGAACAAATGAAAATCCAGAGTAAGAATAATTACCTGGGGGAGAGCCAACTTCAAAAGTCAAGGACATAACTGAGGTGAAGAAACTTGAACCAAAAGTTAATGGGGAAACAGTAGCTGAGCACTGCGCTACCTTCAAAGAAAGGATGCTTGGGTACTCATGGTATATTCCCTCGAATGGGAAAGTTAGGATAAACAAATCCAGAGCACCTTGGATGATAAAGAAAATTTAAAAATTTCAGTTAAAGAAGAAACAGCATGCTAATGGTAGATGTGAGGTAATAAATACAATTGAGAAGCAAACTACATCGACAAGGCTCAGACAGCCGGTGGAAAAGCAAATAAAAGAAAAAAGGGGTTAAAATATGGGAAGTTACGATGAACTTACATCACCTACTTGTTAGACTGTAGCTGGACTATTGTGTACAATTCTGCGCACCACGTGTGAGGGAGACTGTGACTGCCTCGGAGAGAGTGCAGGAGAGGTTCATGAGAATAGTTCCAGGGATGAGACCCTGCAGATAGATCGGAGAGGTGGCTGGAAAGGAGAAGGCTAAGATGACCTCTGATCAAAGATTTTTTAAATCATGAGTGATCTGGACAGTGTAGTTAGGAAGAAATTGTTCCCACTTTTAAAAGGACCAAGAATCAGAGGGTAGGCACAAACACAATGGACTGATTGGCCTCCTTATGCTTCTTAACAATTCTGTGATTTTGGAATCTGGCCTGAGACCCAATATCTGGTGGCTTCAGACCTCACCACAGTATATATATCCAGCTCCTGTCTACCAAATGAAATGCCAATGACGGGATAAAAACACTCCTCTCCCCAGCGTGGCAGAGTCCAAATGATGTCATGTACATACAATTTGCAAGTCATGGGGAGAATAATGTACAACTGCAACAGTGGTAACACGTGCTAAAAGCTTTTTCTCATTTATCAGCTCAGTGTGCTGATGGATGAATGTATGGGTGAAAGATAGAAACCTGAGTCTTGCTTTCTTTTATAGATAGAGTTACTGCCAGAAAACGGTGAGACACCACTGTTCACCCAGTTCTTTTCGGACTGGAAGGTTAAAGACCAAAGCGAAGGGCTTGGGAAAGTGTACACTATTGGCTCTCATGCAAAGATCAAATCCGTTCCCTTTGATGTCACGAAACTTCACAGCTCACCTGCCATGGCTGCACAGTACAACATGGTGGACGACGGATCCGGCAAAGTCCAGGTAACAAGTCCACAGCAGCCACTGTAGATATTTTTATAAATGGAGCCAAGGGACCGGGGTTCAGTAACGTGTATAAAAATATATTCAATGTTTCTCTGCAGATTTGGCGGATTGAAGAGTTCACGAAACAGCCTGTTGACCCTTCGTCCTATGGTCAGTTCTATGGTGAAGACTGTTACATTATTCTGTACACTTACAAATCAGATGGAAGCACCAAGCACATCATTTACACTTGGTAAGCCTCTTCACCCACATATGAAATGCAATACCACTAGTCAAACTAAGAAAGTTGAAATGGGGGATTGAAAACAAAGCAAGGGTTTTTAACTTCCTTTTACCTTTTTAAGGCAAGGCCTGAAAGCAACAAATGATGAGCTGGGAGCGTCAGCGTACCTCACATTTCAACTTGATAAAGAGATGCACGACCTGCCTGTTCAGGTATGTGTTAATTATCGCTAAAGGGACTTCTCCGCTGGTGGCCTGGGAGATAGAGTTGCAAACAGCAGGACAATGGTAAGGACAGTTAATCCAGAGACCCTAGTAATGTCCTGGGGATCAATTTCGAATTCCACCATGACAGATAGTGAAATTTGTATTTAAAAAACATCTGGAATTAAGAGTCCAATGATAAACATGAATCAATTTTCGATTGTTGGTAAAACCCAGCTGATTCACTAGTGTCCTTTAGGGAAGGAAGCTGCTGTTCTCATCTTGTCTGGTTTACATGCGACTCCAGACGCACTGCAATCTCTTTAATGCTTGCCTTTATTGGTCAGTGCATTCAGTATAAGAGTTGGGAGGTTATGTTGCGGCTGTGCAGGACATGATTTAGGCCACTGTTGGAATACTGCGACCAATTCTGGTCTCCCTTGTATAGGAAGGAAGTTGTGAAACTTGAAAGGGTTCAGTAAAGATTTACCAGGGTTCGAGAGTTTGATCTATAGAGATACTGAATAGACTGGGACTATTTTCCTGAGAGTGTCGGAGGCTGAGGGGTGACCTTACAGAGATTTATGAAATCATGACGGACATGGAGAGGGTAAATAGACAAGGTCTTTTCCCTAGGGTGGGGAGTCCAAAATTAGAGGGCATAAGTTTAAGATGAGAGTGGAAAGATATAAAAGGGACCTAAGGAGCAACGTTTTCATGCAGAGGGTGGTGCATGTATGGAATGAGCTGCCAGAGGAAGTGGTGGAGGCTGGTACAGTTACAACATTTAAAAGGCATCTGGATGGGTATATGAATAGGAAGGATTTAGAGAAATGTGGGCCAAGTGCTGGCAAATGGGACTAGATTAATTTAGGATATCTGGTCAGCGTGGACGAGTTGAACTTAAGGGTCTGTTTCCATGCTGTATATCTCTATGATTCTATGAGTCTATGCAATTTACTCTTAAAACTGCCGAGTGGGCAAGTAGAAATGGGCAATAATAAATAAGTAGCCAGTGACACCCTCATCCCATGAATGAAGGAAACAAATGAAGCAAACAATAAAACTTTGCAAATAACTGGGGCTGCCTTGACCAGCATCTGCAGTCTTCCTGCCTTGAACATGTACCTTCCAATGGAACCCCAGTTTGTACCATCACCAGTCATTTCCAACCGTTGCTTTTTTTTTTACCCCTTCTGCAAGTGAATTGCAAGATATGGGGATCACAGTGTCACTTGCAGGCACAGAGACTTGAGACTGCTTTATTGGGTCCACTTAATGCAGCATGGCCAATTCTCCAGCCGCTATCACCAAAAGATAGAAGCAGATGCTTCAGAACTTACTGGCAGGCAACGAGCCTACTCCTGTCCCCGTTTTCTATGTTTCTTTGCTTCTGTGTTCCCGAGGGCCCTCTCCTGGGCCGTCTCTGGGTCAATGTCCTGGAATCCACCACCCCGCTTCACCATCGTCTGATATTATAATGTTCAGTCTTTTGTGGAAGGATCATTCCTTCTCAAATGTGCACTTGCTCCTCCCTTATGTTCCCATAACAGTATCGGACAGGAATATCCTCAGACCTGCTGCTGTACCACTGCACATAGAGTCATAGAGATGTACAATATGGAAACACACCCTTCGGTCCAACTCATCCATGCTGACCAGATATCCTATATAAATCTAGTCCCATTTGCCAGCATTTGGCCCATATCCCTTCAAACCCTTCCTATTCATATACTCATCCAAATGCCTCTTAAATGTTGCAATTGTATCAACCTCCACCACTTCTCTGGCAGCTCATTCCATACATGCACCACCCTCTGCATGAAAGGGTTGCCCCTTAGGTCCCTTTTAAATCTTCCCCCTTCACCCTAAACCTATGCCCTCTAGTTCTAGACTCTCCCACTCCAGGGAAAATACCCTTTCTATCCCCCGCATGATTTTATAAACCTCTATAAGGTCACCCCTCAGCCTCCGACGAACCAGGGAAAACAGCCCCAGCCTATTCAGTCTCTCCTTGTAGCACAAATCCTCCAACCCTGGCAACGTCCTTGTAAATCCTTTCTGAACCCTTTCAAGTTTCACAAGCATCTCATAAAGTTACAGTGGTGGAGCGGGATCAGCCACTGAGAACATTCCTAATCTAAGACTCATTGTTCAAATTGCCCCGCTAATTTTATTTCACCCAAAACTTTAGAACTTCTGACTTCCCCCTTGCCTTCAGCTGATTATCATTTAGCTTTTATAACCCAAGGCAGGCCTCATTACTTCCTCATCAGCCTCAACTTCTCTTCTTTTCTACCTTTCTGGTCACTGTGGCTCTGAATGAAGTGTGCCTTTGTGGAAAGGAGTCTGTTGTTTGCTTTCTAGATACGGGTGACACAAGGTCAGGAGCCTCCTCACCTGATGAGCCTGTTCAAGGATAAGCCAATCATCGTATACCTTGGAGGGACCTCCAGGAAGGGTGGTCAGAGTGCTCCTGCACCAATTCGACTTTTCCATATTAGGAAAAACATAACAGGAGCAATGAGAGCCGTTGAGGTAAGTCAAACCATTTAACCTCCATAATTTGCCTAAACTCTGACTCGAACATTTACCCCAGCAATGGAAAATGCTTGGTTAATGTTTCTTTTGGTTGATGAGAATATGAAAGGTTAGCCGTATCTCTTAATAGATGCTTTTGGTTTACACCAGCTCCGAGTAATTAAACAAATGTAGAAATGGAAGGAAGGAGACTGAGGAAGCTGACTCTGTTTTTAATTGGAATAAAACCTCCCACTAGGAGGTTTATATAATTTGTTGCTGCTGAGTTCTTCAAGAAGGCTAGAATACAAGAACAGAGATGTATAAGCTGTGTTGGAATATTGTGAGCAATCTTGGGCTCTGTATCGAAAGAAGTAAGTAATGGCATTGAAATGGGTCCAGAGAAGGTTTGCAGGAATCCGCCCTGGATGAAAAGTTTGTCACAAGAGGAGCAGTTGAGGACTCTGAATTTGCACTGAGAGTTTAGAAGAATGGGGAGGGTCTGATTGAAGCTTAGAGAATGCTAAGAGGCCTCAGAAGGAGTGGCTGAGGAGTAGATGTTTCCACCAGGAGCAGAGACTAGGAGCAGATGGCACAGCCTCAGAGTGAAGGGGCGATCCTTTAGAACTGAGAATTTCTTCAGTCAGGGTAGTTAATCTGTGGAACCCATTACCACAGAGGACTGTGGAGGCTAAATCATTGAGTTTATTTAAGACCGAGGTGGTTAGGGTCTGGATTGGTAAGAGGATCAAGGGCTATGGGAGAAGGCAAGGGAATGGAGTTGAGAAACATTTCAGCCTTGGTCAAATGGCTGAGCAGACTCAATGGGCAGAGTGGTCTGAAGGGCTTATGCCTGAAATGTCGATTCTTCTGCTCCTCGGATGCTGCCTGACCTGCTGTGCTTTTCCAGCGCCACACTCTCAACGCTGAACTCCAGCATCTGCAGTCCTCACTTTCTCAGTTTTGTTCTAAGTCTTACGATCTGTATTAGTTCCACTCTCATTGATCAGTGCAGGGTCCGTGTACACATAATGAAACATTCAAATAGAAGCAGGTTCAACAATACAAAGTCAGGCATGTGTAGCTCATGCTTACCACTTTAAAGAGAAAGATAAACTCTAAAAGCACAGAATGATAGGTGTATGATGTGATGGGCCAAAGGCCTGTTCCTGTGCTGTACTGTTCCATGTTCTATGATAGGCACACAGAGTCTGATGATATTCCCACCTTCCAGTGCATCATTGCCTGTGCAGCCTTTTTGAAAATACTACGCAGTTTTCCATTTAGTCCCATTTGCCCAGCCTTTCCCTGAAATCCCAGCCTCTCTGCTCTGCTGTAAAGGAGGCCAATAGCCATACTTGCTGCCTGGCGAGTGTCTATACTGGTGTCCACATTGCCATTCCCAGCAGCAGAGATGGGTCTGGATCAGGGCGGCTCAGGAAGGACAGTGAGACATCAGGCATGTTCCTGACTGTGGTGGGAAAGCCATTCAGGCCTTCCCTACAGTACAACAGCCACATCTCACTTTGAAATGCTGCAGTGAGATTGCTAGTGGTGCAGGGCTGTATTCAGGTGACCCCCTTGTTGGGCCTGGGATCACAGTGAGGACAAAATGGAGTGGAGTAACTCTTCCCACCCGCTGCTATGTGTCAGGCTTCAGGGTAGCACGGTGGCTCAGTGGTTAGCACTGCTGCCTCACAGTGCCAGGGACCCAAGTTTGATTCCAGCCTCGGGCGACAGTCTGTGTGGGTTTCCTCTGAGTGCTCTGGTTTCCTCCCACAGTCCGAAGATGTGCAGGTTAAGTGAATTGACTGTGCTAAAGTGCCCATAGTGTTCAGGGATGTGTAGGTTAGGTGCATTAGTCAGGGGTAGATATAAGGTAGAGGGAATAGGTGTGGCTGGATTACTCTTCGGAGGATTGGCGTGAACTCGTTGGGCCGGAGGGTCTGTTTCCACACTGTACAGATTCTAAGATTCAGTCCCAAGTGAACAATTCTATCTTTTTAAGAACTCCAATGCATCTAAATGAATTTTGAATGAATGATCACAATGACTCAGTTTCTCAGGCATCAGAATAGCTGGTGGTAGCTCATGGTATCTTTGTGTGGTTTACAGGTGGTTGCTGAAGCAAGGTCCCTGAACAGCAATGACACATTTGTGCTGAAAGAAGCACAAAAGACCTACATTTGGAAAGGCGTGGGTGCAAGTGACGCTGAATTAAAGACTGCAAAGTACGTGGTCAGCGTACTGGGAGGAAGTGCAATAGAGATTAAAGAGGGAAGTGAACCAGGTACAGTTTTCACTTCTTCTTTTCAATTCAATAAAGAGCTCAGGAGAGACTTCTTCGTCCAGAGCATGCTCAAACTGTGAAAATGACAACCGCATTGAATAGCTGAGATGTCTTTCTGGAGAATAAATGCATGAGAGAGAGAAAGGAATAAAAAGATATGTTAACAATGGGAAAGATATGTTAATCGGGGCAAGAAGGTGCTTCTGTGGAGCAGAATCATCAGTGTAAGGGCTGAATGGCCTGATCTGTAGAAACTTAGAGCTAAACAAATCAGAAAGAGGCCATTTGGTGCAACATGCCTATGGTGGTGTTTTTTCACTAAAACTTAATCCCCCTCTCCTTGCTCATTTCCCATTACTCCCCCCACTCTACCCCCACACCCCCCCTGTATTTTTTATCCTTTGTATTTATAACACAGAACCTTTAATGTCATAAAAAAAAGGAGTGACAGGATACAGGAACTGGTCACATAGGATTGGTATGACAGAGACTGTGGAGGACAAACACCAGCAAGGACTGAATGGGCCAAATGGCCTGTTTCAATGCTATAATTGTATGCAACTTGGCTACCATGCCAGTATTTGACTCTGTACTGTAATTGGTCACCTCTGAAGCACCATGCCACAGCGCAGCTCATGATAATACTCATAATCCCTTGTAAATAATTTCATGGCATCAGATGCAAGAACTTCTGTGCAGTGGGCCTTCCAAAACTTCCATCGTATTATTTTCTGGGATTCCCAAGGAAACAGTGTGACTAGCCACTAAATGCCCTGTCACTGGGTAATGCTGGGAAATTGCTGTCAAAAGACTACCTCAATGCTACAACTCAGTCTCTGCTTCCTCCAAAATACAGAAAGCTTCTGGAAGGCACTCGGCGGAAAGCAGCCATACCAGAGTTCCAAAAGCCTCAAAGAAGAAATGCCTCAACACCCAATTCGTTTATTTGGTTGTTCAAACAAAACAGGAACATTTATTGTGAGTTAATACACTTTGAATCCTGGAACATTTGAATTGCTACCTGTAGAGGTTGATTTCATTTCTCAAATGTGATTGCTGTGTTTGTTGAACAAAGATCATATTTATTTCTCCTTACATAGATGGAGGAAGTTCCAGGTGACTTCACACAGGCTGATTTAGCAGTTGATGATGTGATGATGTTAGATGCCTGGAATAAGGTAGGTTGTGGTCCATTTTACTTGCTGCGCATGAACTATCAGTATTGATATAACACTACATGGTCACTGAAAGGACTCCGTAGAGGCTGGTATGCCATCATCAAGTCACTCTTTATTTACACCTGCACAGTGCTTGACACGGGTCTGGCTTCCTCAGAGCCAGCTCTCAGAGTGAACCGAACCTCTGACATTTTTGTTTACTTTTTAATTATTTTATTAAACAATACAATTTACAAACAATTAACATTAACAGCTGTATACAGAGAAACAGCAACTTACAAGGGAGAGGAGTGGCAAAGCCAGGGCCCAAATCCGACTGTTCAACCAGTTTTCAGGGAAGTGAAGACAAACCTCAAATCCTGACAGCGCTGAGGACGGCCCACCCACCTTCCGGCTCTCAGTCTGCACCTACGTACTATCCAGCTCTCACCCACACTGACGTGCCATCTGGCCTATGGACTGTCCTGACACACCTTCCAACCACCTCCAGGACAGCCCATCCCAATTCCTCTTCTCGGGACAACTGCACTCAGACTGACCTACCCACCTTCCAGGTCTTGGGAGAGCCTACCAACCTTCAGGTTCACAGGATGGCCTACCCATCCTCCAGCTCTCAGGGTAACAGCTTTCAGGTCGACCTATGATCCTCCCAGCTCACAGTAAGGCCTGCCAGACCCAGGGACACACAAGACAGTGCAGGTGATAAACCTAACAAGCAACAAACAGAGTCCCTTCTGATACAGAGTCCATTACAATAAACAGTTCTCTTCAAAATGTGGAGTCCATTCCCAGGAACAGAGTCCACTCCAGTATACAAAGTGCATATTCAGAAATAGAGTCCACTCCAATCTGCAGAGTCCATTGCCAAAAACAGAGTCCATAATCGAGGGCAGAGTCCACTCCTGAAGGCAGCAAATGCTCACCCTGCAGCACACACACAGCTGTTTAGTCTCCATAGAGAACCAGATCCATTCTCAGGAACTCATTACATTGTAAAGGTGCAGTTAACTCACAGGGGGTTGGTCCACACCCGAAGGCAGAGTCCACTCCTGAACTCCAAGACGCAGCAAGAGCTCACCTCCCAGCACACACACAGGTATTCAGTCTTTACAGAGGCCTAGTCCACCAACAAAGAGTCAGGCCTACCCACAGGAACTGCTCATCTGGAAAGGTGTATTTTCTCACAAGGGCCTCAGTCCAAACACTAAAAAAAGTGAAAACACATGGAAAAAACAAAGAATACCAGAGTACAAACATAGAACATAGAACATAGAAGAATACAGCGCAGTACAGGCCCAAAAAGAAAGAAAACCAGAGTACAAGGGCTAAGCCCTGCCACAAAATCAACATTGTCCTTTTCTCAAAGTAAAAAAGAAAAGAATAACACACAGGCTGTAACCAGCCAGTGCACAGTTCCCTAATGAGAACTGAGGTACACCTGTAACACGTTGACTGTGTAGATCAGGTCATTTAAAACTCAGTCCTCAATATAAAAGGAATACCAGTTAACAAACTGGCTATATAATTCAGTCAGTTCAGGAATCAGCTTTCCCCCAAAAAGAAGCAGAAATCAATAGCAACAGTAACACACTGACTGTGGTCCAGCCAGCATTGAGTCAGTGCCCTAAACTGAGGAGATTCCATATTTCCTGTTATATCTGTCAGCCTGGGCTCCCTGATTGGATCAGACTAACAGCACCAATCAGGGAACTCATGTTCTATGAGGCCCATCTGACTGACCTGACTGCAATAACTGCAGTCACCTTAACTAGTACATGAAGTGGAGGTGCCAGTATTGGACTGTGGTGGACAAGGTCAGGAGTCACATGAAACCAAGTTATATTCCAACAGGTTTATGAGAACACAGGCTGTCAGAGCACTGCTCCTTCGTCGGGTGAAATCCCTTCAGCAGCACTGCAAAAGTTTGTATTTTCAAATAAACCTGTTGGACTATGACCTGGTGTTGTGTGACCGCTGACCTTGTCAGCCAGTATAGGCATTGAACCTGTGCATTATTATTGTTGCATATCACAAAACAGCCAACACACTAAGCTAACTGACATAGTGTAGGACTGACATTCTCAGCCTTGCCCTTCATCTGAGTTGTGCTGAACCTCACATTAAACTCACCATCAGACATCTTTCTCTAATGAAAGAGCAGCCCATGATCCCCTGGGACCATTTCATTTTCAGCACTAAAGAAGGTCCTAGCTTCGATTCCTGATCTTTGCTTGAGGCCAGCACTGGTCCTTTAGTAAAAGGTTTCCCAGCCTTTTTCCTCCTGATTGCCCGCAAGTGACAATCACTCAGAAATATGTGCCTGCGCCATTTGGCTTTACAACCAGAATTACACGTAGTTTTTCTCCTGACTTCACTTCAAATACCTCTGGGCACCTGCAGCTCACTCCTGAACAGAGCAACAGGCCACAACGTCCTGATCCCTCCCACACCCACCCATCCCTGGTGTCGGTTAAGGTAATTCAGGTCGGAATAGGGGAGCTGATTCAGGGCTCTGCAGCTAACCTGAATTATGATTAGGCCGAGAGATATTTTTAAGGTCACTGTCAGTCCGTTACATCTGGCTGGTGTGCTATATCTCTCCTGCATTGGGACAACAGCATATTTAGGCCCAGTGGCAAAAAGAGGTTGGAAATTTGGATGGATGCTGGGAAATGCATTGAAATTAGCTTAGCATTTCAATGATGTGGTGCTGTTAAGGTTAAGAATTAATCAGTTCCCTTTCCTTTATGTTTTATAGATCTTCATTTGGTTTGGCAGTTCAGCATCTGAGCTGGAGAAGACAGAGTCAGTTAAATATGGTGAGTAACTAGAGCAGGTTTGGAAAGTGCTGTCAGAAGAAATTTGGTGCAATTCAGCATTGCACTTTGTATGTGGTACACACTGCTGTCACAAAGGAGGAAATTAATGTTTAAATACGACCTGGTAAAGGGCAGTGCAGAAAGTGCAAATCACCAGCACCCATGTTCTAGACGATGTCCAGGCTGTCACTGGGGCAGAGCGCAACTTCATCCCAAAACACTTGGGCAAATTCAATCATGGGAATGCTGTCAGTTGAATGGACAGAGGCTCTGGGAGCACCTCTTCTGATCACTGGCTGCTTCTCTCTTGTACTTGCTGCTGGTAGGTTCAATTGTGAGAGGAGGGAGTAGAGAGGCTGCAAGAGGATATAGCAGTGAGAGGGAAGCTGCAGGGTGAGACTGCAAGCAAACAGTTACCGTGCAGACAGTGAACAATTTTAAACATATGAACACCAAACTGCTCAGTAAACCGGGAAACAGTTAAACTGGACATCACTAAGACAATTCAATCATTCTGGGGGTGGCACGGTGGCTCAGTGGTGAGCACTGCAGCCTCACAGCGCCAGGGACCCAGGTTCGATTCCAGCCTTGGGCAACTGTCTGCGTGGAGTTTGCACATTCTCCCCATGTCTGTGGGGATTTCCTCCAGGTCCTCTGATTTCCTCCCACAATCCAAAAAATATCCAGATCAGGTGGATTGCCCATAGTGTTCGGTGCATTAGTCAGACGAAAATGGGTTTGGGTGAGATACTCTTTGGAGGGTCGGTGTGGACTTGTTGGGCCAAAGGGCCTGTTTCCACACTGTAGGCAATCTAATCTCAAATAAATTTGGAATCCCTTACTTAAGACTGCATATGTTCAAGAGTTTGGTGGATGTCATTAGAATCCCTCCGGCCCACCAAGTCCACACCAACCCTCCGAAGAGTATCCCACCCAGACCCATTTCCCTACATTTACCCCTGACTCATGCACCTAACCTATACATCCCTGAACACTATGAGCAATTTAGCATGGCCCATTCACCTAACCTGTACATCTTTGGACTGTGGGAGGAAACCAGACCATCTGGAGGAAAGCCCCACAGAACGTGCAAACACCACACAGATGGTCACCCGAGGTTAGAATCAGACTTGGGTCCCTGGTGCTGTAAGGCAGCAGTGCTCACCACTGAGCCACCTGTGCCACCCCAAATAGTATTCTGTCAATTGTTAAACTTAAATCTAAAATGTAACGAAAGTGGTAGCAACTGCCTTATTAAAATCTTCCAGCTTCATGAATATGCTATGGACTGCAATGGCTGTGATCTCATCAATCTGTGGAAGGTATACTTAGGTCATGGCTTTTCATGTCATTTATTTTTAGGGGAAAGCTTTTTTATGCCTTATACCTATCTAATTTTTTTAATATAATTCATTCATGGGATAAGGACATCGCTGACTAGGTCAGTGTTTACTGCCCATCCTCAATTGCCCTTTGGTGAGTCAACCACATTGCTGTGGATCTGGAATCACGTCCAGACCCAGATGTGAGGGTGAGTGAAGTGAAGGGACAGTGGGGAAAAGGAGCCCAGAAACAGGAGAAGCACTGCCCAGGTAAAGATAGCAGATTGCTTCCCTAAAGGGCATTAGGCATTTGGTATGCTTGCCTTTATTGGACAGCACATTGAGCAGAGGGGTTGGGAGGTCATGTTGCAGCTGTACAGGACATTGGTTAGACCTCGTTTGGAATACAGTGTACAATTCTGGTCTCCCTCCTATTCGGAAGGATGTTGTAGAATTTGAAAGGGTTCTGAGAAGTTTTACGAGAATGTTGCCAGGTTTGGAGGGTTTGAGCTATAAGGAGAGGCTGAATAGGCTGGGGCTGTTTTCCCTGGAGAATTGAAAGCTGAGAAGTGACCTTATAGAGGTTTGTAAAATCATGAGGGGGATGGATAGGATAAATAGCCAGGGATCTTTCTCCAGGATAGGGGAGTCCAAAGCTAGAAGGCATAGGCTTAGGGTGAGAGGGGAAAGATTTAAGAGGGATCTAAGGGACAACTTATTCATGCAGAGGGTGGTGCATGTGTGGAATGAACTGCCAAAGAAAGTGGTGGCGGCTAGTACAATTACAACATTTAACAGGCATCTGGTGTAAATGAATTTGAAGGGTTTGGAGGCATAAGGATCAAATGCTGGCAAATTGCACTAGATTCATCTAGGATACCTGGTTGGCAGAGACGAGTTAGACCAAAGGGTCGATTTTTGTGCTGTACATCTGTAAGACTCTAGCGAGCCAGATGCATTTTTCTCCCTCTGACATAATTAGATCATTTTCATGGTCACCATTGGAATCTTATTTCCAGATTTTTATTGAATTCAAATTCCACCATTTAGAATCCGAGTCACCAGAGCATTACCTGGGTCTTTGGATGAACAGTCCAATGATAATATCAACTAGGCCGTCACCTCCCCATGTGAATTTTATGGGGTCTAAGATACTTTGTGTTCTGCCTTTAAGTTTAATGGAGATCTGTTAATCATCAAGTACATTGATTATTTCTTTACATTCTGTTTCTGTTGAGTCAAAATACCCAAATGTCAACACAAGTACAGAAGTTGTTATTATGTGACTTGCTTACTCGATAAATGAGTTAGTGAGAATGAGAAAGTAATTCTCAAAAAAATCAAAAAGGAATCCTTGAGAAAATCTCCAGAATAGCCCTTGAGGAAAAAGTATATTTTGACCCCTGCTCCAAATTGTGAAGGATGGGAGGGCAGTGAAGGGGCAGTGGGAAAAAGACACAGAAACAGGAAAAGCACTCGCCCATGTGCTTAACGTGGTGGATGGGAGGAGAATTGAGCACGTTATTTTCTCCTAGATAATGTCAAGCTTCATGTGTGTTATTGCAGCTCCACTTATCCAGGCAAATGGAGAGTATTAACAACAGCATCTATTAATTGCAAATGTTTCAAAGAACAATGGTGGGTTGGTTCCAGGATCTGGAACTTGAATTTGCAAGAAGTTCACTAAACTAATTTTTCTTCACAATGGAGATTAATTAAAATCAAATTCATGGCTTCATATGCTGGGAGGAATAGCTAATATTGATATAAATAATTTATTCTTCTAAGACCCTAAATGAAGAATATTAGTATAAAATAAACAAACCTCAGGCAAGACCAAAAAGATTTATTTTTGTCATAGATGCAGTTATGGAAGAGTCTCCCATATAATGCTGTTAGCAATGTGTTGGCTACTGCCTTTCAATAAGAAACCTATCTATTCAGGAATGGTCACAGATGTGATGTCTGAGAATCTGGGAGCTATTTCTTTATAAATGGACACCACTGTTAACCCTGAACTGATTGGCCCTCATGATCTGTTGTAGATGCAGTGGTGGCCTTATTACCTTCAGCACGGTATTCATACTTGATAAAGTGATACTTATGTTAGCTCCTGTAACATAAGAGTTGGAAGTGAGTCATTAGTACTGAAAGATTCAAAAGACGTTTATTACCGCTACAAGCACTGCTGTGTCTGAGCTAGTTCAAACTGTCACATGATTTCTTCAGCAAGTAATGCAAGTAATTCCGGTAAGATGGAGACTAAGAACTTTATCCAACCATGTCACATGATCTATGGTACAGTGATGATATCCTGATTATGTCCTGTAAAGGTATAATGCATGCCATCTGTAAGACATAGCACAACAACAGCAATCTGTTTCTTTGTCAAATATGGAATGGCTTTTGGTGGAACACTTCCAAAACCAACTTTACATTTGAGCGCAAGAATCAATTATCTGTTGCCAACAGAGAAAGCAAAATACACATGAAAGTCAGTCTAAAGAATTTGCAAATGAAGAAACACTCTTTCATGCTGATTTTACAGTATTTCTGACAGATCCTGAACCCCAATTCAATTTGGTAATTAAAAATGTCTTAAACCTTGAATAGGAAATCACTTAGAATTGAAGTTGAATGTGGAAAACTAAGTTTGTGTTCCAAACTGTGTTATTTTTCAAACTAATATATCTATATATTTTTTATCTACCAGCAAAAGAATACTTGGAATCTGATCCATCTAAAAGAGATTCAGGAACACCCATTACCATCGTCAAACAAGGACAGGAACCTCCAACATTCACAGGCTGGTTCTTAGCTTGGGATACCAAAATGTGGGAAATGAGTGCTCTGGAAAAGTATTTGGCCAATCTCAAAGCGTAGTGCTGAGATGGGACTACATTGACCCACTTTTTTTTATTTGCATGCCCAAGCTGTAAAGCATTGAAGAGTTGGATGTTTTAGTGCCAGTAGAAATTCAGCAACTTTTTTTTTTACCATTTAAGGACATGTGAGTGAATATATCTTTTCTATAGGATGCTTTGATATATCATGAATTGTATTGGGAATAGGAATGAATTCAGTGTTGCCTCTGCCACTGGTTCAGACAAATTGAGAACCAGACATACGTTGAAAAATCAGCTACTGGCCCAAAAGCTTATTTGTGGTCTTTCCCTTCAAATCAATGCCATAATTCTGGCTTTGCCTTAGATTAGGTGGAGTATGGGTTAAACCAGGCAGAAATCATGTGTTCAAATTCTACATTCATTTTAGACTCCAAGTTAACATCAAACACAATGACACTCTGAGCATTGATCATCTCTTCTTGATTATGATAATAATGGAACTAGATCTGAATCAAGTTGCAAATGGGAGACACTATCAGAAGAGAACCTGTTTGATTGTGTCAGATGCTTGGGAAAAGCATGTGCAGAGAACGTTTGCAACTTCAGTAAGGACGACAAACTGTTAATGCTCCCCTGGTGCTTAAGGTCAGTTGTAGTGCTGAAGGTGACTTGAATTGAAGACAATCAAGGGTACGACTGTTGGCACGTTAAATTTGGAAGCTTTGGGAAGCATGGTGGGTGCTAGAACATTAGAAAATATGCCACACTTAGTTCCATTCGCATCAACAAATGGCACTTCAAACTGTACCTCAACATCTTAAGGAGGATTCTGAACCTTTGTGGCCTTAAATGTATTGAAACTGAATTTCTGCCACTCACTCTGAGGCTGTGCATGAGCATGCTTACCATTATTAAATTCTTTGAGCGATAAGGCTGGTTACTCTTCTCCACCATAGTCATGTTAATGCCTCTGGCTTTTCAGTTTTGCTGCATTTCCAGTTTTTTTTTGCAGACTGCAGGGGAATTTTAGGTGTGAAAATAGCAAGGCTTCTGCTAAATTGCTTGGCTCAAAGAAAAGAATGGTATATAAGTGTATCCAGATCCATTGTTTATTCCTATGTTGGTATCTTAATAAAAACTTGGCATTTACTGAACTATTTCATTTATAAGACCTTTATTGAAACAGACAAACTGATTTTTTATTAAAAGAATTACATTTACGATCAAAAGGTAAACTTTACTGTAAGTAATCAATGTTAACAACGTTACCTTGCATAGTTGCAAGCACACACATCACTTTCCGCACAAATATGTGACCATGCGCCGTCTCATAGTCTGTATTGTGTAGTGTCTGTCACTTCACACTCAATAATTTTGGTCCTGAGTCACATTTACCAATAGCTGTAATCCATCTGAAGCCCCAGCTGTTGTTGCCCCCCAACAAAACACATTACGAACCCTGTGTCTTTCAAATTTTCGAATGGTGTTGCGTGAAACTAGTAGTTAGTCAAAGAAAGCTAAATATCGGGTAAATATTAATCTACTCTCTGAAATGATTAGCACGTTCATTGACACAGAGATTCAAGGAAATATTCCAGCCAATTATTCACAGGATGGCTCCCCAGGACATCACCGCAGAAGTAACTCAGGGCAGTGTCCTTGACCCTCATTCTCAATGACCTTGTTTCCGTCAAATGGTCAGAAGTCGAGATGTTCACTGATCATTAAACACGGGCTGATAAGTGGCAAATAACTTGTCCCACTCAAGCGCCAAGTGATGACCAACTTGCACAAGAGGCGGTGGCGTGGTGGTTCAGTGGTTAGCACTGCTGCCTCACAATGCCCCGTGACCGGGGTTTGATTCCAGTCATCAGGCGGAGTTTGCACATTCTCACCCAGTTTCCTCTGGGTGCTCTGGTTTTTTTCCCACAATCCAAAGATGTGCAGGTCAGGTGAATTGGCCAGGCTAAATTGCGCATAGTGTTCAAGGATGTGGAGGTTAGCTGCATCAGTCAGGGGTAAATATAGGGTAGGGGCAATGGGTCTGGGTGGGTTACTCTTCGGAGGGTCTGTGTGGATTTGTTGGGCCAAAGGCCCTGTTTCCACACTGTAGGGATTCAATTCTATTAAAGAGAGAACCTAACCATCTTCTCTTGATACTCATTAGATTATAATTTCTAAATCCCCCACTATCAACTTCCTGAGGGCTTACTGTTGACCGGGAATTGTAAATGAACCAGCCATATAAGTACAGTGGCCACAAGAGCGTGTTGGAGTTCAGACAATTTACAGTGACCTTCTGTCTCCCCAACACCCAACCACCACTCTACACGGCATGGGTCAGAAGTGGGATGGAATGCTTTCCATTTGCCTGCGCGGGGAAAGCTCAAATGACACTTCAGAAACAGAACACCATCCAGAACAAAACAGCCCACTAGATTGACACCACATCAATCAACCTCAACATTCACTGTCTTCACCATGTGCTCACTATGAAAGCAGTGTGTACATCCATCAGCTGCTAGTCTTTCTCCAAGCCATACACTGCCATGACTTGGAAATATATTGCCATTCCTTCGCTATCACTGGGTCAAAATCTTGTGGATCAAGAAGGCAGCTCACCACCACCTTCTTAAGGACAACTTGGGATGTGTAATAAACGCTGGCTTGAACAGTGATGCCCAAAACTGTCACAGAGTCACAGAGATGTACAGTGTGGAAACAGACTCTTCGGTTCAAGTCATCCATTCAGACCAGATATCCTGAATTAATCCAATCCCATTTGCCAGCACTTGACCCATATCCCTCTCAACCCATCCTATAAATTTACTCATCCAGATGCCTTTTAAATGTTGTAGTTATACCAGCTTTAGCCACTTCCTCTGGCAGCTCATTCCATACACACATCACCCTTTGTGTGAAAAAGTTGCCCTTTAGGTCCCTTTTAAATCTTTCCCCTCTCACCCCAAACCTATGCTCTCCACTTCTGAACTCCCCCACACCAGGGAAAAGACTTTGGTCTATTTACCCCATCCATGCTCCTCATGATTTTATAGACCGCTATAAGATCACCCCTCAGCCTCTGATGCTCCAGGGAAAATAGCCCCAACCTGTTCAGCCTCTCCCTATAGTTCAAATCCTCCAAGGAGAAAGTGAGGACTGCAGATGCTGGGATCTAAGTCAAGAGTGTCGTGCAGGAAAAGCACAGCAGGTCAGGCAGCATCTCAGGAGCAGGAGAATCAATGTTTCAGGCATAAGCCTTTCATCAGGAGTGTAAGTATATAAGTCCTGCCCTGATTTGCCTTTTCAAAATGCAGCACTTCACATTAATCTAAATTAAACTCTATCTGCTACTCCTCTGCCCATTGGCCCATCTGATCAAGATCCCATTGTACTCTGCGGTAACCTTCTTTGCTGTCCACTACACCTCCAATTTTGATGTCGTAGAGACATCAAGATGTACAGCACAGAAACCAACCCTTTGGTCCAACTCGTCCATGCTGACAAGGTATCCTAAATTAATCTAAATCCATTTACCATCATTTGGCCCAGATCCCTCCAACCCCTTCCTATTCACGTGCCCATCCAGATGACTTTTAAATGTCATCTGCAAATTTACTAACTATACCTTCTATGTTCATATCTGAATCATTTACATAAATAACAAAAAGCAGTGGACCCAGCACCGTTCCTTGTAGCATACCACTGATCACAGGCCTCCAGTCTGAAAAACAACCTTCCAACACTACCCTCTGTCTTCTACCTTCGAGCCAGTTCTGTATTCAAATGGTTAGTTCTTCCATCTAATGAATTTTTTTTAGAAACAGGAGGCAGTAATGACTTACAAACACAAACGGATTTCTTTCTTCCACACTGATCATTTATGAACATTAATTGATCTACTTAATTACAAGTTCATTATTTTCTGAAAAACCAAGTCATTTTAACTACATAAAAATAATTGGGCAATACATGGTGGACTAAAAGGGAAGATCAAACATTGAGCCATCAGGCAATTGTGAAACAGCACAATTCCATTTTTCTGACAATGAGCGTAATAGGATCCCAAGAATAATCACAATTTTGAAGATAGCAGGTGACCTTCAATGCAGAGACATGTGAGATGATGCAATTTGGTCAGAAGAACATTGAAAAACAATATGAAATAGTGATATAGAGTTCTAAAGGGGTACAGGAGCAGAGGGAATTGGGTGCATCTGTGCACAGATCATTAAAAGGGACAGGACAAGTGGAGAGAGCAGTAAGTAAAGCATACAGTGTTCTCAACTTTATCAATAGGGGGATAGTATGCAAGACCAAGGAGGTGATGTCGAACTTGCACAAGACACTTGGTAGACCTCAGCTGTATACAGTTGTGTTTGCCACATTATAGGAAATACATGAATGCATTGAAGAGAGCGCAGAAGTGCTTTACAAGAATGACTCCAGGGAAGAGGAAAATTAATTCTGAGGATAGACTGAGGAAGTTGGAATTGTTCTCCTTGGAGAGATGAAGGCTGAGAAAAGATTTGTTAGAGGTTTTCAAAATCATAATTGGGCTGGATAGAGTGGATAGGGAGGAACTGTTCCTGGTCGCACAAAGATTAAGATCAAGAGGTCATAGATTTAATGCAAACTGCAGAAGATGCAGGGGTGAAATGAGCATAAATCTTTTCACTCTGATAGTGAGGGTGTGGAATGAACTGCCTAGAAATGTGTGGAGGCAGGTTCATTTGGGGCAGTCAAGAGTGCATTAGATGATTATTTGAATCGAAATATTGTGCAAAGGCATAGGGAAAGCAGGAGAAAGTGAGGACTGCAGATGCTGGAGATCAAAGTCAAAAAATGTGATGCTGGAAAAGCACGGCCGGTCAGGCAGCATCTAAGCAGTAGGGCAGTCGACGTTTCGAGTTGGAAGGACAATGGGCAAGTAGGACAGTTCAAGAGGACACTGCCAAATTGGAGGGTTGGATCTGCGATGAGGTGGGTGCAGAGGAGATGAGGAAACTGGTGAAATCGACATTGATTCCATGTGGTTGGAGGGCCCCAAGGCTGAAGATGACGTGTTCTTCCTCCAATTGTCAGGTAGCTAGGATTTGGCAATGGAGGAGGCCCAGGACTTACATGTCCTTGGTGGAGTGGGAGAGGGATTGTAAGTGATCGGCCACAGGGCGGTGGGTTTTTTTAAGTGTGTGTCTCCCAGAGATATTTTCTGAAACGTTCCACAAATTGGTGTCCTGTCTTCCCAATGTAGAGCAGATCACATCAAGAGCAACAGACACAGTAGCTGAGGTGTTTGGAGGTGCAGGAAAATCTCTGCCGGATGTGAAAGGATTCTTTGTGGCCTTGGATGGAGGTGAGGGGAAGGTGTGGGCACAGGTTTTACACCTCTTGGGGTGGCAATTGAAGGTGTCAGGAGGTGGAGGGTGGGTAGGGCAGGATCATAAGACACAGAATTTATGCTTTAATTGTTTTAATTGCATGACACTGTGATCTTTTACTGTAAGTTCTGTGTCTTATGATCCTGCCCCACTAGTTAAGGAGCTCTGCTCTGAAAGATAGTGCTTCCAAATAAACTTGTTGGATTATAACCTGGTGTTGTGCTCTATTCCTGATGAAGGGCTTTTGCCCGAAAGGTCAATTTTCCTGCTTCTTGGATACTGCCTGACCTGCTGTGCTTTTCCAGCACCACTCTAATCCAGACTTGGGTTTCCAGCATCTGCAGTCCTCGTTCTTATCTATCTGATTTTTAACTTTGTCCACTCCAGTCCAACACCGGCACCTCCACATCAGGACTGATATATTAAGAGACACTAGATCAGTTAAGACAAGGGCTTACAAAAATGTGGGGTATCTCATACAAAACCTATAAAACTTCAACAGGAATAGATAGGGTAAGCACAGGCAGGATGTTTGGGGAGTCCAGAAACGGGGGTCACAATTTAAAGATATGGGGCAGGCCATTTAGAACTAGGAGTGGTAAGCCTGTGGAATTCTCTGCCACAGAAAGCAGTTGAATTCAAAACATTGAATGTTTTCAGGAAAGAGATAGATATAGTTGTCATGGATATAGGGGTTGTCCGTTTCTAGTTGCCCTTGAGAAGGTAAGCTACCTTCTGGAACTGTTGCAGTCCATGTTGATGTAGATACACCCACAATTCCATTGGGAAGGGAGGTCCACGATTATGACCCAGCTACACTGAAGGATAGACTTCCAAGTCAGAATGGTGAGTGGCTTGGAGGTTGACTTGTAGGCAGTGGTGTTCCCATGTATCTGCAGCCCTTGTCCTTCTAGATGTTGCTCCCAATCCATCCAACAGTGGAATGATTTTTTGTTGTCTACTTTGTTTGGATGCTTCACAGTTTTAAGTACCGCAATCAAATCTCCTTCTAATCTTCTCCAAGGAAAACAATTACATGAAATTTCTCATTCCTGGAACCACTCTTGTGAATCTTTTCTGTATTTTCTCTCATGTCTTCCCTAAAGTGCAACACCTAAAACTGAATACAATAGTCAAGTTGAGACTGATCCAGATTACGGGCTTATTAATCAAACATTCATTCCATCTCATTAATCTACATTGCAAGAACTGAACTGAATTAGCCATATAAATATAATGGCGACGAGAGTAGACCAGAGGTTAGAAATGTTGTAGCGAGTAATTCACCTCGCCTCTTGGCTTCCCAAAGTCTGTCCATCATCTACAAGGCACAAGTCAGGAGTATGATGGAATATTCCCCACTTGCCTGGATGGAGAGTAGCTCCAATAACATTCAAGAAGCTTGACACCATCCAAGACACTGCAGGCCACTTGATTGGCAACACATCCACAAACATCCACTCCCTCGATCACCAACCATACATGCACACATTCATGCTGGGTTTGAATCCCACCCACTCCAACCTCTCACCTTCGGAACGCGCAGCCCTCCACTCCCTCCGTTGCAACCCCAACCTCACTATCAAACCAGCAGACAAGGGAGGCGCGGTAGTAGTTTGGCGCACCGACCTCTACACCGCTGAGGCCAAACGCCAGCTCGCAGATACCTCCTCCTACTGCCCCCTTGACCATGACCCCACCCCCCACCACCAAACCATCATCTCCCAGACCGTCCATAACCTCATCACCTCGGGGGATCTCCCATCCACCGCCTCCAACCTCATAGTCCCACAACCCCGCACC